>NC_036851.1:37942627-37972903 GCF_002910315.2 Salvelinus sp. IW2-2015 | reverse complement strand
CCGATCGCTGCCCGCACCCGCCCGCCCGACTAGCATCACTACTCTGAACGGTTCTGACCTAGAATATGTGGACAACTACAAATACCTAGGTGTCTGGCTAGACTGTAAACTCTCTTTCCAGACTCAAATTAAGCATCTCCAATCCAAAAATAAATCTAGAATCGGCTTCCTATTTCGCAACAAGCCTCCTTCACTCACGCTGCCAAACATACCCTCGTAAAACTGACTATCCTACTGATCCTCTACTTCGGCAATGTAAATTTACAAAATAGCCTCCGACACTCTACTCAATAAACTAGATGAAGTCAATCACAGTGCCATCTGTTTTGTCACCAAAGCCCCATATACCACCCACCACAGCAACCTGTATGCTCTCGTCGGCTGGCCCTCGCTACATATTCGTCGCTGGCTCCAGGTCATCTATAAGTCTTTGCTAGGTAAAGCTCCACCTTATCTCAGCTCACTGGTCACCATAACAACACCCACCTGTAGCACGCGCTTCAGCAGGTATATCTCACTGGTCATCCCAAAGCCAACATTTACTTTTTCTTCCTTTCCTTCCAGTTCTTGCTGCCAAGACTTGAACGAATTGCAAAAATCGCTGAAGTTGGAGACTAACTTTAAGCATCAGCTATCTGAGCAGCTTACCGGTCGCTGCAGCTGTACACAAGCCCATCTGTAAATAGCCCATCCAACTACCTACCTCATCCCCATATTGTATTATTTACTTTTTTTTGCTCTTTTGCACACCAATATTCTGCTTGCACATCGTCATCTGCACATCTATCACTCCAGTGTTAATTTGCTAAATTGTAATTACTTCGCTACTATTTGCCTATTTATTGCCTACCTCCTTTCTCCATTGCACACACTGTATATAGATTTTCCTATTTTGTTACTGACTGTACTTTTGTTTATCCCATGTGTAGCTCTGTGTTTTTTGTCGCACTACAAGTTCTCATTTACAACTGCGACCTGGTCAAGATAGCAAAGCAGTGCGACACAAACAACACAGAGTTACGCATGGAATAAACAAACATACAGTCAATAATACAACTGTTTCATCATACCAGAGGACATTTCTCCAAAAAGTACGATCTTTCCCCATGTGCAGTTGCAAACCGTAGTCAGTTTTTTTTATAGCGGTTTTGGAGCAGTGGCTTCCTCCTTGCTGAGCAGCCTTTCAGGTTATGTTGATATAGGACTCGTTTTACTGTGGATATAGATACTTTTGTACCTGTTACCTCCAGCATTTTCACAAGTTCCTTTACTGTTCTTTTGGGATTGATTTGCACCACCAAAGTACGTTAATCTCTAGGAGACAGAACGCGTCTCCTTCCGAGCGGTATGACGGCTGCGTGGTTCCATGGTGTTTATACTTGCGTACTATTGTTTGTACATGTAACAGGTGTCGTCTTCCTCCTCCTCGGACGAGGAGAGGAGAGAAGGATCGGTAGACCAATGCGCAGCGAGGTGTGATGACATAATGATTTATTGAAAAAAAACAGACGAACACTGACACGAACTAGACTTCAGAAATACAAAATAACAAACGGACAACGTAGACGAAACCTGAACATGGAACTTACAATAAAAGACACGAAGAACTCACGAGCAGGAAACAGACTACATCAAACGAATAACACCGAAACAATCCCGTGTGGTGCGCAGACACAAACACAAGAGACAATCACCCACAAACAAACAGTGTGAACAGCCAGCCTATATATGGTTCCCAATCAGCTTCCGTGGCCTCCAACTGCTTTTAAACGCTAGTAAAATGAAATGCATGCTCTTCAACCGATCGCTGCCCGCACCCGCCCGCCCGACTAGCATCACTACTCTGAACGGTTCTGACCTAGAATATGTGGACAACTACAAATACCTAGGTGTCTGGCTAGACTGTAAACTCTCTTTCCAGACTCAAATTAAGCATCTCCAATCCAAAATTAAATCTAGAATCGGCTTCCTATTTCGCAACAAAGCCTCCTTCACTCACGCTGCCAAACATACCCTCGTAAAACTGACTATCCTACTGATCCTCTACTTCGGCAATGTAATTTACAAAATAGCCTCCGACACTCTACTCAATAAACTAGATGAAGTCAATCACAGTGCCATCTGTTTTGTCACCAAAGCCCCATATACCACCCACCACAGCAACCTGTATGCTCTCGTCGGCTGGCCCTCGCTACATATTCGTCGCTGGCTCCAGGTCATCTATAAGTCTTTGCTAGGTAAAGCTCCACCTTATCTCAGCTCACTGGTCACCATAACAACACCCACCTGTAGCACGCGCTTCAGCAGGTATATCTCACTGGTCATCCCCAAAGCCAACATTTACTTTTTCTTCCTTTCCTTCCAGTTCTCTGCTGCCAAAGACTTGAACGAATTGCAAAAATCGCTGAAGTTGGAGACTAACTTTAAGCWTCAGCTATCTGAGCAGCTTACCGGTCGCTGCAGCTGTACACAGCCCATCTGTAAATAGCCCATCCAACTACCTACCTCATCCCCATATTGTATTTATTTACTTTTTTTTGCTCTTTTGCACACCAATATTTCTGCTTGCACATCGTCATCTGCACATCTATCACTCCAGTGTTAATTTGCTAAATTGTAATTACTTCGCTACTATTTGCCTATTTATTGCCTTACCTCCTTTCTCCATTTGCACACACTGTATATAGATTTTCCTATTTTGTTACTGACTGTACTTTTGTTTATCCCATGTGTAGCTCTGTGTTTTTTGTCGCACTACAAGTTCTCATTTACAACTGCGACCTGGTCAAGATAGCAAAGCAGTGCGACACAAACAACACAGAGTTACGCATGGAATAAACAAACATACAGTCAATAATACAACTGTTTCATCATACCAGAGGACATTTCTCCAAAAAGTACGATCTTTGTCCCCATGTGCAGTTGCAAACCGTAGTCAGTTTTTTTTATAGCGGTTTTGGAGCAGTGGCTTCCTCCTTGCTGAGCAGCCTTTCAGGTTATGTTGATATAGGACTCGTTTTACTGTGGATATAGATACTTTTGTACCTGTTACCTCCAGCATTTTCACAAGTTCCTTTACTGTTCTTTTGGGATTGATTTGCACCACCAAAGTACGTTAATCTCTAGGAGACAGAACGCGTCTCCTTCCTGAGCGGTATGACGGCTGCGTGGTTCCATGGTGTTTATACTTGCGTACTATTGTTTGTACATGTAACAGGTGTCGTCTTCCTCCTCCTCGGACGAGGAGAGGAGAGAAGGATCGGTAGACCAATGCGCAGCGAGGTGTGATGACATAATGATTTATTGAAAAAAAACAGACGAACACTGACACGAACTAGACTTCAGAAATACAAAATAACAAACGGACAACGTAGACGAAACCTGAACATGGAACTTACAATAAAAGACACGAAGAACTCACGAGCAGGAAACAGACTACATCAAACGAATAACACCGAAACAATCCCGTGTGGTGCGCAGACACAAACACAAGAGACAATCACCCACAAACAAACAGTGTGAACAAGCCAGCCTATATATGGTTCCCAATCAGAGGAAAACGTAAACCACCTGTCTCTGATTGAGAACCATATAAGGCTGATTAACAGTGATCTAAACACAAAACATACAATGCCCCACCCAACTCACGCCCTGACCAACTAAACATATACAAAAATAACATTAAATAGGTCAGGAACGTGACATAACCCCCCCCTCAAAGGTGCATACTCCGAACGCACCACCAAAAGTCTAGGGGAGGGTCTGGTGGGCATCTGACCACGTGGTGGCTTAGGCTCCGGGCGTGGTTCCCACCCACCATAATCAATTCCCGCTTCTGTAGCCTCCCCACAATGACCACCCTCCAAATAACCCACCTAAATTAAGGGGCATCTCCAGGATAAGGAGCAGCACCGGAATGAGGGGCAACACCGGAATGAGGGCAACACCAGAATGAGGCAACACCAGAATGAGGGGCAACACCAGAATGACTGGCGGATCCTGGCTGGCTGGCTCTGGACGCTCTTGGCGGTTGACGGCTCTGGACCGGTCATGGCTGGCTGACGGCTCTGGACGGTCATGGCTCGCTGAACGGCTCTGGACGGTCATGGCTCGCTGACGGACGGCGTCTGGACCGTCATGGCTCGCTGACGGCTCTGGAGGTCATGGCTCGCTGACGGCTCTGGACGGTCATGGTCGCTGACGGCTCTGGACGGTCATGGCGCGCTGACGGCTCTGGAGGTCTGCGTGACAGTCTGAGGCTGGGCTGAAGCTCTGGCTGATCGGTCTGGCGGAAGGCTCTGCTGATCCGGTCTGGCGAAGTCTCTGGCTGATCCGTCTGGCGGAAGGCTCTGGCGATCCGGCTCTGGCGGAAGGCTCTGCTGGATCCGGTCTGGCGGAAGGCTCTGGCTGATCCGGTCTGCGGAAGGCTCTGGCTGACGATCGGGCGAAGCTCTGGCTGATCGTCTGGCGGAAGGCTCTGGCTGATCCCGGTCTGGCGGAAGGCTCTAGCGGCTCCTGTTCTGGCGGACGGCTCTAGCGGCTCCTGTCTGGCGGACGGCTCTGTAGGCTCATGGAGACGGGCGGCTTTGCAGGCTCATGGCAGACGGGCGGCTTTGCAGGCTCATGGCAGACGGACAGTTCAGACGGCGTTATGGCAGACGGGCAGTTCAGGCGCCGCTGGGCAGACGCAGTTCAGCGGCCGCTGGGCAGACGGGCAGTTACGGCGAGGTGCCGCTGGGCAGACGGGCAGTTTCAGGCGCCGCTGGGCGAGACGGCAGACTCTGGCCGCTGAGACGCACTATAGGCTGGTCGTTGGTACCGGAACTGGGTACCGGGCTATAAGGACACGCACCTCGGGCGCAGTTCGCGGGGACAACAACAGGGCACTGGACTCTCGTGGGCGCACTCTAGGCCTTGGTGCGTTGGTAACCGGAACTGGAGGTACCTCCGGGCTGAGGGACGCACCTCAGGGCGACGTGCGGGGAGAAGGAACAGTGTGCGATAACAGCAGGGCTCTGGAGAGCGCAGAGGAGCTCGGTTGCGTGGTGCGCCGGAACTGGGGCACTGGGCTGGAGACACGCACCATCGGAGAGTGGTGGAGGAGGAACAGGGCTCTGGAGATGCACTGAAGCGCTGGCGTGGTGTAGGCACTGGTGTACTGAGCTGGGGTGGAGAAGGTGGCGCCGGACTATACCGGACCGTGAGGAGGACACGTGCTCTGAGCCACCGAGCCTCCCAACTTACCAGATTGGAATGGTCCCCGTAGCCCTCCAAGGTGCGGCGAGGTGCGAAGAGGCCGCACTGGGCTATGCAGGCGAACCGGGGACACCACCTGTAAGGCGTGGTGCCATGTAACGCCGCCCAAGAGGAACGTACGTGGAGACCAGATACGTTGGGCCGGCTTCATGGCACTCGGGCTCGATGCCCAACCTAGCCCTCCCAGTGCGGCAAGGTGGAATAGCCCGCACTGGGCTAAGCACGCGTACTGGGGACACCGTGCGCTTTACCGCATAACCGGGTGTCTGACCAGTACGACGCTCTCTCACTCCACGGCAAGCCCGGGGAGTTGGCTCAGGTATCCAACCCGGATACGCCACACGTCCACACTTTAGCCCCCCCCCCAATAAATTTTTGGGTGAGCCTCGCGGCTTCCAGCCACTCTGCTTGCCTTTGCCTCATAAAACGCTCTCCGTTTCGCTGCTCCAGCTCCGCTTTGGGCACAGCGATATCTCCGCTGGCTGAGTCCGAGGGTCCCTCTCCCACTCAAGATCTGTTCCCAAGTCCCACGAGTCCTGATTGATTCTGTTGAGCTCTCCCCTGCCGCGCTGTCCTCGGTTGGTGGGTGATTCTGTAACACGGTGTCGCTTTCCCTCTCCTCTGGACGAGGAGAGGAGAGAAGGATCGTTAGACCAATGCCGCAGCGAGGTGTATGACATAATTGATTTATTAAAAAAAAACAGACGAGAACACTGACACGAACTAGACTTCAGAAATACAAAATAACAAGACGGACAACGTAGACGTAAACCTGAACATGGAACTTAGCAACTAAATAAACCACGAAAGAACTCGACGAGCAGGAACAGACTACAGTCAAACGAATTAACACCGAAACAATGCCGTGTGGTGCGCAGGACACAAACACAAGAGACAATCACCACCACACAAACAAACAGTGTGAACAGCCAGCCTATATATGGTTCCCAATCAGAGGAAAACGTAAACCCTGTCTCTGATGAGAACCATATAAGCTGATTAACAGTGATCTAAACACAAAAACATACAATGCCCACCCCAACTCACGCCCCTGACCAACTAAACATATACAAAAATAACATAAAATAGGTCAGGAACGTGACAGTACAGATGAACGTGGTAACCTAAAAAGCATTTGGAAATTGCTCCCAGAGATGAACCAGACTTGTGGACGCTATACATTCTTGCTGAGTCTTGGCTGATTTCTTTTGATTTCCCCATGAGTCACGGAAAGAAGCACTGGAGTTTGAAGGTAGGCCCTTGAAATACTCCACAGTACACCTCCAATTGACTCAAATGATGTCAATTAGCCTATCAGAAGTTCTAAAGCCATGACATCATTTTCTGGAATTTTCCAAGCTGTTTAAAGGCACAGTCAGTTTTGTGTATGTCAACTTCTGACACACTAGAATTGTGATACAGTGAATTTTAAGTAAAATAATCTGTCTGTAAACAATTGTTGGAAAAATTATTTGTGTCATGCACAAAGTAGATGTCCTAACCGACTTGTCAAAACTATAGTTAGTTAACAAGAAATTTGTGTAGTGGTTGAAAAACGAGTTTTAATGATTCCAACCTAAGAGTATGTAAACTTCCGACTTCAACTGTATATAGTATATATCAGCTGGAAGTAGAAGTGTTGTTTTCCATTAGTTTACTCCTATTAGGGGAGGGGTGGTAGGGTAAGGAGAACATAATAAATAACAAATATTTAAATGTATTTACAAAAAATGTATATATATGGGGGATTGGAAATAATGCAGACAATTACATTGATGGAAGCTACAATTTATCTGCAATATTAAAGCTGATCTACCTCCTACACCCCCCAAAAAAGAAATAGGAAAATAAGCCAAACTTATTGAAGCAGACAGTGCCTTCAGGAAGTATTCAGACCTCTTGACTTTTTCCACATTTTGTTACATTACAGCCTTATCCAAAAATGAATTTTTTTCAATCACAATACACCGTAAATACAAAGCAAAAACAGGTTTGTAGACAGTTTTATTAGTCACATTTAATAAAAATAAATAACAGAAAAACCTTATTTGCATAATTATTCAAACCCTTTGCTATGAGATTCGAAATTGAGCTCAGGTGCATCATGTTTCCAATGATCATCCTTGGGATGTTTTTGCAACTTGACTGGAGTGTACCGGTGGTAAATTCAATTGATTGGACATGATTTGAAAAGGCACAGACCTGTCTATATATGGTCCCACAGTTGACAGAACATCAACTGTTCAGAGGAGACTGCTTGAATCAGTCCTTCATGGTCGAATTACTGCAAAMAAACCACTACTAAAGAACAACAATAATAAGAAGAGACTTTATTGGCCTAAGAAACACAAGCAATGGACAATAGACAGCGGAAATGTTTCCTTTTGTCTGATGAGTCCAAATTTGAGATTTTTGGTTCCAAACACTGTGTCTTTGTGAGATGCCGAGTATGTGAACGGATGATCTCTGCATGTGTGGTTCCCAACATGAAGCATGGAGGAGGAGGTGTGATGGTGTGGGGGTGCTTTGCTGATGACACTGTCAGTGATTTATTTAGAGTTCAAGGCACACTTAACCAGCATGGCTACCACAGCATTCTGCAGCGATACGCCACCCCATCTGGTTTGCGCTTAGTGGGACTATCATTTGTTTTTCAACAGGACAATGACCCAACACATCTCCAGGCTGTGTAAGCGCTATTTGACCAAGAAGGAGAGTGATGGAGTGTTGCATCAGATGACCTGGCCTCCACAATCACCCAACCTAAACCCAATTGAGATAGTTTGGGATGAGTTGGACCGCAGAGTGAAGGAAAAGCAGCCAACAAGTGCTCAGCATATGTGGGAACTCCTTCAAGACTGTTGGAAAAGCATTCCATGTGAAGCTGGTTGAGAGAATGCCAAGAGTGTGCAAAGCTGTCATCAATGCAAAGGCTGGCTACTTTGAAGAATCAAAATTCTTGTTTAACACTTTTTTGGTTACTACATGATTCCACAATGTGTTATTTCATCATTTTGATGTCTTCACTATTATTATACAATGTAGAAAATAGTCACACAATTATTTATTTTTTTGAATGAGTGGGTGTGTCCAAACTTTTGACTGGTACTGTATATTTGGACTCGTGTTTTAGTTAATTGTCGTGCAGAAAGGTGAATTCGTCGGCCAGTGTCAGTTGGAAAGCATATTGAATCAGGTTTTCAGGGTTTTGCCTGTGCTTAGCTCCATTACATAACATTTTTTATTTTGAAAACTCCCCAGTTCTTAATGATTACAACCATACACATAACATGATGTAGCCACCACTTTGCTTGAAAATATGGAGAGTGGTACTCAATGATATGTTGTATTGGATTTACCCCAGACATAACACCTTGTATTCAAGACAAAAAGTGAATTGCTTTGCCACATTTTTTATGGTAGGTCTTTAGTGCCTTGTTGCAAACAGGATGCACGTTTTGTAATATTTTTATTCTGTACAGGCTTCCTGCTTTTCACTCTGTCAATTATTAAGTAACTACAATGTTGTTGATCCATCCTCAGTTCTCTAATATCACAACCATTAAACTCTGTAACTGTTTTAAAATCACAATCGGCCTCATGGTGAAATCCCTGAGCAGTTTCCTTCCTCGCTGGCAACTGAGTTAGGAAGGACGCCTGTATCTTTGTAGTGACTAGGTGTATTTATAAACCATTCAAAGCCTAATTAATAACTTCACCATGCTCAYAGGGATATTCAGTGTCTGCTTTTTTTTAATGTTTTACACATCTGACCTTGAAAAACCTCCCTGGTCTTTGTGGTTGAATCTGTGCTTGAAATGGCATGATATCCAATATTATTGAACACAGAATTAGTCCATGCAACTTATTATAAGATTTGTTAAGCACATTTCTACTCCTTAACTTATTTAGGCTTGTCATGACAAAGTGGTTGAATAGTTATTGACTGAAGACATTTCAACTTTTAATTTTTAATTAAATTCCAAAATTTCAACAACAAAAAAATCCACTTTCACATGATGGAGTATTGTGTGTAGATCAGTGACACAAAATCTAAATGTAATCAATTGTAAATGCTGGCTGTAACACAACTACATGTGGAAAAAGTCAAATGACAGGGACAGACAGAGACACACGGAACTCCGACCCAACATGGGAAATATGAACAAAGGAAAACATTAACAGAATGAAATAAACAGAGCTTTTAGCTCGTAAGTGTTACGATGATTATGTGCACCAAAATAATGTTTCACTCTGGTAAGCTAGAGTCAGGTAAATAACCAAATTTATTTGGGGAACAGATTATTCTAAAATACCTTTCCATACAAACATTTTCCTTCCCAACTGGGCATGAACTATAAACAGTAGCTAACAAAGGAGCTGAAGAATAATAGAGTAATGTGCAGTATAATGCTTCTAGAAAGAAATTGCAAAATATATAAGGGAAAGAGAACACATTATTTCAGACAGTACATGTTCATTACGAGGGCATAACTCCACATTGTCACACTCCAGATCAGCATACCTGTCAGGTGATGGCAGTCATTACAATAAGTCAGACAGTCTTATACAGAACCGCTGATGATAACAGCCTTCAATGGATGAAAATGAATGAAATGTGCCCTTAAGTCTGCATGGACATAAATCATTCACATAAATCGTGCATCGCTATCAGTGGAACACTTGCATGTAGGTCATCTCAAGGATTTCACCCTCTATCTCCGTCAGTCTGCCTGTTCATCAGTCAGTGTAATCTACTATGGTATGTTACTGCTAAAAGTGTGTTTGTATATCTGTCTGAAAAAGTATTATCTGTCTAGGTCATGGTCTGGTTGTATCTGTCTAGGTCATGGTCTGGTTATGAGGGCTGATGGATAATGTCTGGTAAGCTACTGACAGATGAGTGCTGTTCTGTCTTACAGCCTTCAACAAAATATATTTAAACGTAGAACTCAAGACAATCCACTTGTCAGGGTCACTTTTCCCAGAGGCAAAGAAAGCAGCCAGAAAGACCAGCAGTATTGGAAAACTTTAGTACAGCCCCATGTTCTTCCAGGAATGAGGTGGATTAAGTGAGTCAGTTACAGGCTTGAGCTGTCATCCTACATGGCTAGCCCCTCTGTCTGGCTGTGGCATAGATGAGCTTCAGTGGGAGGTCCTACAGTCTGTTACAGCATGCTCAGCAGAGGATCACCAATCCTGCAGACACAGATGTTGAATTCCTGTCCGACTAGATGAGCAGGACGTTGCATTGCATCAACCAATGGTTGTGTGCCACGTCATTGACGCTTCAGTCGGGCATCAGATTGCTACAGTGCCTTCAGAAAGTATTCACAACCCTTGACCTTTTCCACATTTTGTTGTGTTACAGCCAGCATTTAAAATGGAGTCAATTCAGTTTTTTTTCACTGACCTACACACAATACTCCATAATGTCAAGGTGGAATTTGGTTTTCGAAATCTTTGCAAATGTCTTGAGTCAATAAGTATTCCAACCCTTTGTTATGGCAAGCCTAAATAAGTTCAGMAGTAAAAACGTGTTTAACAAATCACATATTAAGTTGCATGGACTCACTCTGTGCAATAATAGGGATTAACCTCTTATGGCTGAGATCGGCTAAGATCCCGTTAACCGGATCGATTTGACAACAGCCAGTGAAAGTGCAGGGTGCCAAATTCAAACAACAGAAATCTCATACTTAAAATTCCTCAAACATACAAGTATTTCACACCATTTTAAAGATAAACTTGTTGTTAATCCCACCACAGTGTCCGATTTCAAAATGGCTTTACGACGAAAGCACACCAAACGATTATATTAGGTCAGTACCTAGTCACAGAAAAACATAGCCATTTTTCCAGCCAAAGAGAGGAGTCACAAAAAGCAGAAATAGAGATAAAATGAATCACTAACCTTTGATGATCTTCATCAGATGACACTCATAGGACTTCATGTTACACAATACATGTATGTTTTGTTCGATAAAGTTCAAATTTATATCCAAAAATCTCAGTTTACATTGGCGCGTTACATTCAGTAATGTTTTGCTTCCAAAACATCCAGTGATTTAGCAACATCAATTTACAGAAATACTCATCATAAATGTTGATGAAAATACAAATGTTATGCATGGAACTTTAGATAAACTTCTCCTTAATGCAAACGCTGTGTCAGATTTAAAAAAAAAACTTTATGGAAAAAGCACACCATGCTATAATCTGAGTACATCTCTCAGAGACCAAAACAAGCCGTACAGATATCCGCCATGTTGTGCAGTCAACAGAYGTCAGAAATAGCATTATAAATATTCACTTACCTTTGATGATCTTCATCAGAATGCACTCCCAGGAATCCCAGTTCCACAATAAATGTTTGTTTTGTTCGATAACGTCCATAATTTATGTCCAAATACCTCCTTTTTGTTRGCGCGTTTAGTTCCAAAATCCAAATTGATGACGCACAGGCCAGACGAAAAGTAAAAAAATTCCATTACAGTTCATAGAAACATGTCAAACGATGTACAGAATCAATCTTTAGGATGTTTTTAACATAAATCTTCAATAATGTTTCAACCGGAGAATTCCTTTGTTTGTAGAAATGCGATGGAACGCAGCTAACTCTCACGGGGGCACGCCTGAGTGAGCTCGTGGCACTCTGCCAGAGGCCTGACTCAACAGCTCCCATTCCCCCCTCCTTCACAGTAGAAGCATCAAACAAGGTTCTACAGACTGTTGACATCTAGTGGAAGACTTAGGAAGTGCAATATGACCCCATAGACACTGTATATTGGATAGGCAAACCTACAATCCTCAGATTTCCCACTTCCTGGTTGGATTTTTCTCAGGTTTTTGCCTGCCATATGAGTTCTGTTATACTCACAGACATCATACAAACAGTTTTAGAAACTTCAGAGTGTTTTCTATCCAAGTCTACTAATTATATGCATATTCTAGCTTTTAGGACTGAGTAGCAGGCAGTTTACTCTGGGCACCTTATTAATCCAAGCTACTCAATACTGCCCCCAGCCATAAGAAGTTAACCTGATTTTTGAATGACTATCTTATCTCTGTACCACACACATACAATTATCTCAAACAATTATCCCTCAGTCGAGCAGTGAATTTCAAACACAGATTCAACCACAAAGACCAGGGAGGTTTTCCAATGCCTCGCAAAGAAGGGCACATATTGGTAGATGGGTAAAATAGTAGACACTGAATATCCCTTTGAGCATGGTGAAGTTATGAATTACACTTTGGATGGTGTATCAATACACCCAGTCACTACAAAGACACAAGCATCCTTCCTAAATCAATTGCCAGCGAGGAAGGAAACTGCTCAGGGATTTCACCATGAGGTCAATGGTTACTTTAAAACAGTTTCAGAGTTGAATGGCTGTGATAGGAGAAAACTGAGAATGGATCAACAAAGTTGTAGTTACTCCACAATAATAACCTAATTGACAGAGTGAAAAGAAGGAAGCCTGTATATAATAAAAATATTCCAAAACATGCATCATGTTTGCAACAAGGCAAAACATTTGGCAAAGCAATTCACTTTTTGTCTTGAATACAAAGTGTTGTGTTTTGCGGCAAATCCAATAGAACACATTACTGAGTACCACTCTCCAGATTTTCAAGTATAGTGATGGCTGCATCATGTTATGGGTATGCTTGTAATCGTTAAGAACTGAGGAGTTTTTCAGGATAAAAAAGAAACGGAATGGAGCTAAGCACAGGAAAACCTGGTTCAGTCTGTTTTCCACCAGACACTGGGAGATTAATTCACCTTTCAGCAGGACAATAACATAAAACACAAGGCCAAATCTACACTGGTGTTGCTTACCAAGAAGACAGTGAATGTTCCTGACAGGCTGAGATACAGTTTTGACTTAAATTTACTTGGAAATCTATGGCAAGACCTGAAAATGGTTGTCTAGCAATGATCAACAACCAATTTGACAGAGTTTGACGAATTTTGAAACGAATAATGTGCAAATGTTGCACAATCCAGGTGTGGAAAGCTCTTAGAGACTTACCCAGCCATTCCTATCACAGCCATTTCTCCTATCACAGAAAGACTCACAGCTGTAATCACTGCCAAAGGTCCTCCTTCAAAGTATTGACTCAGGGGTGTGAATAATTACACTACCGTTGAAAGTTAAATGTCCTTGTTTTTTAAAGAAAAGCACTTTTTTTGTCCATTAAAATAACATCAAATTGATCAGAAATACAGTGTAGACATGGTTAATGTTGTAAATGACTATTGTAGCTGGAAACGGCTGATGTTTTATGTAATATCTACATAGGCGTACAGAYGCCCATTATCAGCAACCATCACTCCTGTGTTCCAATGGCACGTTGTGTTAGCTAATCCAAATTAATAATTTTAAAAGTCTAATTGATAATTAGAAAAACATTTTTCAATTATGTTAGCACAGCTGAAAGCTGTTGTTCTGATTGGGGTATGTCTCTAAAATCTGTGGAATTTTTGCAGATTCTTCAAGGCAAAACTGCTCCAGCTCCTTCAAGTTGGATGGGTTCCGCTGGTGTACAGCAATCTTTAAGTCATACCACAGATTCTCAATTGGATTGAGGTCTMMGCTATGACTAGCCATTCCAAGACATTTAAATGTTTCCCCATAAACCAGTAGAGTGTTGCTTTAGCAGTATGCTTAGGGTCATTGTTCTGCTGGAAGGTGAACCTCCGTCCCAGTTTCAAATATCTGGAAGACTGAAACAGGTTTCCCTCAAGAATTTCCCTGTATTTAGCGCCATCCATTCCTTCAATTCGCACCAGTTTCCCAGTTCCTGCTGATGAAAAACATCCCCACAGCATGATGCTGCCACCACCATGCTTCACTGTGGGGATGGTGTTCTCGGGGTGATGAGAGGTGTTGGGTTTGAGCCAGACATAGAGTTTTCCTTGATGGCCAAAAAGCTAAATTTTAATCTCATCTGACCAGAGTACCTTCTTCCATATGTTTGGGGAGTCTCCCACATGAACACCAGATGTGTTTGTTTATTTTTTTCCTCAAGCAATGGCTGTTTTCTAGTCACTCTTCCGTAAAGCCCAGCTCTMTGGCGTGTAGACTGTGGAGTGTAGACTATGTGGAGTGAAGACACCAGCCACCCCAGTCATAGACTGTTCTCTCTACTACCGGAGTGCCAAGTCTAGGACCAAAAGGCTTCTCAACAGCTTTTACACCCAAGCCATAAGACTCCTGAACAGGTAATCAAATGGCTACCCGGACTATTTGCATTGTGTCGTCCCCCCCACAACCCCTCGTTTACGCTGCTGCTACTCTCTGTTTATCATTTATGCATAGTCACTTTAACTATACTTTCATGTACATACTACCTCAATTAGCCCGACAAACCGGTGCCCCCGCACATTGGCTACCCGGACTATCTGCATTGTGTCCCACCACCCACCACCCGCCAACCCCTCTTTTACGCTACTGCTACTCTCTGTTAATCATATATGCATAGTCACTTTAACCATACCTACATGTACATACTACCTCAATTAGCTCGACTAACCAGTGCCTGTATATAGCCTCGCTACTGTTATAACCTCGCTACTGTATATAGTCTTTTTACTGTTTTTTCTTTTTTCTTTACTTATCTATTGTTCACCTAATACCTATTTTTTACTTAAAAATTGCACTGTTGGTTAGGGCCTGTAAGTAAGCATTTCACTGTAAGGTCTACACCTGTTGTGTTCAGCGCACGTGACAAATTAACTTTGATTTGATTTGTACGGCTTAAACCGGTCCTATGGACAGATACTCCAATCTCCACTGTGCAACTTTGCAGCTCCTTCAGGGTTATCTTTGGTCTCTTTGTTGTCTCTCTGGTTAATGCCCTCCTTGTCTGGTCCGTGAGTTTTGGTGGGCAGCCCTCTCTTGGCAGGTTTGTTGTGGTGTCATATTCTTTCCATTTTTTAATAATGGATTTAATCGTGCTCCGTGGGATGTTCAAAATGTCAGATATGTTTTTATAACCCAACCTTGATCTGTACTTATCCACAACTTTGTCCCTGACCTGTTTGGAGAGCTCTTTGGTCTTCATGGTGCCGCTTGCTTGGTGGAACAGGTGCCTTTCAGAACAGGTGTATATATTTTGAGATCATGGGACAGATCATGTGGCACTTAGATTGCACACAGTTAGACTTTATTTAACTAATTATTTGACTTCTGAATGTAGTTGGTTGCACCAGATCTTATTTAGTGTCACGATCGTTATAATGAGTGGACCAAGATGCAGCGTGGTATGGTTCCATCCTCTTTATTTTGGAAGTGAAACTCAAAGAAAACAATAAATCACAAAATGAACCGTGAAGCTACTATAGGGCTCGTAGGCAACTATACATAGTCAAGATCCCACAAAGCACAACAGGGAAAAGGGCTGCCTAAATATGATCCCCAATCAGAGACAACGATAAACAGCTGCCTCTGATTGGGAACCATACCAGGCCAACATAGATATATATATTTACCTAGATTGTCACGCCCTGACCGTAGAGAGCTTTTTATGTCTCTATTTTGGTTTGGTCAGGGTGTGATTTGGGTGGGCATTCTATGTTCATTTTCTATGTTTTGTATTTCTTTGTTGTTTGGCCGGGTGTGGTTCTCAATCAGAGGCAGCTGTTTATCGTTGTCTCTGATTGAGAACCATACTTAGGTAGCTTTTTCCCGCATGGTTTTTGTGGGTAGTTGTTTTCTGTTTTGTGTTTCTGCACCTGACAGAACTGTTTCAATTTTGTTCGTTCTCTTTGTTGTTTTGTTATTTAGTGTTCAGTTTTACTAATAAATCATGAACACTTACCATGCTGCGCTTTGGTCCACTCCTTCTTCAACAGACGATCGTTACATAGATAACCCATCCTAGTCACACCCCGACCTAACCAACATAGAGAATAAAAAGCTCTCTATGGTCAGGGTGTGACATTTAGGGGCTTCATAGCAAAGTGGGTGAATACATATGCACACACCACTTTTCTGTTTTTTATTTTTGAGAATTGTTTTTAAACAAGTACATTTTTTTCATTTCACTTCACCAATTTGGACTATTTTGTGTCTGTCCATTACATGAAATCCAAATAAAAATCCATTTAAATTACAGGTTGTAATGCAACAAAATAGGAAAAACACCAAGGGGGATTGTAACGACTTTCGTTGGTGGAAGGAGAGGAGGACCAAAATGCAGCGTGGTAAGTGTTCGTCATATTTAATTAAAACTGAACACTACACAAAACAACAACGAGGACAAACTAAAATGAAACAGATCTGCCAGGTGAACATACACTAAACAGAAAACAACCACCCACAAACAAAAGTGGGAAAACAGGCTACCTAAATATGGCTCCCAATCAGAGACAACGATAGACAGCTGCCACTGATTGGGAACCACACCAGGCCAAACACACAGAAACAGAAAACCTAGACGTACAACATAGAATACCCAGACATAGAATACCCACCCACATCACACCCTGACCAAACTAAAAATAGAAACATACAAAGCAATCTACGGTCAGGGCGTGACAAGGATGAATACTTTTGCAAGGCACTATAGGAGGGATGGTTGCTGATAATATGTTGATATATTCCATAAAGAAATCTGCCGTTTCCAGCTACAATAGTAATTTACAACATAAAACATTTCTACACTGTATTTCTTATTCTTATTTTAATGGACAAGAAATGTGCTTTTCATTCAAAAACAAGGACATTTCTAAGTAACTCCAAACTTTTGATGAGAGTTTTCTGTATTTCATTTTCAATACATTTGCAAAAATTTCTAAAAACATGTTTTCACTTTGTTTTTATGGGTTATTGTGAGTAGATTCCATTTTGAATTCAGGCTGTAACACAACATCACAGAAAAATGTGGAATAGATCTTGCGGTGTTGGCTGTAGTCAATCAGTCAGTGTGTTTTTCCATAGACAAGCATCTCGAATGGCTCTGGCTGTAACCCACAAGACTCTAAGGCTCCCAAATTGCACCCTATTCCCTATTCCTATGGGKACTGGTCAAAACAAGTACACTACACAGGGTGCCATTTAGGACTCAGTCTAAGTTCATCAGCTCTGGGCTCTGAGATGTATTTATTTTTTAATTTATTTAACCTTTATTTAACTAGGCAAGTCAGTTAAGCATATCCCAGTTTAGGTCACCTAACAGAAGAAACTCTGAAGATAGATGGGGGGCAATCAATTCACATGTGGTGTCCAGGGCACAGCTGGGAGCTGAGGGGGGTCTATAACAGATGGCAACAGTGAGAGACTTGTTTCTGGAGAGATTCATTTTTAAAATTAGAAGCTCAAACTGTTTGGGCATAGATCTGGAAAGAATGACAGAACATTGCAGGCTATCTCTGCAGTAGATTGCAACTCCTCCCCCTTTGGCAGTTGTATCTTGACGGAAAATGTTGTAGTTGGCGATGGAAATCTCAGAATATTTGGTGGCCTTCCTAATCCAGGATTCAGACAAGGCTAGGACATCAGGGTTGGCGGAGTGTGCTAAAGCAGTGAGTAAAACAAACTTAGGGAGGAGGCTTCTGATGTTAACATGCATGAAACCAAGGCTTTTACGGTTACAGAAGTCAACGAATGAGAACGCCTGTGGACACATAGGGCCTGGGTTAACCTCTACATCACCCGAGGAACAGGGGAGGAGTAGGATTAGGGTACGGCTAAAGGCTATCAAAACTGTCGATCTAGTGCATTGGGGACAGAGAATAAAAGGAGCAGATTTCTGGGCGTGGTAGAATAGATTCAGGAAATAATGTACAGYCAGGGGTATGGTAGGGTGGGGGTACAGTMGAGAAAAACCTAGGCATTGAGTGACGATAAGAGAGGTTGCATCTCTGGACGCACTAGTTATGCTGGGTGAGGTCACTGCATGTGTGGGAGGTGGGGCAAAAGAGGTATCTGAGGCATGTTGATTGGGGCTAGGGGATCCGCAGTAAAATAAAACAATGATAACTACCGTAAACAACAGTATACAAGGCATATTGACATTAGAGAGAGACATAATGCGAGGCATAAAGCAATCACAGGTGTTGATTTGGAGAGCTAGCTAAGACAACGATGGGTAAGACAACAACAGCTAATCAGCTAAGACAACAACAACAGGTAAAATGGCGATGAATGGGCAGAGAGGGTCAGTTAACTACACACAGGGCCTGAGTTCGAGAATGGGACCGACAGATAAACAAAATAAACATAAATGMAGTATGTGATTAATGAACAGTCCAGCAGGCATCAGTTATGTAGCCAGGTGACAATAGGGTCCAGTGTACAGCAATAGATGAAACAGGGAAGCTGTTAGGTAGTCGTTACTACGCTAGCAAGCGGGAGACATGGCGTTCATAAAGTTAGCAGGCCGGGGCTAGCAGAAGCGTCTTCACCGACGTACGACAAAGGCCGGTTGAGGGCACATTGGACGGAAATATGTCGTCAYACCAGTCGTGATGGATCGGCGGGGCTCCGTGATGACAAATGTTGTTTGCTAACCGGGAGATGCGCCTGGCTTGAGGTAACTGGTGCTAGTTTTGACACAAGGGCATTAGCCACTATAGCCACTCGGTAACAGCTAGCTAGCTGCGATGATTCGATGCAAAGGTCCAGAGCTTACAGCAGGAATCCGGTGATGTAGTGGCTTCTAGTCGTGTTAGTAAAGAGTCCGGGAGGCATCAGCTGTGTAGCTTAGTGATCATAGGGTCCACTGAGTAGGCCGGGAGATGGGCCTGGCTCAAGMCTAGCTTCGGGACTGGGCCACTCTGTAGCAGCTAGCTAGCTGCGATGATCTGGAGTAATGGTCCAGAGCTTACGGCAGGAATCTGGAGATGTAGTGGAGAAAAGCAGTCCGATATGCTCAGGGTTCATATCACGCTGTGCAGACTGGCGGGTATTATCTAGGCTAAAAGCGTCTGGTGTCTGAGCTAAAGCGGATTAGGGTTAGGGTTAGGGTTAGGGTTAGGGTTAGGGTTAGGGTTAGGGTTAGGGTTAGGGTTAGGGTTAGGGTTAGGGTTACACACGGAGCGAGAGATCAGCATACCTTCTGTCCAGATGTTCGTCCATCACTGTCGCCAGACCTGAAGAGAGTCTGGGCCGCTCTTCTCAAGACCACCTCCAGGTATCGACAACAGTCGGACCGCCACCGGACCCCTGCTCCCTGCTACTGGCTTGGGGAGAAGGTTTGGCTTTCCACTTGGGATCTGCCCCTCCGGATGGAGTCCCGCAAACATTCTCCCTGTTTTATTGGCCCTTTCCCCATCTTTAAGGTCCTGAGCCCCTCTGCTATTTTCCTTCTGTTTCCCCTCACCCTCCGTATACATCCCAATGTCCATGTATCTAGAATTAAACCCCCGTCTCCCGGCCCTTTGTCTCCAGACAGAAACAGCTTGGCATCTTAGTGTGCATAGCAATAGTTATCAACTCTACCACAGAAATGGAACATCACAGAAAATAGATGTTGTGGTGGCAGCGACAGAGAAGTACTTGGGTGTACGAGATTTGACTTCAGAAGAGTTACAGGGTGTTCTGAGTGGTGGTGTTCCGTCATCCCAGTGGTGTAGGAGCAGAGAGGGTCAAAGTAGTGGAATGTGGTAGTGGGTATATAATGAGTGTAGGGTTAGTCGGAGGGGTGTTTTTTGTAATGGATTTACAGTTGGTGGCGGTAATGCACCTTGTGATCGCCAACCACAATTTAAAAACCAAAGAAGAAGAAGAAGAAGAAGAAGAAGAAGAAGACCAAGTGGGGAGACTGTGTGAGCCAGGTAAACCCCCAACCTGTAATACCTTTGGAAGGTAAAGGGTAAGCCTGTTTTAAGCTAAGTGCGGTTTGTTATTTTGCTTGAGAAGTCTATTGTCTAACTGTTTTGTAAATATTCATCGCTGGCTGTCACTATTGAACACAATAAATGTGGACACCTTTGCACCAGAATTTTCTGCCTCCTGAATATCTGCCCCTAAGACTGCATCTCTATGTTACCTATTTCACATGGAGAAAGGATGAATTCMTAAAAATTGCTGGAACTGCTCTCTCTCACAAAACTCGTGTGTATACGCACACACAAATGGATGCACGGACTCACGGTTGACGCACACACAACCAAGCATGGATGCAAGTACGCATGGCCGACACACACACATGCATGGGCGCATGGAGAGCGAGGGAGTTGTGTGCTGAGCTGGGTCTCCTGCATAGCATGACCCGTCCTCTTCCGTGTGTGTGTCTGTGTTGTGTGTGTGTGTGTGTTACTGTAAACCACACGTTGTCAACATATGAGATCATGCTCCAGAATACTGTCTGGCATGCAATCCACTCACACACCACAACGCCCTGCCACAATCCTCACTATATAATCAACGAAATTGTAGTATGTAATCAGAACATCGGCAATGTTATTGACAGAATTAATCATGTTTGGAAATATGGGATGTTTCTCATCACAGGTCTTTAACGTCATCCAACAACGTCCAAACAAATCCAAACTTTAGAGAAGTTTACAGTAGAGGTATAGACGAGATCAGTTTAAGCCATTTCAAGATGAGATCATTTTTAGCGGGTAGCAGTAGCCTCGAGGTTAGAGAAGCAGTTTGAATCCCAGTGCTGATGGGGTGTGGTGGGGGGGGCAAAATCAGCCGAGGAGTGAGCCACCGATGTTCAGTTGAACAAGGAGTGTTCCCCCTAAACTGCTCATTGGGTGCTGCACTGCGGCTGTCCGAAGGCTACCCTCTGCTCCAGCCTCTCCAACCTAATGTTTGTGTGGGGGTGTGTGTATCTGGGGGTTAGATTAAAGCAGAAGACAAATGTCCATCTCATGTGGACTAATAAAGCCATGTATACATTGAGAAAAGATAAAGAAAGAAAGTTGTTTAGGAGACTCAGAGCTCAGCAGAAATATAGAAGAAAGCCTTTGTGACTCCAGTAGCACAGTAAAATGAAAGGATGGTTTCATAATGAAACCAATATGATTTTAGTGTTTATTCTCAGTCAGAAAGACTCCTATGTGGCTCTGGCTGAATCTAGGGAMTTAAATGTATTTCCCCTCCTCACATTCAAAAGTCCAAATGTAGTACACCAATGTTGTGAATCATGTTTTWTGTTGATGGATAATCCTTCAGATGGTGTGGGTTATTAAATGACACTACATTGTATTCGTTGAAATAGAGAAGAGTTGATAGATGTCTCTGTTATTGTGGGCACAGCCAGTATGTTTTTCCTTCTTCACCACCCAGACTTTATGATGTACAGTACACTGTGGATACAAAACATTAAGAACACCTGCTCTTTCCATGACATAGACTGTCCAGGTGAATCCAGGTGAAAGCTATGATCCCTTCTTGATGTCACAAATCTACTTCAGTCAGTGTAGATGAAGGGGAGGAGACAGGTTAAAGAAGGATTTCTAAGCCTTGTGACAACTGAGACATGGATTGTGTATGTGTGCCATTCAGAGGGTGAATGGGCAAGACAAAAGATTTAAGTGACTTTGGGGTATTGGGGTATGGTAGTAGGTGCCAGGCGCACCAGTTACTGTCAAGAACTGCAACGCTGCTGGGTTTTTCAGGCTCAACAGTTTTCCGTGAGTATCAAGAATGGTCCACCACCCAAAGGACATCCAGCCAACTTGGCACAACTGTGCATTGGAGTCCACATGGGCCAGCATCCCTGTTGAAAGCCTGTTCGATACCTTGTAGAGTCCATGTCCAGACGAATTGAGAATTCAACAGGTGTAGACTCTACCGTGCCAATGCTTACATTCAAGCTCTTAACCAAACAATGCAGTTAGAAGAAATAGAGTAAAAAAATATTTAACTAATAAACTAAAGTAAAACAAATTATAAAAGTACACAATAAAATTACTTAACAATAACGAGGATATAATACAGGGGGTACCGGTACCGAGTCAATGTGCGGGGATACAGGTTAGTCGAGGTAATCATACATGTAGGTGGGGGTAAAGTGATTATGCATAATAAACAGTGAGTAGCAGCGAGTGTAAAAACAAAGGGGGGTCAATGTACAGTTGAAGTCAGATTTCAATACTCTAGGTTGGAGTCATTAAAACTGTTTTCAACCACTCCACAAATTTCTTGTTAACAAACTATAAGTTTTGGCAAGTCGTTATGACATCTACTTTGTGCATGACACAAGCCATTTTTCCAACAATTGTTTACAGACAGATTATTTCACTGTATCACAATTCCAGTTGTCAGAAGTTTTAAATACACTAAGTGCCTTTAAACAGCTTGGAAATTCCGAAAATGATGTCAATGCGGCTTAGAAGCTTCTGATAGGCCTAATTGACACATTTGAGTCAATTGGAGGTGTACCTGTGGATTGTATTTCAAGCCTACCTTCAAAATCATTCCCTCTTGACCATTGACATCATGGGAAAATCAAAAAAGAAATCAGCCAAGACCTCAGAAAAAATTGTAGACCTCCACAAGTCTGGTCATCCTTGGGAGCAATTTCCAAACGCCTGAAGGTACCATGTTACATCTGTACAAACAATAGTATGCAGGTATAACACATCATGGACCACGCAGCAATCATACCGCTTCTGTCTCCTAGAGACGAACGTACTTTTGTGCGAAAAGTGCAAATCAATCCCAGAACAGCAAAAGGACCTTGTGAAGAATGTTGGAGAACAGGTCTAAAAGTATCTATATCCACAGTAAAACGAGTCCTATATTGACATAACCTGCATAGGCCGCTCAGCAAGGAAGAAGTCACTGCTCCCAAACCGCCATAAAAAACCAGACTACTGCACATGGGGACAAAGATGTACTTTTTGAGAATGTCTCTGGTCTGATGAAAAAAAATAGAACTGTTTGGCCATAATGACCATCGTATGTTGGACGAAAAAGGGGGAGGCTGCAAGCCAAAGAAAACCATCCAACCGTGAAGCACGGGGGTGTAGCATCATGTTGTGGGGGTGCTTTGCTGCAGGAGGTCTGGTGCACTTCACAATAATGATGGATCATGAGGAGGAACAATTATGGTGGATATATATTGAAGCAACAATCTCAAGACATCAGTCAGGAAGTTAAAAGCTTGTTTGCAAATGAGTCTTCCCAAATGGACAATGACCCCAAGCATACTGTAGCTGTAGCTCCTGTAGCTCCTTCATGATCGGATGCTGAGCGATTGCCATACCAAGGCGCTGTGCGAACTGGTCGGATGCTCTCGATGGTGCAGTTGTAGAACATTTTAAGGATCTGGGGACCATGCCAAAATCTTTTCAGTCTTCTGGAGGGGAAAAGTGTTGTTTCACGACTGTCTTGGTGTGTTGGACTAGATAGTTCATTGGTGATGTTGGAATGTTGAGAACCATCTTATTAACTGCTTTTTTTTGTCCATTGCGTGAAGTAGAATTAACTCATACTGTATGAGGATAATGAAAGTCCATTAATTTAATCACAGGAAGCAGATGTTTTGTGTTGCTATAAACAAAAAGCACACAGAGAAATGAGCCATGAGAACCAGTCAGCATTCTGTCTGCTGAATGAGATGAGTCTCAGCCTTGTAAACACAACACACACACACGCACAACCACGACATCACACAGCACACGCACACGCACACGCACACACAACACACACACACACACACCACACACACACACACACACACACACACACACACACACACACACAAAACACACACGCACGCGAACGGCACGCACACACAGCAGTGTCTAGAAGGAAGGTCTGAAACATGAGCAGACGAATAGCATAAGAAGCTTGTTAAGTGGCAAAGAAAGCTCACTCTCTGCCCCAGTATAAAATCAGGTCTGGTTTTAACAGGTATTTTACAGGTAGTGGGTAAAAAATTAAAGCAAGTAAGAACTGAACTCTGATCAACAATTTTTGCTGGCAAGTGGCATAAATGCTAACGTTTATGCGTGCTGTATTCAAACACTGAACACTTTTCAAAAACTCTATGGCACGGGTGTTAAACTAATTTCGGCTATGAAAAGCCAACTGACATTTACTCTGACGGTGCTGACCTGTTGCACCCTCGACAACCACTGTGATTATTATTATTGACCATGCTGGTCATACTATGAACATTTGAACATATTGACACATGTTCCTGTTATAATATCTCTCACCGGCACATGCCGAGAAAGGACTGGCCACCCTCATAGCCTGGTCCTCTCTAGGTTTCTTCCTAGTTCTGGCCTTTCTAGGGAGTTTTTCCTAGCCACCATGCTTCCTACCTGCATTGCTTGCTGTTTGGGGTTTAGACTGGGTTTCTGTACAGCACTTTGAGACATCAGCTGATGTAAGAAGGGATTTATAAATACATTTGATTTTATTTCATGGAGGGCTAGTGTATGCTGGTTTTAGTTTTTCCTTTACAATGAAGACCTAGAAACCAGGTGAGGGGAGTTCCTTATAATCAGTGACCTTAATTAATCAATCAAGTACAAGGGAGGAGACCCCGTAGACACTTGCCCTCTGTGGAATGAGTTTGACACTGCTTTATGGGGACCTGTGTGTGGCTAATATTAATGTGGGGAGAGGATCTGCCATGGAACCTGTGTTTGGCTAAATATTAATGTGGGAGGTCAGATTCTGGCTCTATGGGGACCTGGTCTTGGCTAATATTTAAATGTGGGGAGAGTCAGATCTGGCTTAATGGGATACCCTGGTGTTGGCTAAATAAGAATGTGGGAGAGTCAGATCTGGCTCAATGGAACCTGGTTTGGCTAAATATGAATGTGGGGAGAGTCAGATCTAGGCTCTATGTGGACCTGGTGTTGTGGCTAAATATGAATGTGAGAGGGAGTCAGATCTGGCTCAATGGGAACGCTGGTGTGGCGATAATATTAAAGAGTAACTGTTATTGGTTCTAAAGGGTAGATCATTTTCATCCCACCTCCCTCCTCCTTCTCCTTCATCTTTCCTGCTGGTTTATTCCTTCCCTGTCCTGTAACTGTCCATCCGGGAGCTGTCTGCTGCCTTTAGGGCTCAGAGGACTGGGGAATGCAAGAGCCAGGCTAGGAGGGCGGAAGGAGCGGTGAAGAGAGGCGCAGGAGATTGGTGGATTGGTGTGAGGAGGGGTTAGGTGTCTGGGGTAAGGAAAGGTGGGCGTTATTTCGTCTGCTATATTAGGGTACGGAAAAACGTTCATTAAAGTTCCACTAACTAACTCTGCAACCAAAGAACAGCAACGTCAGGGCTCTACATAGAACACGTACAGGGCCAGGAAGTAAAATCAGGCGGTGTGGAAATATACTCAGTAGTCTGGTCCAGACAACAGGCAGAGCTGTAATACCAGGTCCAAATCAAATACAATTGCATTTGTCACATACACAAGATTAGGCATATGTTCAATGCGAGTGAGCGAAATGCTTGTGCTTCTAGTTCGACACTGCAGTAATATTAACAAGTAATCTAACAATCACAACACTAGCTTACACACAGCAATGTAAAGGAATGAATAAGAATATGTCAGTATAAATGATGGATGCGACGATAAGAACGGCATGAGCAAGATCAGTAGAGGCATAGAGTACAGTATATACATATGAGATGAGTAAATGTAGGGTATGTAAACATTATATAAGTGGCATTTGTTTAAAGTTGTTAGTGATACAATTTATTACATCAACTTTTTCATTTTTAAAGTGGCTAGAGATGAGTCATGTATGTTGGCAGCAAGCCACTCAATGTTAGTGATGGTTGTTTAACAGTCTGATGGCCTTAGAGATAAAGCTGTTTTTCAGTCTCTCGGTCCCACTTGATGCACCTGTGCTGATCCCTCGCCTTCTGGATATAGCAGTGTGAACAGGCAGTGGCTGGGTGGGTATGTTGTCCTAGATGATTTTATTGCCTTCCTGTGAGCAAATCGGGTGTGTAGGTGCTCATGGAGGGAGTTTAGTTTGTACCCTGGTGATAGGCATTTTGTGCAGACTCTACTACCTTGGAAGCCTGTACGGTTGTGGGCGTATCCAGGTGGTGTACCGATTGTGCATCTGTTAAAGGTTATGATGAGTGTTGTTTGGTGACAAGCCCCGAATTCTTCAGGTAAACGGTCAGGTTCAGAGAGGCAGTATCATTAACATTTCACAAAAACTAAGCTGGAACAGCTGAGATAGGCTCTACTACTCATCTACCAACAAACTGGGGGCAAAGCTGATGGAAATATGCCTTGTGAGTCTGATATATCGGACAACAGGAGAGGGTGAGATGTGGAGAGGATCAGTGTAAGTAGCTGGTTGATGAGTGTCCTTTTAGGGAGTGGGTAGGAAACAGTGTCTAGGACCATGATGAAAAGAGAGTTTCACACAGCCTCCTCTGCCTGCCATTGCCAACTATGATAAAGGCCCAGTGCGTTCAAAAACGTGATTTCCTGTGTTAAAGTATACAATTTCCACACTATGAGGTTCGAAAAATGTGAACTTTAAAAGTGAATGATAAACGCCTTTTGCTGGGCTGAGGTATGAGGTTGAGAACAGAAAACCGAGGCTGTAGTTGAATCCCAAAGCATGAAACAAGGAGAAAAAGTGCTGTCGATGTGACCTTGAAGCAAGCGAATTAGCCTATTGTCAGGGGTACTGTTGATAATCCAGGCTGACCCTGGTGTCGACTCCACTCTCCAAGGCGTCTCAGGGAGAGGTTGGGATAATGCAAAAAACACATTTCATTCACACATGCGCATATAATACAATACTTGTCATGTTGTGATATAGGACACATATACTGTTAAGATCCACAAATGCCATTAATGTTTTGATAGCTGGTTTGAAAAGAACTGGCCTGAACTGTTTGCCTGTTTTGGTGTGATGTTTTTTGGCGCTGCCTGGTGACATCACCAGGCGATCAAATTAAGTTTTGACCAATAAGAAGATAGTCAAACCTCTCTGCAATTAAACTAGGTGTCAGTTTTCCCTCCCACTCCCAGACAGTTTCGCAAATTCTTGCTTGAGATAATCAATCAAAGTTTATTTGTAAATGGCGCCGATACAACATGTGTAAGACCTACAGTGAAAAGCTTTACTTACTGGCTCTAACCAATAGTGCAAAAAAGGGTGTCAGGTGAACAAATACATAAGTAAGAATAAAACAACATAAAGTAGACAAGGCTTATACAGTAGCAGAGCTATAAAGCGTAAGAAGCTATTTTTGTTTATTTTTTTAATTAATGACCATTTTAATTGACAAACATTCACAGTGAAGGGTACTTAATTCTTACCTCAGAAATGATTGAATGAGATAAAAATGTCTGGCATTAGTACCTTGATCCTGCTAGAGCTGCAGTCAACTGCTGGCAGCAGCTAGCACAACTGTCCAAAATGCACCCTCTTGCTTATTGGGCAACTTACTTTAGACCATAGGGGCCTAGGGCTGCTGCTCAATAAGTGGTGGCACTTGTAGGGATCTAGGGTGCCTATTTTGGATCGGAACCTAAGGTTTTTATGTTGAATTTCTGTTTGAGTAGCGATGAGAACATGTCTTATACAGAACACAGACTCTCTCTAGTCTCTGACATTAACATCACTGGTAGGTGTGGTGGAAGAGGAAGAAATATAACATGGATTAGTGGTGCTGTGGTGTGTGTGTTGTGTGTAGTGTGTGTGGTGGTGTGTGTTGGTGTTTGTGTGTGTTGTGTGTGTGTGTGGTGAGTCTAAGTGGGATATGATCAACTCAGGAAATTGTAGTCGGGTACAATCGCAATTTATCACGGTTTTCAACAAACCACAAGACTACACCAAACATTACACACATCGACACATAGTTTCCATTTGCATGTACAGTAATCGGTCCTGATTTACTCCCCCCGGATGGCTGGGTTCTGTCAAAAAAATGCATCACTGTCACAGAAAATACTGGCTTGGATCGATCTAATACACACACACACACACATGCAGACTTGTTCCTAATAGGTTTCACGAGGTATGTAAAGATACTTGGAACACAGCATGTAAAAATGCACTCACGGGAAGACTATACCTTCTATTAACGTGTAAGGGCGATGCGGTATATGTTATGATTCTTAGGTCTGTGAAGCTGATTTCAGGAATAAAAACAGTGGGTTTTCCATGAGAAATGTAAAAATTAAAAAATTAACAGCAGGTCATTAATGTAATGTGGTCATAGTAATAGGAATGTTGTTTGTTGTCTTCAGACAGTGAACTAGCTACCTGTAGAGCAATAGACCAGAATCTAGACCTACTGAAATATAAACAGGGTTTATAGTGATGAATGCCTTGGAAATGGACAACAGTTTTGTTTGACATAAAATAGGGATTATTTCATGTCTAATCAGTAGTGTTGTTGTAAAACATTAGTGTGAGAGGAAAAACATGAGATTGTTTTGTGTGATGAATGGCTGTACATATTTATTGTTATTGTCATTTGCAAAGCATAATTAAATACAATCATGCATCATAAATAACAGAGCACAAAATAAATATTTTGAATATATTGGTATAACATAATCAATCCAATGTTGTATAATGTGACTGTATACGTGTGTGGTTGGATCAATGCCATTCTCCACGCTGTCACTCTACCACGTAACTGTGACTATTAATGCAACAGCTCCTTGTGGAAGAATGTTCTCAGGTCTAGAGACAGAGTGAATGAATAACTTGTTCAATACTCTGGTTCAGACTATGTGTCTATAGACGATGTGTAGGTCACATGTGTATGACTTTAAATTTTGAAGCCAGTTTGCTAGCAGTAGGCAAATAATACTCCTGCAAGCAAAGAATGTGAATTATAATTGGACTTATAATTAATGGAAGCATGTTTGTAGTCGGGTGATACATTTGTTCAAATCAGGAAAATATATTTGAAAGTTACAACGATGGTCATAAGCCTTTTAAACCTCAAATACATGATAATTTAAAATTCCTGCATTGCAGGAAAGTCTCCCTGCGAACAGGTGTGATCAAATTAAGATCGTGTCACGCCCTGACCTTAGGCGATCCCTTTTTAATGGTCTCATTTTGGGTTGGTGAGGGCGTGATGTTGGGGTGGCATTCTATGTCTTGTGTGTTCTATTGCGAGTTCATACTTGTTGTTGTATTTCTAGGTGTTTGGGGCTGGGGTGTGGTTCTCATCAGAGGCAGCTGTCTATCGTGTCTCTGCTTTGAGAACATACTTAGGTGCAGGTAGCCTCATTCCACCCTGTGGTTGGTGGGTAAGTTGTTTCTGTGTTTGGTGGTTTCCACCACAGCGAATGTTTCGTTTGTTCGTCTCGTGCCTCTTTGTTATTTTTTTCAGTGTTCAGTTGATTTATTAAAATACATATTATGAACTACACTGCTGCACCTTGGTCTACCTTCTTACTCAACAGCCGTTTACATGACTTACCCACCTACCATTAGAGACAAGCAGTCGCTGGTGGACTTATGGATTCCTAGGACATGGGAGGAAATCAAGGAACGCAAGGGACTCTGGTCGCAGCCGGGAGAGTTCGGGCGGAAAAGAGGAGCTGGGGTACAGTAGAGGGATGAGCGCGAATTACAAGGGTTTGGCTCGAGGTACGTGGAGAGGCAGCCCAGAATTGTTTTGGGGGGGTACACGGGGACGTATTGGCGGAGTCCAGGTAGGAGACCGGAGCCAACTCCCCGTGCTTACCGGGCGAGAGAGTTTTTTATTTTTTTTTGATTTCACCTTTTATTAACGCAGGTAGGCTTAGTTGAAGAACAAGTTCTCATTTGCGAACTGCGACCTGGCCAAGATGAAAAGCATAGCAGTGGTTGAACAGACAACACAGAGTTACAACCCATGGAGTAAACAATAAACAAGTCAATAACATGGTAAAAAAATAAAGAGAATCTATTACAATGTTGCAAAATGCAATGAAGAGGCACTACATAATAATTCAATTTAGCAGATTAACACTGGAGTGATAAATTCATAGATGATACATTGCAAAGAAGAGAATACTGGTGTCAAAGAGGCAGAAAAAGTAAATAAATAAAGTCAGTATGGGGGGTGAGTTTAAGGTAAATTGGGTGGGTAAGTTACAGATGGACTG
>NC_036851.1:37934777-37942602 GCF_002910315.2 Salvelinus sp. IW2-2015 | reverse complement strand
TTGTGAATCCACTGTTTTTTGTTGATGGATAATCCTTCAGAGATGGTGTGGGTTATTAAATGACACTACATTGTAATCGTGTGAAATAGAGAAGAGTTGATATCTCTGTTATTGTGGGCACAGCCAGTATGTTTTTCCTTCTTCACCACCCAGACTTTATGATGTACAGTACACTGTGGATACAAAACATTAAGAACACCTGCTCTTTCCATGACATAGACTGTCCAGGTGAATCCAGGTGAAAGCTATGATCCCTTCTTGATGTCACAAATCTACTTCAGTCAGTGTAGATGAAGGGGAGGAGACAGGTTAAAGAAGGATTTCTAAGCCTTGTGACAACTGAGACATGGATTGTGTATGTGTGCCATTCAGAGGGTGAATGGGCAAGACAAAAGATTTAAGTGACTTTGGGGTATTGGGGTATGGTAGTAGGTGCCAGGCGCACCAGTTACTGTCAAGAACTGCAACGCTGCTGGGTTTTTCAGGCTCAACAGTTTTCCGTGAGTATCAAGAATGGTCCACCACCCAAAGGACATCCAGCCAACTTGGCACAACTGTGCATTGGAGTCCACATGGGCCAGCATCCCTGTTGAAAGCCTGTTCGATACCTTGTAGAGTCCATGTCCAGARGAATTGAGAATTCAACAGGTGTAGACCTTACCGTGCAATGCTTACATTCAAGCTCTTAACCAACAATGCAGTTAAAGAAATAGAGCTAAAAAAATATTTACTAAATAAACTAAAGTAAAACAAATTATAAAAGTAACACAATAAAATTACTTAACAATAACGAGGATATATACAGGGGGTACCGGTACCGAGTCAATGTGCGGGGATACAGGTTAGTCGAGGTAATTCATACATGTAGGTGGGGGTAAAGTGATTATGCATAATAAACAGTGAYTAGCAGCAGTGTAAAAACAAAGGGGGGTCAATGTACAGTTGAAGTCAGAAGTTTACATACTCTTAGGTTGGAGTCATTAAAACTTGTTTTTCAACCACTCRACAAATTTCTTGTTAACAAACTATAGTTTTGGCAAGTCGTTTAMGACATCTACTTTGTGCATGACACAAGCRATTTTTCCAACAATTGTTTACAGACAGATTATTTCACTGTATCACAATTCCAGTTGGTCAGAAGTTTAAATACACTAAGTGCCTTTAAACAGCTTGGAAAATTCCAGAAAATGATGTCATGGCTTTAGAAGCTTCTGATAGGCTAATTGACATCATTTGAGTCAATTGGAGGTGTACCTGTGGATGTATTTCAAGGCCTACCTTCAAAATCATTCCCCGTCTTGACATGATCATGGGAAATCAAAAAAAAATCAGCCAAGACCTCAGAAAAATAATTGTAGACTCCACAAGTCTGGTTCATCCTTGGGAGCAATTTCCAAACGCCTGAAGGTACCATGTTCATCTGTACAAACAATAGTATGCAGGTATACACATCATGGGACCACGCAGCAATCATACCGCTTCTGTCTCCTAGAGACGAACGTACTTTTGTGCGAAAAGTGCAAATCAATCCCAGAACAGCAAAGGACCTTGTGAAGATGTTGGAGGAACAGGTCTAAAAGTATCTATATCCACAGTAAAACGAGTCCTATATTGACATAACCTGAGGCCGCTCAGCAAGGAAGAAGTCACTGCTCCCAAACCGCCATAAAAAACCAGACTACTGCACATGGGGACAAAGATCGTACTTTTTGGAGAAATGTCCTCTGGTCTGATGAAACAAAAATAGAACTGTTTGGCCATAATGACCATCGTTATGTTTGGACGAAAAAGGGGGGAGGCTTGCAAGCCAAAGAACACCATCCAACCGTGAAGCACGGGGGTGGTAGCATCAATGTTGTGGGGGTGCTTTGCTGCAGGAGGGTCTGGTGCACTTCACAAAATAGATGGCATCATGAGGAGGAACAATTATGTGGATATATATTGAAGCAACATCTCAAGACATCAGTCAGGAAGTTAAAGCTTGTTTGCAAATGAGTCTTCCAATGGACAATGACCCCAAGCATACTGTAGCTGTAGCTCCTGTAGCTCCTTATGATCGGATGCTGAGCGATTGCCATACCAGGCGGTGATGCAACTGGTCAGGATGCTCTCGATGGTGCAGTTGTAGAACATTTTAAGGATCTGGGGACCCATGCCAAATCTTTTCAGTCTTCTGAGGGGAAAAAGTGTTGTTCACGACTGTCTTGGTGTGTTTGGACTATGATAGTTCATTGGTGATGTGGAATGTTGAGAACCATCTTATTAACTGCTTTTTTGTCCATGCTGTGAAGTAGAATTAACTCATACTGTATGAGGATAATGAAAGTCATTAATTTAATCACAGGAAGCAGATGTTTGTGTTGCTATAAAACAAAAAAGCACACAGGAAATGAGCCATGAGAACCCAGTCAGCATTTCTGTCTGCTGAATGAGATGATCTCAGCCTTGTAAACACACACACACACACGCACACCACACACACACAGCACACGCACACGCACACGCACACACACACACACACACACACACACACACACACACACACACACACACACACACACACACACACACACACACACACACACACCACCACACGGCACGCACACACAGCAGTGTCTAGAAGGAAGGTCTGAAACATGAGCAGACAATAGCATTAAGAGCTTGTTAAGTGGCAAAGAAAGCTCACTCTCTGCCAGTATAAATCAGGTTGGTTTTAACAGGTATTTTACAGGTAGTGGTAAAAAATTAAAGCAAGTAAGAACTGAACTCTGATCAACATTTTTGCTGGCAAGTGGCATAAATGCTAACGTTTATGCGTGCTGTATTCAAACACTGAATCACTTTTCAAAACTCTATGGCAGGGTGTTAAACTAATTTCGGCTATGAAAAGCCAACTGACATTTACTCCTGAGGTGCTGACCTGTTGCACCCTCGACAACCACTGTGATTATTATTATTTGACCATGCTGGTCATCTATGAACATTTGAACATATTGGACCATGTTCTGTTATAATCTCCACCGGCACAGCACGAAGAAGGACTGGCCACCCTCATAGCCTGGTTCCTCTCTAGGTTTCTTCCTAGGTTCTGGCCTTTCTAGGGAGTTTCCTAGCCACCATGCTTTCTACACCTGCATTGCTTGCTGTTTGGGGTTTTAGACTGGGTTTTCTGTACAGCACTTTGAGACATCAGCTGATGTAAGAAGGGATTTATAAATACATTTGATTTTATTTCATGGAGGGCCTAGTGTATGCTGGTTTTAGTTTTTCCTTTCAATGAAGACCTAGACAACCAGGTGAGGGGAGTTCCTTACTAATCAGTGACCTTAATTAATCAATCAAGTACAAGGGAGGAGACCCGTAGACACTTGCCTCTGTGGAATGAGTTTGACACGTGCTTTATGGGGACCTGGTGTGGTCTAAATATTAATGTGGGGAGAGTCAGATCTGGCTCTATGGGAACCTGTGGTGTTGGCTAAATATTAATGTGGGGAGAGTCAGATTGGCTCTATGGGGACCTGGTGTTGGCTAATATTTAAATGTGGGGAGAGTCAGATCTGGCTCTATGGGGACCTGGTGTTGGCTAAATATGAATGTGGAGAGAGTCAGATCTGGCTCAATGGGAACCTGGTGTGGGATAAATATTAAAGAGTAACTGTTATTGGTTCTAAAGGGTAGATCATCTTTCCATCCCCACCTCCCTCCTCCTTCTCCTTCATTCCTTTCCTGCTGGTTTATTCCTTCCCCTGTCTGAACTGTCCATCCGGGAGCTGTCCTGCTGCCTTTAGGGCTCAGAGGATGGGGAATGCAAGAGCCAGGCTAGGAGGGGGAAGGGAGGCGGTGAAGAGAGGGCAGGGAGATTGTGGGATTGGTGTGAGGGAGGGGTCAGGTGTCTGGGGTAAGGAAGGTGGGCGTTATTTTACGTCTGCTATATTAGGTACGGAAAAACGTTCATTAAACGTTCACTAACTAACTCTGCAACCCAAAGAACAGCAACGTCAGGGCTCTACATATGCCAACACTACAGGGCCAGGGAATGTAAAATCAGGCTGTGTGGAAATATATCTCAGTTCTGGTCCAGACAACAGGAGAGGCTGTAAACCAGGTCCAAATCAAATCAAATTGCATTTGTCACATACACAAGGTTAGCATATGTTAATGCGAGTGTAGCGAAATGCTTGTGCTTCTAGTTCCGACAATGCAGTAATATCTAACAAGTAATCTAACAATTTCACAACAACTAGCTTATACACACAAGTGTAAAGGAATGAATAAGAATATGTACATATAAATATATGGATGKGCGATAGCCGAACGGCATAGGCAAGATGCAGTAGATGGTATAGAGTACAGTATATACATATGAGATGAGTAATGTAGGGTATGTAAACATTATATAAAGTGGCATTGTTTAAAGTGGTTAGTGATACATTTATTACATCAACTTTTCATTTTTAAAGTGGCTAGAGATGAGTCAGTATGTTGGCAGCAGCCACTCAATGTTAGTGATGGTTGTTTAACAGTCTGATGGCCTTGAGATAGAAGCTGTTTTTCAGTCTCTCGGTCCCCACTTTGATGCACCTGTGCTGACCTCGCCTTCTGGATGATAGCAGTGTGAACAGGCAGTGGCTCGGGTGGTTGTTGTCCTTGATGATCTTTTTGGCCTTCCTGTGACATCGGGTGGTGTAGGTGTCCTGGAGGGCAGTTAGTTTGTCCCTGGTGATGCATTGTGCAGACCTCACTACCCTCTGGAGAGCCTTACGGTTGTGGGCGTACCAGGTGGTGATACAGATTGTGCATCTCGATTGTGCATCTGTAAAGGTTTGTGAGTGTTTTTGGTGACAAGCCGAATTTCTTCAGGTACAGGTCCAGGTCAGAGAGGCAGTATCTTAACATTCACAAAACTAAGCTGGAACAGCTGAGATAGGCCTCTATATACTCCAACACCACTGGGCCAAAAGCCTGATGGAAATATGCCTTTGTCCTGATTCGGACAACAGGAGAGGTGAGATGTGGYAAGTCAGTGTAACGTAGCTGTGATGATGTACTCTTTTAGGGAGTGTGTAGGAAACAGTGTCTAGGACCATGATAGAACCAGAGAGTTTCTTAACACAGCCCTCCTCTCGCCTCACCATGACTTAAAGGCCCAGTGCAGTCAAAAACGTGATTTCCTGTGTTAAATATACATTTCCACACTATGAGGTTCGAATAATACTGTGACACTTTAAAAATGATGATAACGCCCTTTTGCTGGGCCTGAGGTTAGAGCGTTGAGCCAGAAACCGAAAGGCTGCTAGTTTGAATCCCCAAGCTGACAAGGAGAAAAATCTGTCGATGTGACCTTGAGCAAGGCAATTAACCTTATTGCTCCAGGGTCACTGTTGATAATGGCTGACCCTGGATGTGACTCCACTCTCCAAGGGCGTCTCAGGGAGGGTTGGGATATGCAAAAAACACATTTCCAATTCACACATGCGTATAATACATACTTGTACATGTGTGATATAGGACACATATACTGTAAGCACCCACCAAATGATTACATGTTTTATTAGCTGTTTGAAAAGACTGCCTGAAATGTTTGCCTGTTTTGGTGTGATGGTTTTTTGGCCTGCCTGGTGACATCACCAGGCGATAAATTAGTTAATAGACCAATAAGAAAGATAGTTCCAAACCTCTCTGCCAATAACAGCTAGTTGTCAGTTTTCCCCTCCCCACTCCCAGACAGTCTTAGCAAAATTCTTGCTTGAGAAATCAAATCAAAGTTTATTTGTCACATGCGCCGAATACAACATGTGTAGACCTTACAGTGAAAAGCTTACTTACAGGCTCTAACCAATAGTGCAAAAAAGGTGTRAGGTGAACAATAGATAAGTKAAGAAATAAAACAACAGTAAAAAGACAGGCTATATACAGTAGCGAGGCTATAAAGCTAAGAAGCTATTTTTGTTTATTTTTTAAATTTACCATTTTAATTGAAAACATTCACAGTAAGGTACTTAATTCTTACCCAGAAATGATTGGATAGAGATAAAAATGTCTGCATTAGACCTTGAATCCCTGCTAGACTGCAGTCACTGCTGGCACAGACCTAGCACAACTGTCCCAAATGGCACCCTATTGCTTATATAGGGCACTACTTTAGACCAGGGCCCATAGGGCTCTGCTCAAAAGTGGTGCACTATGTAGGGAATAGGGTGCCATTTGGGACGGAACCTCAGGTTTTTATGTTGAATTTCTGTCTTGAGTAAGCGATGATACATGTCTTTAATCAGAACACAGACTCATCTCTAGTCTCTGACATTACCATCACTGGTAAGTGTGGTGGAGAGGAGAAAATTAACATGTGATTAGTGGTGTGTGTGTGTGTGTGTGTGTGTGTGTGTGTGTGTGTGTGTGTGTGTTTGTGTGTGTGTGTGTGTGTGTGTGGTGAGTCTAGTGGGATATGATCAACTCAGGAAAATTGTAGTCTGGTACATAGCAATTTATCACAGGTTTTCCACAAACACACAGACACACAAACATACACACTCAGACACATAGTTTCCATTGCATGTACAGTATGCTGGTCCAGATTTAGTGCCCCCCCGAATGGCTGGGTCTGCAAAAAAATGCAATGTCACCTGTAAAAATATGGCATTGACATTAATACACACACACACACACACATGCAGACTTTCCCCTATAGGTTCAGAGGTATGGTAAAGTACTTGGAACACAGCATGTTAAAATGCCACTCACGGGAAGACCTWTACCTCTATTAACGTGTAGGGATAGGGTTATATGTATGATTTCTAGGTCTGTGAAGCTGATATTCWGGAATAACAAACAGTGGGTTTCCATGGAGATAACAGCAGGTCATTATGTAATGTGGTCATAGTAAAGGAATGTTTTTGTGTGTCTCAGACAGTGAACTAGCTACCTGTAGAGCAATAGGACCAGAATCTAGACTAATGAKTATAACAGGGTTTATAGTGACTGATGCTCTGGAATGGACAACAGTTTTGTTTMACATAAAATAGGGATTATTTCATGTCTACATCAGTAGTGTCTGTTGTAAAATATTAGTTGAGAGAGAAAAACTATGATTGTTTTGTGTGATAATGGTGTACATTTTATTGTTATTGTCATTTGCAAAAGCAATAAGATACAATCATGCATCATCAAATAAAAGCACAAATWATTTGTAATATATTGTAAAACATAACAATAACCAATGTTGTATAATGTGCACATGTATACGTGTGTGTTGGATCAATGCATCTCCAAGCTGACTCTACAGTACTGTGATATATGAACAAGCCTCTGTGGAAGATGTTCTCAGGTAGAGACAGAGTTGAATGAATACCTGTTTCATACTCTGTTCAGACTATGTGTTAAAGATGTGTAGGACATGTGTAGGATCTAAATTTGAGCCAGTTTGCTACAGTAGGAAAATAATCCTGCAGCAACAGGAAATGTGAATTATAATTGGATTATAATTAATGGACATTTTTGTAGTGGTTGATACATTTTTCATAAGGAAAATCAWATTTGAAATGTACAAACTTCATAAGCCTTTTTAAACCTCAAATACATGATAAGTTTTAAAATTCCTGCATTGCAGGAAAGTTCTCCTGCAACAGGGTGATCAAATTAAGATCCTGTCACGCCCTGACCTTAGAGATCCTTTTTATGTCTCTATTTTGGTTGGTCAGGGCGTGAGTTTGGGTGGGCATTCTATGTCTGGTGTTCTATGGGAGAATCATTATTTGTTTAATACTGGAATAAAGACTCTGTTACTATTACGTCGCTTTTGGGTCCTCATTCACCAGCCATAACAGAC
>NC_036851.1:37924708-37927377 GCF_002910315.2 Salvelinus sp. IW2-2015 | reverse complement strand
TGGGGACAGCAAGGAGTCATCATGCCAGGTAGTCCTGAGGCATGGTCCTAGGGCTCAGGTCCTACAAGAGAGAGAAAGAAAGAGAGAAAGAGAGAATTAGAGAGAGCATACTTAAATTCACACAGGACACCGGATAAGACAGGAGAAGTACTCCAGATATAACAGACTGACCCTAGCTCCCCGACACATAAACTACTGCAGCATAAATACTGGAGGCTGAGACAGGAAGGGTCAGGAGACACTGTGGCACTGATACCCCCGGACAGGGCCAAACAGGCAGAATATAACCCCACACCACTAGAGGGATATGGTTCTTGGGAAATGTTGAGTATCACGTAGTAGCCTAAACCTATCGATGTTACATTGAACTGGGTAAATGGAATATGAATGACAGTCATCCAATGTAATAGAAAAAACACCACGCTCATGAAAAAAATTATCGTCCTCCCTCATCATAAACGGCAATGACTGCCACTGGTTCCTGCCTATAGCTGTTGGCAGAAGAGTAACGGTTGCTCTACAGTGAGGGGAGTGTCTGGTGTTTAGCTCTTTGTCAYACATACCAGCTTATAGTCTAGTCTCCTGGAGAACCCAGCGGTGAAATCTTTCTCTCTCTCCCTCCCTCCCTGTTCATCTGTTTTTCTCTCGTCATTCTCTCTACCTCTCTCAACCTCCCMCCCAAACATCCTCTTTTCAGCCAGAACAGGAATCCAGGAATCTTAACAGTGTTTTGTCCAGGAGACACGGCTGAGCGACCGAGCGGCCAAGCAGTGTCTGACTGTTTGTGAGATTCACAGGTTCGTTGTTGAAGATGAGGCAAGAAGATAAATCCACTCTCCATGTGCTGATTTGCAGTCCAAGAGAAGCGTTCAGGAGTTCATAATTCTATCAGCTTTCGTCATTTGAAAATATTTGGAGGCACAGCAAGAGGAGTGTTTTTCTGAGCTGATCTTATTCTCCTGGTCAAGCCCTCACAGAGGTTTTCTCCTCTCCTCAGCGTTAACTTACTTTCCCTCCCAGCCCTATGTTGTCTGTGTGTGTGTGTTTGTGCGTGCATGTGCGTGTGTGTATAGTCTTACCTTCTATCAAATAAATTAAATGTTATTGGTCACATACACATATTTAGCAGATGTTATTATGGGTGTAGCGAAATGTTTGTGTTCCTAGCTCCAACAGTGCAGTAGCATCTAACAATTCACAACAATACACAAAAAWAWAAAAWWAAAAWMGYAWTWAYYAAWWKKWWAAWWWTWYYAKSYAKKAKSMTKMSWSTMMTATTGACTAAAATTCAGTAGAATAGAATAAGGAATACAGTGCATTCGGAAAGTATTCAGGCCCTTTGACTTTTCCACATTTTGTTATGTTACAGCCTTATTCTAAAAGTGATTAAATATAAATTATTCTTCATCAATCTACACACAACACCCAATAATGACAAAGAGAATAGAGGTTTTTATATTTCTTTGCAAATTTACGAAAAATTAAAAACAGAAAAAAAGTATTTACATAAATATTCAGACACTTTGCAATGAGACTAGAGCATTTTTGCTCCAGTGCATCCTGTTTCCATTGATCATCTTTGATGTTTCTACKACTTGATTGGAATCCACCTGTGGTAAATTCATTTGATTGGACTTGAATCGGCTCTTGAGTGGCGCAGTGGTCTAAGGCACTGCATCTCGGTGCTAGACGCATCACTACAGACCCTGGTTTGATTCCAGGCTGTATCACAACCAGCTGTAATTGGGAGTCCCATAGGGCAGCAGGGGGCAGCAATTGGCTCGTGTTGTCCGGGGTAGGCCGTCATTGTAAATAAGAATTTGTTCTTAACTGACTTGGTCAGACCAAGACCCGATGGTCCACTCTGACAGAGCCTTTATGATAGAGTGGCCAGAAATACGACACTCCTCAGTAAAAGGCACGAATCCTACATGGAGTTTGCCAAAAGGCACTAAGGACTCTCAGAACATGAGAAACAAGATTCTCTGGTCTGATGAAACCAAGATTGAACTCTTAACTTCTTATAGATAGGGGGCAGCATTTTCACGTTTGGATGAAAAGCGTGCCCAGAGTAAACTGGCCTGCTACTCAGTCCCAGTTGCTATATATGCATATTATTAGTAGATTTGGATAGAAAACACTCTGAAGTTTCAAAAACTTTTTGAATGATGTCTGTGAGTATAACAGAACTCATATGGCAGGCAAAACCTGAGAAAAAAATCCAACCAGGAAGTGGGAAAATCTGAGGTTTGTAGTTTTTCAACTCAGCCCCCTATTGAAGATACAGTGGGATATTGGTCATCTTGCACTTCCTAAGGATTCCACTAGATGTCAACAGTCTTTAGAACGTTGTTTCAGGCTTCTACTGTGAAGGAGGGGGGAATGAGAGGGGAATGAGTCAGAGGTCTGCCAGCAGCCACGGGCTGGTCACGCGCGGTCATGAGAAAGTTACCTCTCGTTCCATTGCTTTTCTAACAGACAAAGGAATTCTCCAGGTGGGACATTTATGAACATTTATGATAAAAATATCCTAAAAGATTGATTCTATACATCGTTTGATATGTTTCTACGACCAGTAATATAACTTTTCGTCCGACATTTCCGCTGGACTTGCCCGCGCCTCGTGAGTTTCGATTGTTTACGAAACACCTTAACCAAAAGGAGCAGGG
>NC_036851.1:37902417-37921678 GCF_002910315.2 Salvelinus sp. IW2-2015 | reverse complement strand
GGGAAGGTGGCTGAACGGCTCAGAGGATAAAGTGGGAGCAGTGTCGCGTCGAAACAAGCGAGTCAGAAGGGTTGAACGGCGCATGCAGTGGTGGAAAGGCCGCCTGCAGGAGCGGTTATATTTTAGCCAGCGGCGTTGTCATGTGACAGCCTGGTGCAATTTGGGCTGAGAGGTCGCTTAACATATGGTCGCTCGGAAGGTGGTGAACACATGGCCTGCCGTGGAGGTAAACGGGGGAGACCCATTACAACATTGCAAATGAAAGTATTAGGTTGAAAATTTGAGGAGACATTTGCAGGACATTTGCGTAAAGACAAAAATACATTTAATATGAGGAGACGAGACAAGGACGTTCGACGTGTATTTAGATGGCGGGGAGAAAAATAAATTCAGGATTTATTTAGAGAGTGAAATAGAGGAACTTAACAGGTCCAATTGCTCATGGAGCGCAAAGTTATTTCACCGCCCCTTTGACTTTTCCAACATTTTTGTTATGTTACCCAATTTTTTAACAAATATATTTGTAACATCATGACAAATTACATTTACACGCCTATTTCTAAACAACTAGGAATTAAATTAAACATTATTTCGTGGAATGGCAAATCCACTTATTTCAACACACTTAATCACTTAAAATAATACAAACACATCAAAATCAGTCAACATCAATTTAAGCACTCAAATAAAAATGGAACACATGTTGCAACATCTGTTTAACAATAATGCCAAAAAATCAAGGTGTATCTTGGAAATCGAGGAAAGTAAAAGGGTGCAAATATGTTGCCATGGTAAGGAAAAGTAACGTTCTAAGGTTCCCCATCCCTCAATTCCATTGACAAGAGAATAGAGAGTCTTTTAATATTTCTTTTGCAAATTTACGAATACAATTTAAACAACAGAACAAAAATAGTATTACGAGTAATAGTTTCAGGACACTTGTGGTGTCAATGTAGACTAGAGCATTTTTTGCTCCCAGTTGCATCGCTGTATGTCCATTGGATCTGGCTTGTGTGATGTCTGTCTACAACTCGTATTGGGAATCCTCACCTGTGGTAAATCCTGGATTGGCTTGAATGTCGGCTCTTGAGTGGCGCAAGTGGTTCTAAGGCACTGCATCTCGGTGCTTAGACGGACACCACTACAGACCTGTTATGCATTCCAGGGCTGTCACAACACACCGCTGTAGAATTGGCGAGTCACCATGGAGGAGCAGCGTCTACAATTGGCTCAGTGTTTGTCACGGGGTATGGCCCGTCATCTGTAACATACAGAATATTTGTTCTACGTGACTTGCCTAGTTAATAGATAGGATAAAAGTATTTAATATTGGAGAAGGCACACAACTGTCTATATAGGTCCGCACAGTTGTATCATTAGTCGCATGTCAGAAGGCAAAAACCCAAGCCATAATAGGTCAAAGGACTTGGTCCATAAGAGCCGAACGACAGGATTGTGTCCGAGAACCAGATCTGGGGATGGGGTACTCCTAAAAAAATGCCTTGCCCACATTTGAAGGTCCCCAAGAGAAACACTGGCCTCTACTCATTCTTAAATGGAAAAAGTTTGGAAAGCCAACCAAGAACTTTTGTAAAAGCTATGTCCAGCTCCAGACCTAACTAAGCAACCTGCGGGGGAAAGGGCCTTTGGGTCAGACCAAGAACGCGATGTGGTCACTCTGACAGAGCTCCCAGAGTAGATCCCTCTGTTTGAGATATGAAGAAGCTTCCAGACAGTGACAACCATCGTCTACTGCCTGACGTTAGAGAATCCTTTCCTTTATGTCTCCTATTTGGTTGGTCAGGGCGTGAGTTTGTGGGTGGGCCTATTCTATGTCTGGTGTTCTATGTTGTCTATTTTTCGTGCTTTGGCCCGTGTGTGGTTCCCAAAGCAGCAGGCACTGGTCTATCGTTTGTCTCTGGATTGAGAAACCATATTTAGGTAGCACTGTTTCCCCACTTGAGTTGTGGGTGGATTATCTTTCTGTTTAGTGTTTTTTCGTCGACCCGCGTCACAGAAACGTTTCGTTTGTCACTGTTGTTCTGTTTTTTTAGAGTTTCATTATTTACTAAAATATACGTTTTATGAATATTACCCACGCGTCTACCTTGTGTCTTTTCCTCCTTCTCTCCCGACGACTGTATCATTACAAACCATCTCTGCCAGACATCCACCAACAGGCCTTTATGATAGAGCTGGCCAGAAATACGACACTCTCAGTAAAAGGCACGACATCCTACATGGAGTTTGCCAAAAGGCACCTAAAGGACTCTCAGAACATGAGAAACAAGATTCTCTGGTCTGATGAAACCAAGATTGAACTCTTAACTTCTTATAGATAGGGGGCAGCATTTTCACGTTTGGATGAAAAGCGTGCCAGAGTAAACTGCCTGCTACTCAGTCCCAGTTGCTAATATATGCATATTATTAGTAGATTTGGATAGAAACACCTCTGAAGTTTCAAAAACTTTTTGAATGATGTCTGTGAGTATAACAGACTCATATGGCAGGCAAAAACCTGAGAAAAAAATCCAACCAGGAAGTGGGAAATCTGAGGTTTGTAGTTTTTCAACTCAGCCCCTATTGAAGATACAGTGGGATATGTGGTCATCTTGCACTTCCTAAGGTTCCACTAGATGTAACAGTCTTTAGAACGTTGTTTCAGGCTTCTACTGTGAAGGAGGGGGGAATGAGAGGGGAATGAGTCAGAGGTCTGCCAGCAGCCACGGGCTGGTCACGCGCGGTCATGAGAAAGTTACCTCTCGTTCCATTGCTTTTCTAACGACAAAGGAATTCTCCAGGTGGGACATTATTGAACATTTATGATAAAAATATCCTAAAAGATTGATTCTATACATCGTTTGATATGTTTCTACGACCAGTATAATAACTTTTCGTCGACATTTCCGCTGGACTTGCCCGCGCCTCGTGAGTTTATTCGATTTGTTACGAAACACCTTAACAAAAGGAGATGTTTTGGACATAAATGATGAACTTTATAGAACAAATCAACACATTTATTGTGGAACTGGGATTCCTGGGAGTGCATTCTGATGAAGATCATCAAAGGTAAGTGAATATTTATAATGCTATTTCTGACTAGTGTTGACTGCACAATATGGCGGATATTTCTTTGGCTGTTTTGGGCTCTGACGCTGTGTACTCAGATTATGCTTTTTCCGTAAAGTTTTTTTGAAATCTGACACAGCGGTTGCATTAAGGAGAAGTTTATCCTAGAAACCTAGCACCATCCTTACGGTGAAGCATGGTGGTGGCAGCATCATGCTGTGGGGATGTATTTCAGCAGCATGGACTGGGAGGCTAGTCAGGATCGAGGCAAAGATAAACGGAGCAAAGTATACAGAGATCCTTGATGAAAACCTGCTCCAGAGCTCTCAGGACCTTAGACTGGAGCAAAAGTTCATCTTCCAACAGGACAACGACCTTAAGCACACAGCCAAGACAACGCAGGAGTGGCTTCGGGACAAATCTCTGAATGTCCTTGAGTGGCCCACCCTGAGCCCGGACAAAGGAGCTGATCGTGGACTATAGGAAAAGGTGGGCCGAACAGGCCCCCATTAACAACAACGGGGCTGTAGTGGAGCGGGTCGAGAGTTTCAAGTTCCTTGTTGTCCACATCACCAACAAACTATCATGGTCCAAAACACACCAAGACAGTCGTGAAGAGGGCACCTTTTCCCCCTCAGGAGACTGAAAAGATTTGGCATCCACAGCTGCACCCCTGAGAGCATCCTGACCGTTTGCATCACCACCTGGTATGGCAACTGCTCGGCATCTGACTGCAAGGCACTACAGGGGGTAGTGCTTATGGCCCAGTYCATCACTGGGGCCAAGCTTCCGGCCATCCAGGGCCCCTTTTACTAGGCGTMTRAGAGAAAGGCCCCAAAAATTGTCAAAGACTCCAGTCACCCAAGTCATAGACTGTTCTCTCTGCTACCGCACGGCAAGTGGTACTGGAGCGCCAAATCTAGGATCAAAAGGGTACTCAACAGCTTCTAAGCTTCTACCCCCAAGCCATAAGACTGCTGAACAATTAATCAAATGGCCACTCGGACTATTTACATTGACCCCCCCTTTGTTTTTACACTGCTGCTACTCGCTGTTTATTATCTATGCATAGTCACTTTACCTTTACTGTACCCACACATTTTCTTTTACTAATTACCTCGACTAACCTGTATCTCTGAACATTGACTCGGTACTGGTACCCCCTGTATATAGCCCATATGTATAAACTTATGTTTACTTGTTTTTTTTTCTATATTTTTTTAAACTTTAGTTTATTTATAAATATTCTATAATCTATTTTCATGAACTGCATTGTTGGTTAAGGGCTTGTAAGTAAGCATTTCACGGTAAGGTTGTATATGTTGTATTCGCGCATGTGACTAATAAAATGTGATTTGATTTGAACCCGATCAAACATCTCTGGAGAGACCTAAAATAGCTTTGCAGCGACGCTCCCCATCCAACTTGACAGAGCTTGAGAGGATCTGCAGAGAAGAATGGGAAAACTCCCCAAATACAGGTGCCAAGCTTGTAGCTGTATACCAAAGAAGACTCAAGCTGTAATCGCTGCCAAAGTTGCTTCAACAAAGTACTGAGTAAAGGGTCTGAAAACTGTGATATCAGTTTCTTTTTTTTTGTTTTGCAAACAATTCTAAAAACCTGTTTTTGCTTGTCATTACAATATTGTGTGTAGATATGAGGAAAAACAAACGATTTATTAATTTTAGAATAAGGCTGTAACGTAATAAAATGTATAAAAAGTCAAGGGTTCTAAATAATTTCCGAATGCACTGTATCTAAAAAGTACCATGGGGTCCATATTTCTAAATAAAGTATCATGCTCAGTCCATATATCTAATTAAAATACCATGATGAGTTCATATATCTAAATAAAGAACCATGCTCAGTACATATACTGTATCTAAATAAAATACCATGGTTAGTCCATAAATCTAAATAAAGTACCATGCTTAGTCCATACATCTAAATAAAGTACCATCTTATCCATATATCTAAATAAAATACCATGCTTAGTCCATATATCTAAAAGTACCATGCTTAGTCCATATATCTAAATAATACCATGCTTAGTCCATATACTCTAATAAAGTACCATGCTTAGTCCATATATCTAAAAAAGTACCATGCTTAGTCCATATATCTAAATAAAGTACCATGCTTATTCCATATATCTAAATAAAAGAACCATGCTTAGTCCATATATCTAAATAAGTACCATGCTTAGTCCCTATATCAAATAAAGTACCATGCTTAACCATAATCTAAAATAAGTACCATGCTTAGTCCATATATCTAATAAAGTACCATGCTTAAGTCCATATAAATATCTAAATAAAGTACAATGCTTAGTCCATCATAATCTAATAAATACCATGCTTAGTCCATAATATAAATAAAGTACCATGCTTAGTCCATATATCTAAATAAAGTACCAGCTTAGTCCATATATCTAATAATACCATGCTTAGTCCATATATCTAATAAAGTACCATGCTTAGTCCATATATCTAAATAAAGTACCATGCTTATCCATAATCTAAATAAAGTACCATCTTAGTCCATATATCTAAATAAAGTACCATGCTTAGTCCATATATCTAAATAAGTACCATGCTTAGTCCATATATCTAAATAAATACCATGCTTAGTCCATATATCTAAATAAATACCATGCTTATCCATATATCTAAATAAAGTACCATGCTAGTCCATATATCTAAATAAATACCATGCTTAAGCCATATATCTAATAAATACCATGCTTAGTCCATATATATAAATAAAGTACCATGCTTAGTCCATATATCTAAATAAAGTACCATGCTTAGTCCATATATCTAAATAAAGTACCATGCTTAGTCCATATATCTAAATAAAGTACCATGCTTAGTCCATATATCTAATAAAGTACCATGCTTACCATATATCAAATAAAGACCTGCTTAGTCCATATATCTAAATAAAGTACCATGCTTAGTCCATATATATAAATAAAATACCATGCTTAGTCCATATATCTAATATACCATGCTTAGTCCATATTAGAGGTCGACCGATTAATCGGAATGGCCGATTAATTAGGGCCAATTTCAAGTTTCATAACAATCGAATCGAATATTTTGGACACCGATTTGGCCGATTTTTTTTTTTTTTTTACACCTTTATTCATCCTTTATTTAAATTGGCAAGTCAGTCAAGAACACATTCTTATTTTCAATGATGGCCTAGGAACGGTTAAACTGCCTTGTTCAGGGCAGAATGACAGATTTTTTACCTTGTCACTCGGGGATTCAATCTTGCAACCTTACAGTTAACTAGTCCAACGCTTAACCACCTGATTACATTCACTCCATGAGGAGACTGCCTGTTACGCGAATGCAGTAAGTTAAGTTGCTAGGTAGCATTAAACTTATCTTATAAAAAAACAATCAATCAATCATAATCACTAGTTAAACTACACATGGTTTGATATTACTAGTTTATCTAGGTGTCCTGCGTTGCATATAATCGATCGGTTTTTCGCGAAAAAGACTGTCTTGCTCCAATGAGTACCTAACCAAACATCAATGCCTTTCTTAAAATCAATAACACAAGTAATATATTTTTAAACCTGCATATTTAGTTAATATTGCCTGCTAACCTGGCTCTTGCAAACTCTGTGAAGAATATTCTTCCTAACAAAGACAGCCAACTTCCCAAACGGGGATATTCAACAAAAGCCATTTGCGAAAAAAGCACAATCGTTGCACGACCTTACCTAACCATAAACATCAATGCCTTTCTTAAAATCAATACACAGAAGATATTATTTTAAACCTGCATATTTTCTAAAAGAAATCCAGGTTAGGCAGGCAATGTCACGATCGTCGTAACTTTGAATAGAGGACCAACGGCAGCTTGATAGAAAAACATCTTCTTTTTATTAGAAAGACGAACAACGAACAAAACAACAAACAGACGACCGTGAAGCTATTCAAACAAAATAGTGCTGACACTAAACACTACACATAACAACCCACCCAACTCACGCCCTGACCATACTAAATAAATACAAAACAAGAGAAAACAGGTCAGGAACGTGACATAACCCCCCCTCAAGGTGCGAACTCCGGGCGCACCCCCCTAAAAACTCTAGGGAGGGTCTGGTGGGCGTCTTTCCGCGTGGCGGCTCTTGGCGCGGACTGGACCCACCCTTAACAATGTCTTTGTCCGCCTCCTTACTCGCCCCGTGGCCTCCTCCTAACAACACCCTCCATGTCAATCCCACTATACCAAAAGGCAGCACCGGACTGAGGGGCCAGCACCGGACTGAGGGCAGCACCGGACTGAGGGGCAGCACCGGACTGAGGCAGATCCTGGCTGGCGGGCGGCTCTGTGATCCTGACTGCTGGCGCTCCGGCGTCCTGCTGACAGCTCTGGCTGTCCTGCTGGACTCGGCGATCCTGGCGGGCTGGCTTCTGGCGGATTCCTGTCTGGCGGACGCACTGGCTGCTCCTGTCTGGCAGGCGGCTCTGGCTGCTCCTGTCTGGCGGACGGCTCTGGCTGCTCCTGTCTGGCGGACGCTCTGGCTGCCTCCTGTCTGGCGACGGTCTCTGCTCCTGTCTGGCGGACGGCTCTGGCTGCTCCTGTCTGGCGGACGGCTCTGGTCCCTGTCTGGCGGACGGCTCTGGCTGCTCCTGTCTGGCGGACGGCTCTGGCTGCTCAACACAGACGGACAGCTCTGACGGCTCGGGACAGACGGGCAGCTCTGACGGCTCGGGACAGACGGCAGCTCTGACGGCTCGGGACAGACGGGCAGCTCTGACGGCTCGGACCAGACAGGGCAGCCTCTGACGCTTGGGACAGACGGGCAGCTCTACGGCTCGGGACAGAACGTGGCAGCTCTGACGGCTCGGGACCAACGGCTTGCTCTGACGGCTCGGACCACGGCTGCTTGACGCTCGACCGACGGACAGCTCTGACAGCGCTGGGCAGCACAGCTCAGACAGCGCTGGGCAGCAGGCTGTCAGACTCTGGCTGCGCTGCGAGAGAGGAAGGCTCTGACAGCACTGACAGGTGGAGCAACTGGAGAGAGAAAACGGAGAGACAGCCCGGTCCGGGGGCTGCCACGAGGACTGGTAACGTGAGGTGGCACCGGATTACGACCATGAAGAGAGACACGCGCTCTTGAGCAACCGAGCTCCCAAACTACAGTTGAATGTCCCTGTAGCCCTGCCAGTGCGGCGAGTGAATAGCCCGCCTGGGCTATGCTGGGCGAAACCGGGGGGAACGCAAACCATTTTTGTAAGGCTGGTGCATGTACGCTCGCGAGAGACGCACTGGAGACCAATGCTTTGGGCACTTCATGGACACCCGGCTCATGCCCAAACCTATGCCCTACAGTAGCGGCGAGGTGGATACCCGCATTGGGCTAAGCACGCGTACTGGGGACACCTGTGCGCTCTCCACCCGCATAAACACGTTGTCTGACATAACGCCCTCTCACTACCACGTAAGCCACGGGGAGTAGCCTCAGGTCTCCTACCGCGCTTGCCACACCCGCGTTGTAACCCCCCCCCCCAATACATTTGGGTCTGACTCTGGGCTCCAACCGCGTCGCCCGCGCTGCCTCCTCCAACCAGCGCCTCTCTGCCATTCGCTGCCTCCAAACTCTGCCTTGGGACGGCGATATTCCCCTGGCTGACCCAGGGTCCTTTGCGTCCAGGATCTCTTCCAAGTCCAGGAGTCCTGGGTTTTTTGGCCGCTGCTGCTGCTGCTGTGCTTCCCTTTTCCACTCCGCTTGGTCCTTTTGGTGGGATTTCTGTCACGATCGTCGTAACTTTGGAAAGAGGACAAGCGCAGCGTGATAGAAAGACATCTTCTTTTTATTAGAAAGACGAACAAACGAACAAAACAACAAACAGACGACCGTGAAGCTATTCAAACAAAATAGTGCTGACACTAAACACTACACATAGACAACCACCCAACTCACGCCCTGACCATACTAAATAAATACAAACAAGAGAAAACAGGTCAGGAACTGACAGGCAATATAACCAGTGTGAAATTGTGTCACTTCTCTTGCGTTCATTGCACGCAGAGTCCAGTGTATAATGCAACAGTTTGGGCCGCCTAATTTATGCAATAACATTGAAGGTTTGTGCAATGTTAACAGGAATATTTAGACTTATGGATGCCACCCGTTAGATAAAATACGGAACAGTTCCGTATTTCACTGAAGAATAAACTCTTGTTTCGAGATGTTAGTTTACGGATTCGACCATATTAATGACCTAAGGCTCGTATTTCAGTGGTTATTATGTTATAATTAAGTCTATGATTTGATAGAGCAGTCTGACTGCGATTAGGCACCAGCAGGCTCGTAAGCATTCATTCAACAGTACTTCGTGTGTTTTGCCAGCAGCTCGTCGCTGTGCTTCAAGCATTGAGCTGTTTATGACTTCAAGCCTATCAACTCCCGAGATTAGGCTGGTTGTAACCGATGTGAAAATGGCTAAGCTAGTTAGGGGGTTGCGCGCTAATACGTTTCAAACGTCACTCGCTCTGAGACTTGGAATATTGTTCCCCTTGCTCTGCATGGGTAATTGCTCTCAGGGGGGCTTTGTCGGATGTGTTTCTGGTTCCCAGCCGCAGTAGGGTCAGGAGAGGACGGAAGCTATTACTGTTTACAACTGGCAGATACTAAAATGCTATAGGAACATCCAATAGTCAAAGGTATAGAAAATACAAATCGTCTAGAGAGAAATAGTCCTATAATTCCTATAATAACTACAACCTAAAACTTCTTACCTGGGAATATTGAAGACTCCTGTCAAAAGGAACCAACAGCTTTCATATGTTCTCATGTTCTGAGCAAGGAACTTAAACGTTAGCTTTCTTACATGGCACATATTGCACTTTTACTTTCTTCTCCAACACTTTGTTTTTGCATTATTTAAACCAAATTGAACATGTTTCATTTTATTTGAGTCTAAATTGATTTTATTGATGTATTATATTAAGTTAAAATAAGTGTTCATTCAGTATTGTTGTAATTGTCATTATTACAAATATATTTTAAAAATCGGCCGATTAATCGGTATCGGCTTTTTCGGTCCTCCAATAATCGGTATCGGTATCGGCGTTGAAAAATCATAATCGGTCGACCTCTAATACATATACACATATATACATACACATACCTATATAGACATACATACTTTTTTAAAGAATATACCTTTATTATTATTCCCCGCAAACTCTACCACCGATCCCCCAATTGGAMTAAACTAATAAACACTTCGGCTTTTACCTTCAATTTATAAATCTTATACACATTTTACAGACACAGTCTACTTTACAATAGTTCTCTCTTGTTTGTTCTTAGTCCTTCCTCTATTTCTGATGTCCATCCAGTTTGATTTCTATTTGTAACTGTGCTATTTCACAACATTTCCGAACCTATATACATTTTACAGATCCCGTATGTTTTACATTGTTTATCTTGTTATTAGTCCCACCCTTCAGCTCCATTCAACCCCTCCCATCTGTCTCTCAACATCATCCATTTCGGATTTCTATTTGCCATATATTTTTCAACTGTGCTGTGATGCTTCACAAAATAATTGAACCTTCCTATTCTCATAGCTTCTACAGATTGTAAATTAAAAATAAAAATGTTTGCTAAAATAATAATWGCGTTAGTTCWAGGCAAATGTTGCAATTCTTCAGCCATTCCTGGACCCGTGCCCAAAAACGAACTACATTTGGACAATACCAAAATAAATGATCTAATGACTCTGCCTCCTCACAGCAGAATCTGCAGAGCTGGGAAGATTGTATCCSCCATATATATAACATTCTATTAGTTGCAAGAATTTTGTATAGTAATTTAAATTGAACAATTTGAAGTTTTGAATCCGGCGTTGTTTTGCGTATCAATTCATAAAGTATTGTATGTAATTGTCATTATTAAAAATACATTTTATTTAAATTGTCCGATTAATCGGTATCGGCTTTTTTGGTCCTCCAATAATCGGTATCGGTATCGGCGTTGAAAAATCATAATCGGTCGACCTCTATTCCATATATCTAATAATGACGAGATTCAGAATAAAGTTCATTGTTTCTGGCCATTTTGAGCCTTGTAATTGAACCCAGAAATGCTGATGCTCCAGATACTCAACTAGTCTAAAGAAGGCCAGTTTTATTGCTTCTTTAATCAGCGCCACAGTTTTCAGCTGTGCTAACATAATTGCAAAATACTTTTCTAATGATCATTTAGTCTTTAAAATGATAAACTTGGATTAGCTAACACAACATGCCACTGGAAACAGGAGTGATGGTTACTGAAAATGGGCCTCTGTACACCTATGTAGATATTCCATTCCATCTACAATAGTCATTTACAACAATAACAATGTCTACACTGTATTTTCTGATCAATTTGATGTTATTTTAATTTTTACTTTTTTTTTTTTTCAAAAAACAAGGACATTTCTAGGTGACCCCAAACTTTTGAATGGTAGTGTATCTAATTAAAGTGCCATGCTTAGTCTATATGTCACGTTCCTGACCTGTTTTCCTTGTTTTTGTATTTATTTAGTATGGTCAGGGCGTGAGTTGGGTGGGTTGTCGATGTGTGATTTTTATGTTGGGATTTTTGTGTGTTCGGCCTGGTATGATTCTCAATCAGAGGAGCTGTCAATCGTTGTCCCTGATTGAGAATCATACTTAGGCAGCCGGGGTTCTCACTGTGTTCTTTTTGTGGTGGTTGTTTGTTTCCGTGTCATGTTGTGCCTCTCTACGTTCGCTCTTGCAAGCGGACGACTATGCAGAGGTGAGTAGAATAGTGATTCGGTTCATCAATCAGCAGAGTTGATTGACGTTTATCCGAGATATATATGTTATATATTAAATCACTATGGAAACTAACCACTCTGCGTYTTGGTCCGATCCTTCTCGCCTCTCCTCGTCCGAGGAGGAGGAAGAAAATGACTTTCGTTACACCATATATCTAATTGAAGTTGCATGATCAGTCCATATATCAAAATAAAGTACCATGCAGTCCATAAAGGTTCAATGTTAAATACAGTACCATGCTCGGTCCATGCAGCCCCTCAGGCTGAGGACAGAGGGTTCCTCCAGCAGACGGTTGATCCAGAGAGGAACCCCTCCGTAGTCCAGTTCTTGGGGTACCCCTGGGGTGCCACACACTGACCTGCAGACACTCAGCACCAGACCCAGCACCAGAGCGAGAGACAGGGCCAGCACGGACCGCAGCACAGCCATGGATAACCTGGGAATGATAATAGTAACAATAATGGTGATTTTTATTAAATATATTATATATATAGACAGACCTGCAGCTGCAGACACTTAGCACCAGACCCAGCCAGAGACCTAGGGCCACTATTTACCGCACCGTGGCAATGGAGATAGTTTAGATTACCTGGGAATAATAATTATATTAATGAAATACATATGCACATCCCCAGACCAGTACCAGACCCAGCACCATGAACACACTACGGCCATGGACACAGCAACTTTAATTATCTGCTTTAGCACATTTAACACAACACTTCTACAGCAAGAAGCTACGGCCTGTGACTCCTGGAGAGACTGTTGTCACAGCATGAGACACCAACCAGTGACTACGTTTTCTTCACTTAAGATCTCAATACTGTAATACAGTACAGGAATTCATGCAACTTTTTTCCCTCACATTTCTTGCTGTGCAGAGAAACATCTGCATTGGACAGAGAGGAATGTGTGTCTGTATTTTTCCACATGCACAGCTGCAGCGTCCTAATAATACACAGTGGATAGCTTTCACTCTCACACCCACACACACACACATGCATACATGCTCACTCCCACACACATAATACACACATAACACACACATAATACACACATAATACACACAAAGATGGCAGACTGCATCATCCTTACAAGTCAACTGGACTTAATATTCATATCTCATTGAGTTAGGGGAAGATTGGATTAAAGACACATCCACCCCACTCTGCCTGTTAGTCAGAAGATGAAATGCCCACCTTTAAAAGTATAACTCACTACAGTACAATTACAGTGGAATTACTCATCTATGAAATAAAATAATTTCTGTCCAACTTCAAATTGCATAAACTCACTAACTCACCCCAGGTAAATGAAGGAAACAGAGTAGACATACTTGTTTTAGTTGTGGTAGAACAGGTGTAGTTCTGGCTTGTGGTTGTTTGTATTCCTGAGRTGTTCTCTGTACAATATAAACATGTAGTCGAACACAGTAGAAGTGGTTATCGGTCTGTCTCTGCACCAGAGTTGTGGATTTGAGTCAAATTACTTGGACTCGAGTCTAATTTGAGTACCAAATTTGATGACTTGACACTCGACCTGAAGGAAAATAAAATAACTTGAGACTTCACTTTGATTTGAGACTGATGARTTGAAATTATCTAACCAGGTTTTGTAACGTTTGTAAATCAATTTGTGCCACAGACTCCGTGGATTATTCTCCACGCAGCCAGAGACAGTAGCCTCAGCATCGCCCTGCAACAAAAAACGTGCAACAGATTGGCTAGTGAAACGCACACTCGGCCCTCTGATTGGACGGGCAAACTGTCAATCAACACTGGTCGAGCGAGCTAGCGAACAGATTGCCGATTTTCTGTACATCTAAACGGATCGAGTGCAGCGCAAAAATCTAATTGTAGGGAGAGGATTGCCATACTTAAATCAGTGGTGTAAAGTACTTAAGTAAAAATACTTTAAAGAACTACTTAAGTCGTTTTTGGGGATATTTGTACTTTACTATTTATTTTTTGACTACTTTTACTTCACTACATTCCTAAATAAAACAATGTACCTTTTACTCCATATATTTTCCCTGACACCCAAAGGTACTTGTTACATTTTGAATGCTTAGCAGGTCAAGAAAATTGTCAAATTTAAGCACTTATCAAGAGAACACGTGGTCATCCCTAGTGCTTCTGGCCTGGCAGACTCACTAAAAACAAATGCATTGTTGGAGTGTGCCCCTGGTTATCKATACATTTTTTAAACAAGAAAATGGTGCCATCTGGTTTGCTTAATATAAGGAATTTAAAATGGTTTATATTTTTACTTTTACTTTTGATACTTAAGTATATTTTAGCAATTCCATTTACTTTTGATACTTAAGTATATTTAAAAKCAAATATTTTAGACTTTTACTCAAGTAGTATTTTACTAGGTGACTTTCACTTTTACTTGAGTAACTTTCTATTAAAGTATCTATACTTTTACACAAGTATGACTTTTTCCACCACTGTAATAAATAAATATACAGCTCCAAAAAATGTTTGATGATCAATAATAATAACTGTACTTTGCAAGCTCACCAGCAATGGGGCATCAAGCAACAATTACTAGCATAGGCCTACTGGTATTTTGGTTTTTGAAAATTGTTTGAAATGTATAATTTACTTATTAAGCTTGCATAATGGAATTTGTTCAAATGTATTATTACTGTTGCGAATACGCACCATAGGCGCGTCTCCATTAGTGCTTGCCAAACTCCAGCCAGTGGAGAGCACTTTGTTCTCTTGTTAAAATGTTTACTATCGCTTGCACACGTTTAAATACATATGTGGTCAATCTATATTCCATTAAAATTCTTCAACAATTTATTGCGTTTCATCATTCCATCCCTGCACCGTTTATTGCAGCACTTGGGGACATTTCTGTTTCATGTTTGACATACATTTTCAGTGACCATTTCTTACCCACTGAGTGGGCGCGATGTATTGTGCACATGAACGTTTGCAAGACTCATGGGATATACGTTATGTTTATTTAATTCAATATATGGTTTCCTTTGTTCAAATTTCCCAAATTCCAAGGTTTTGTCGGAGTTCCGTGTATCTATGTCCTGTCTCTATCATTATGGTTATGCGTATTAGGAACGCGTGCGCCTAAAAAGCTCTGCATGGTCAATCTGTTATCTGRATTGGCAGTGCAGCATTTACGGTGAATCGGTGATACCGCCTGCAGACGTCAGGGCATTCATACTTCTTGCTCTTCGCTGAGCAGCAGCAGAGCTGTTGTGAAGGAATTTGTCAAGGAAGTGAGTTTGTGTTTATACAGGACCTCCCGCCACCACCTACTGTCAACCAATCATATCAATACGGAGCTATAAGGAGCCTTCCACAATGTTATATAATTTGTGAGTAGCACAGCGATGCGGTACAGAGCTCAATTTGTCCAGAGCCTCCACAATTGCGTCACACCCTCCATACAGATCATTCGACCACATTTCTTCAGATCAAGCATACGTTGGCTTTTAGTGCGCATAGAAATAGGCTATGTGGCCTTCACGCCACGCATTGGATTCAGTTGAATAAGATACAATTATGTTTGCATGTATAAATGTTGATGACATATCATTAATAATCATTAATTCTGATTAAGATGGATGTGGACATTTACATTTACATTGTAGAACCAGTTTATTGGTTGTAATTGCAGGGCGTGTGGTTATGGGCAGGGCGTGCTTATAAGTACCTGTTTGAGCTCCTGTTATGCTGCATTACGACAGGCAGCCCAATTTTTCCCACTAATTTGTCTTTTGACCAATCACATCAGATCTTTTTCAGACGATTTGTGAGAAAAAAATATCAGAATTGGGCTGCATGGGTAAACACATCCATAGACAGATTCTGTTTGTTTTTCCGTTAAATAGGACAGATTAATGCTGCGTTCAGAACAACAGGGAACTTGGAAATCTCAGATTTACGACTTCAGTGCAATCAAGGCAACTGGGAACTCGGAAAAAACACGCTCCGACTGGGAAAAATAGTTTTGAACGGTCATCCAACTCAGAATTCCAACTTGGGAACTCGACTTTCTGACCTGAAGATCACTGACGTCATGATTTGACCTTGTATTTTTCAGAGTTCCCAGTTGTTTTGAACACACCAGAAGCCTGATGCAGAGACTACTTCTTTTGGGCTATTGCCCATGGATATTGGGTAAATCTACTTGTATATTTTGTATGATATGGTGCTTTCACCATTGGATCACCAAGATCTGTAAATAAATCTACACTGAGCACATCAACCTGCCTTGTCTTCTGCTGATGTCATGCCCTTACCACTGCTACAAGGTCCCTATTTTACAATGACATCATCATCATGTGTGTGTGTGTGTGTGTGTGTGTGTGTGTGTTGTGTGTGTGTGTGTGGTGTGTGTGTGTGGTGGGTTGTGTGTGTGTGGTGTGTGTGTGGTGTGTGTGTGTGTGTGTGTGTGTGTGTGTGTGTGTGTGTGTGTGTGTGTGTGTGTGTGTGTGTGTGTGTGTGTGTGCAGGATGCCGGCAGTATTTAAACCCACTGCCAAATACGTTCCTGAGGCACACAGGCAAGGTCCTTGACTCCTCGATACCCTTCACTTTCTCTATCTTTCTCTCTCATCTCTACTCTCTCTGCTCTCTCTCTCTCTCTCTCTCTCTCTACTCTCTCTGCTCTCTCTCTACTTTCGCTCTCTTCTCTCTCCTCTTTTCTCTTCTCCTCTTTCCACTCAGACACAACACCCTATAGTAACTGTCTATCCTGAAACATTTGGTGGAAACATGTTATCTAAAATGAAGAGAGAGAGCGAGAGAAGGTGGGAAAAGGTTATAAAGGATAGAGGGAGAAAGACATGTCTGATATCACGGCATGGGGTTTGAATTATAAATCTGGTGAAGTTTTCAAAGGCTGCATGCCATCAGGATCAGGTGCTCTTCGGAGTGCCTTAATCTGCATGCACTGTACGTTTATCATATGCAAAGGGACAATCTCTGGAATTATGATCCAGACAAACAGGCCAGGTTTTTTGTGCGTGCATGTGTGTGTGTGTGTGCATCTCAGCTGCGTACAATGGAAATATTACGCGCTTTCCAGGGTTACTGCTGGTAGTTATGGGGACGAAGGAGAGAGAAAAAATGGTAAGAAGAGGGGAGAGAGAGGGAGGAGGGTAGAGAAGAGGAAGGCAGTGGGGATAGAGAGAAGAAGGGAGGGACTGGAAAGAGGGAGGGAGAGGGAGGAGGGTAGAGAAGAGGAAGGCAGTGGGGATAGAGAGAAGAAGGGAGGGGTTGTAGAGAGGGGAGGGAGAGGGAGGAGGGTAGAGAGAGGAAGGCAGTGGGGATAGAGAGAAGAAGGGAGGGGTTGGAGACAGGGAGGGACTGGAAGAGGGCGATCTTGTGGAGAAAGGGAGGGTGGGGACCGAGGTAGTGAGTAGAAAGAGAGGGTGGGGATGAGGGAGAGAAGTAGAAAAGAGGGTGACGAGGGAGAGAAGTAGAAAGAGAGGGTGGGGACCGATGGAGTGAGTAGAAAGAGAGGGTGGGGACGATGGAGTGAGTAGAAAGAGAGGGTGGGGGACTGAGGGAGAGAAAGTAGAAAGAGAGGGTGGGGACTGAGGGAGAGAAGTAGAAAGAGAAGGGGTGGGGACTGAGGGAGTGAATAGAAAGAGAGGGTGGGGACTGAGGGAGAGAAGTAGAAAGAGAGGGTGGGGACCGAGGTAGTGAGTAGAAAGAGAGGGTGGGGACTGAGGGAGAGAAGTAGAAGAAGAGGGTGGGGACTGAGGGAGTGAGTAGAAAGAGAGGGTGGGGACCGATGGAGTGAGTAGAAAGAGAGGGTGGGGACTGAGGGAGAGAAGTAGAAAGAGAGGGTGGGACCGAGGTAGTGAGTAGAAAGAGAGGGTGGGGACTGAGGGAGAGAAGTAGAAAGAGAGGGTGGGGACTGAGGGAGTGAGTAGAAAGAGAGGGTGGGGACGATGGAGTGAGTAGAAAGAGAGGGTGGGGACTGAGGGAGAGAAGTAGAAGAGAGGGTGGGGACTGAGGGAGAGAAGTAGAAGAGGGGTGGGGACTGAGGGAGTGAATAGAAAGAGAGGGTGGGGACTGGGGAGAGAAGTAGAAAGAGAGGGTGGGGACTGAGGGAGAAGAAGTAGAAAGAGAGGGTGGGACTGAGGGAGAGAGAGAAAGAGAGGGTGGGGACTGAGGGAGAGATGTAGAAAGAGAGGGTGGGACTGAGGAAGAGAAGTAGAAAGAGAGGGTGGGGACTGAGGAAGAAGGGAAAGAGAGGGTGGGGACTGAGGGAGTGATAGAAAGAGAGGGTGGGACGAGGGAGAGAAGTAGAAAGAGAGGGTGGGACTGAGGGAGAGAAGTAGAAAGAGAGGGTGGGGACTGAGGGAGAGATAGTAGAAAGAGGGGTGGGGACTGGAGGGAGAGATGTAGAAGAGAGGTGGGATGAGGAAGAGAAGTAGAAAGGAGAGGGTGGGGACTGAGGAAGAGAGGGAAGAGAGGGTGGGGACTGAGGGAGAGAAGTAGAAAGAGATGGTGGGGACTGAGGGAGAGAAGTAGAAAGAGAGGGGGGGGATGAGGGAGAGAAGGTAGAAAAGAGAGGGTGGGAGACTGGAGGGAATGGGTAGAAAGAGAAGGGTGGGGGACTGATGAAGAGAGGGAAAGAGAGGGTGGGGACTGAGGGAATGGGTAGAAAGAGAGGGTGGGGACTGAGGGAGTGAGTAGAAAGAGGGGTGGGGACTGAGGAGAGAGGGAAGAGGAAGTGTGGGAACAGAGGATAGAGAGAAAAAAACACAGAAGTAGCTTCCCCTAGCACAACAGATAATCATAAACCACCATCAGAATCCAAGTGTCTGTGTGTGTGTGGCTATGTGTATACACACACACACACCACACACACACACACACACACACACACACACACACCACACACACACACCACACAACACACACACACACACACACACACACACACAACACACACACACACACACACACACACACACACACACACACACCACACGTGTAAGCACTTGCCCACCCTCTGAGTGTCCAGTCATGCTGTTTCTGTCTATGTTTGCCAGAGGAAGAATCAAAGGGTTTTACATGACAGTCTCTCAGGGAACAGTGGTCATATAGGTCTGACATAATGTCACCCAGTTTTAGCTATGACTACTAAAACAGGGGACTATGATGGTGAGTAGGGTACTGAATAGTCGACTTAAAGGGGAACTATAATGTGTATTGTTATTAGGGGACTGAAAGAGGGGACTAAATGGAGGATTAGTAATAGGGGCTAAATAGGGCACTATTATTATGATATTGATTCTTTTGATCTACAATAAGTGTTAATTATGAGCTGTAATGTTACTGAGGGAAAGTTTTGATGAGAAAAGCAGTTTAGTT
>NC_036851.1:37888929-37901745 GCF_002910315.2 Salvelinus sp. IW2-2015 | reverse complement strand
AGTTATGACAAAGTAACAGAATGCCACCTTTAAATTTGAAGGCCTTTTCATACATACAGTTGAAGTCGGAATTCACATACAACTTAGCCAAAAACATTTAAACTCAGTCTCAGTTTTTCAACAATTCCTGACATTTCATCTGAGTAAAAAATTCCTGTCTTAGGTCAGTTAGATCACCACTTTATTTTAAGAATGTGAAATGTCAGAATAATAGTAGAGAGAATGATTAATTTCAGCTTTTATTTATTTCATCACATTCCCAAGTGGTCAGAAGTTTACATATACTCAATAGTATTTGTTAGTATTGCCTTTATTATTGTTAAACTTGGTCAAATGTTTTGGTAGGCCTTCACAAGTTTCCCACAATAAGTTTTGGCCCATCTCCTCCTGACAGAGCTGGTGTAACTGAGTCAGGTTTGTAGGCCTCCATGCTTGCACACACTTTTTCAGGTCTGCCCACAAATTTTCTATAGGAATTGAGGTCAGGGCTTTGTGATTGCCCACTCCAATACTTGACTTTGTTGTCTTAAGCCATTTTTGCACAACTTGGAAGTATGCCTTGGGGTCATTGTCCCTTGAAAGACCCATTTGCAACCAAGCTTTAACTTCCACTGACTGTATGTCTTGAGATTGTTGCGCTTCAATATATCCACATCATTTTGCCTGCCTCATGATGCCATCTATTTTGTGAGTGCACCAGTCCCTCCTGCAGCAAAGCACCCAACAACATGATGCTGCCACCCCGGTGCTTCACGGTTGGGATGGTGTTCTTCGGCTTGCAAGCGTACCCCTTTTTCCTCCCAACATAACGATCGTCATTATGGCCAAACAGTCCTATTTTAGTTTCATCAGACCAGAGGACATTTCTCCAAAAAGTACAATCTTTGTCCCCATGTGCAGTTGCAAACCGTAGTCTGGCTTTTTATGGCGGTTTTCGAGCAGTGGCTTCTTCCTTGCTGAGCAGCCTTTCAAGTTATGTCGATATAGGACTCGTTTTACTGTGGATATAGATACTTTTGTACCTGCTTCCTCCAGCATCTTCACAAGGTCCTTTGCTATTGTTCTGGGATTGATTTGCACTTTTCGCACCAAAGTACATTCTTCCTCAGGAGACAGAACACGTCTCCTTCCTGAGCGGTATGAAGGCTGCGTGGTCCCATGGTGTTTATACTTGCGTACTATTGTTTGTATAGATGAACATGGTATCTTCAGGCATTTGGAAATTACTCCCAAGGATGAACCAGACTGGTGGAGGTCTACACATTTCTTTCTGAGGTCTTGGCTGATTTCTTTTGATTTTCCCATGATGTCAAGCAAAGAGGCACTGAGTTTGAAGGTAGGTCTTGAAATACATCCACAGGTACACCTCCAGTTGACTCAAATGATGTCAATTAGCCTATCAGAACCTTCTAAAGCCATGACATCATTTTCTGGAATTTTCCAAGCTGTTTAAAGGCACAGTCAACTTAGTGTATGTAATCTTCTGACCCACTGGAATTGTGATACAGTGAATTATAAGTAAAATAATCTGTCTGTAAACAATTGTTAGAAAAATGGCTTGTGTCATGCACAAAGTAGATGTCTTAAACGACTTGCCAAAACTATAGTTTGTTTACAATGAATTTGTGGAGTGGTTGAAAAGCAAGTTTTAATGACTCCAACTTAAGTGTATGTAAACTTCCGACTTCAACTATATATGATTTACCGTTTAGAAATTAAAGCACTTTACTGTCCCCCCATTTGAAGATGTCATAAGTATTTGGACAAATTTCACTTGTAGTGTGTCATCAAAAGTATAGTATTTGGTCCCATATTCCTATCACTCAATGACTACATCAAGCTTGTGGTCTCTACAAACTTGTTGGGTGCATTTGCAGTTTGTTTTGGTTGGGTTTCAGATCATGTTTTGCCTAATAGGAACTGAATGGTGAATGGTGACTGGAGGAATTTTCTTTCTAAGTGGTAGATAAGATGTTTCTGAACACTTCTATATCAATTCTGATAATGCCATGATTTAAAAAATCATGGATGAATCATGGATAATGATGAGTGAGAATGTTAGAGGCTACAACAAAGCATGCTATCCTCTCACCATTACCAAAAGCAGGGGTGGTTAGCATTTTCTGGGGGGTATGGACGTGAGAGCCTGATGAGCCGGCTGAGGCGTTGGAGCCTGACGAGCCGGGCTGAGGCGTGAAAGCCTGACGATCCCGCTGAGGCATGGGAGCCTGACGACCCGGCTGAGGCACGACGTGGGATGGGAGCCTCCCGGCCGAGCCAAACYATGCCAGGAAACCTTTCAAGCCAGCTAAGGCAGGGAAGCCCGACGAGCCAGCTGAGGCACCCCCGGTTCCATCGGCAACGACACCCGGACCCAACGTCACCAACAAAAACAAAAACAATTCTCCTGATGCTTCCAATATTGTTTGTCAGCATTCTGTAAGGACAGACCCTTGGAGATGAGAAGCAAGTACAGGGAGTGAATGTTTAATTAATAAACAGACATGAAACAGGACAGGAGAGCGTCTGGACATGAAAAACATAACAACAGACAGATATAGGGAAGGCAAGTACAGGTGTGTCCAATGAAGCGCTGCAGCGCATAACGAAGGTGACAGGTGTGCGTAATGATGGGCAGCCTGGCACCCTCGAGCCATTATCCATAATCCATAATCTTCAAATGGGGGACTAAATATATAAAGTGATTTAATTTTCAAATGGTAAATCAGATATGAATGAAACTACCATCAAATAAAAGGTGCCATTATGTCAAATCAAATCAAATTGTATTTGTCACATGTGCCTTACAGTGAAATGTTTACTTACAAGCCCTTAAACCAATAATGCTTCAGCAAAATATGTTTTAAGTAAAAATTAGATAAGTAAAAAAAAGAAAATAGAAAATAAAAGTAACAAATAATTAAACTGCAGCAGTAAAATTACAAGCAAGGCTATATACAGGGAGTACCGGTATAGACTCAATATGCGGGGGCACCGGTTAGTCGAGGCAATTGAGGTAATATGTACATGTAGGTAGAGTTAAAGTGACTATGCATAGATTAGAAACAGAGAGTTTCAGCAGCATAAAAGAGGGGTCTGGGTAGCCCTTTGATTAGATGTTCAGGAGTCTTATGGCTTGGGGGTAGAAGTTGTTAAGAAGCCTTTTGMACCTAGACTTGGCGCTCCGGTACTGCTTGCCGTGCGGTAGCAGAGAGAACAGTCTATGCTGAAGTCTTTGACAAATTTTAGGGCCTTTTAGGGCCTCAATTTTTAGGTCCTGGATGGCAGGAAGCTTGGCCCCAGTGATGTACTGGGCCGTTCGCACTACCCTCTCTAGTGCCTTGCGGTCGGAGGCCGAGCAGTTGCCATACCAGGCAGTGATGCAACCAGTCAGGATGCTCTTAATCGTGCAGCTGTGGAAACTTTTGAGGATCTGTGGACCCATGCCAAATCTTTTCAGTCTCCTGAGAGGCAATAGGCTTTGTTGTGCCCTCTTCATGACTCTCTTAGTGTGTTTGGACCATGATAGTTTGTCGGTGATGTGGACACCAAGGAACTTGAAGCTCTCAACCTGTTCCACTACAGCCCCATCGATGAGAATGGAGGAGTGCTCGGTCCTCCTTTTCCTGTAGTCCACATTCATCTCCTTTGTCTTGATCACGTTGAGGGATAGGTTGTTGTCCTGGCACCACACGGCCAGGACTCTGACATCCTCCCTATAGGCTGTCTCATCGTTGTCGGTGATCAGGCCTACCACTGTTGTGTCATCTGCAAAGTTGGTGATGGTGTTGGAGTCGTGCCTGGCCATGCAGTCATGAGTGAACAGGGAGTACAGTAGGGGACTGAGCATGCACCCCTGAGGGGCCCCCATGTTGAGGATCAGCGTGCAGATGTGTTGTTCCCTACCCTTACCACCTGGGGGCGGCCCTTCAGGAAGTCCAGGATCCAATTGCAGAGGGAGGTGTTTAGTCCCAGGGTCCTTAGCTTAGTGATGAGCTTTGAGGGCACTATGGTGTTGAATGCTGAGCTGTAGTCAATGAATAGCGTTCTCACATAGGTGTTCCTTTTGTCCAGGTGGGAAAGGGCAGTTTTGAGTGCAATAGAGATTGTATCATCTGTGGATCTGTTGGGGCGGTATGCACATTTGACTGGGTCTAGGTTTTATGGGATAATGGTGTTGATGTGAGCCATGACCAGCCTTTCAAATAACTTCATGGCTACAGACATGAGTGCTACGGGTCAGTAGTCATTTTGGCAGGTTACCTTAGTGTTCTTGTGCACAGGGACTATGGTGGTCTGCTTGAAACATGTTGGTATTACAAACTCGGTCAGGAACTGGTTGAAAATGTCAGTGAAGACAATTGCCAGTTGGTCAGCGTATGCTCGGAGCACACATCCTGGTAATCCATCTGGGCCTGCGGCCTTGTGAATGTTGATCTGTTTAAAGGTCTTACTCACATCGGCTATGGAGAGCGTGATCACACAGTCATCCGGAAGAGCTGGTGCTCTCATGCATGTTTCAGTGTTGCTTGCCTCGAAGCGAGCATAGAAGTGATTTAGCTTGTCTGGTAGGTTTATGTCACTGGGCAGCTCGCGGCTGTGCTTCCCTTTGTACTCTTTAATAGTTTGCAAGCCCTGCCACATCCGACRAGTGTCGAAGCCGGTGTAATACGATTCAATCTTAGTCCCATATTGGCACTTTGCCTGTTTGATGGTTAGTCAAAGGGTATTTCTGGATTTCTTATAAGCTTCCAGGTTAGATTCCCGCTCCTTGAAAGCGGGAGCTCTACCCTTTAGCTCAGTGCGGATGTTGCCTGTAATCCATCGCTTCTGGTTGCGGTATGTATGTACAGTCACTGTGGGGARGACGTCATCGATGCACTTATTGATGAAGCCAGTGACTGATGTGGTGTACTCAACGCCTATGAGGTACTGTCACCTCATAATAAATATTTGATATGGTGTAGAGAGACAAATAAAAAAATGGAGCATCAAAATACATACGTAGGGGAGTGTAGGTTGACAGCAACAGTAGCATGCACTATTCACTTTTCACACCAAAAACATTCCTTCAAGTTTAGTACAGTAACCATGTATGGCCCATGCTCATTTTCAGAGTTTTACCCATATTTGTAAGGATTGAGAGGTAACAGCTGGAACAAGGCTTGAACCAGCAAACTTGTGATTAGAAGAGACAGAGTGATAGAGGGAAAAGTCCTAAAGTAGAACAGTAAACAGTGAAGGAGAGCCAGTCCACGCTGAGAAAGAGCCAAGCCAAGCCTTGTGAATGTGAGAGGACCAAGTCCATAGTTTTTCTCCAGGCAGACAAAGAGTGAAGTTATGGCTGTCTGCCTACTTTAAATTAAAAACTCTCTCTCTTTCCTCTCTCACTCTCTCGCTCTCTCCATGTGGTACCTATTCCCCTGCCCAGACCCTCCAAAACTGTACTGCCTATATCCCCACACACTTCCCCCTTATCTCCTCCACTCTCTCCTCAGTCTCCCATTCCCCTCCATATGTACCCCAGCCAACCCTCCCACTTTCTCCATCCCCATATATCATCGCTATCAGATAGTTGGGTGTGTACAGTATGTGAGTGGTAGCACTAAATCACCAGCAGTCTGCTCATATATACAGCTGATGAGGTCATACATCATCAACAGACAGATAACTGTCTCTGATCTGATGTTAGAACACGTGCACCGACACATAAAGACACACATGCAATCCAGATGTAATTCTCTGCTAACTGCTGTTGCAGAAAGACAGACCTGCCTCATATCTGAGCAGTGTGATGTCTTCTGGATGATTTCCAGTCCTTATGGTTCCTGTTCCACTAAGTTCTATGAGTTCTACAGTCTGTCCAGCCCTCTGCTCTTTCTCTGCTGCTGTCCAACTCTATTCTAAATGGGAGATTCCACTGTAACAGAATGGTCCTGAGACACAGATTTTTCTCTTTAAAAAATGTATGTCAAACTAAACCAATAATGGCAAAGTTACACAAACCATAGAACCCTATGCACAAGGATGACTTAACAATTTCCACAGAAAATTTTACAAAAACACATTTACTTGAAAAACAGTGCAGAAATTGTTAATTGTAGTCTTTGTGCATAAAGTTGTATGGTTTGTTTAACTTTGTAATCAATGTTTGTTCTTTTGACATACATTTTTTTCAGAGAGAAATCTGTGTTCAGCATCATTCTGATACCATTTCAGAGAGAAATCTGTATTCAGCATCATTCTGTTACCATGGAATTGCAAAGTTAAGGCACATCTTCAGCTAAAGATAGCCAATCCAAGCATAAAACACTTGCCATTGTCAGTCCTGCAACTCCATGAGTCACCACCAGATAATTTAGCTCAACCCTCAAAAGGTTATCAAAATGTTTAAATTCAACAACAAAAAACACCACCCTCACTATGTGAATCAGATATGTTTATGATTTAATCATACACCAGGGCCCTCCCTCTTATTGTGGCTAGAGGGCGCCATTTCAATATGCACTAGCACAGAATGTGGGTCTGTAGAATGGTCATTCCCATTGAGTGTTGTTCTATTCAGAATCTTTCATGTTCTATTCAATGCATTTCTATGATTTGGCATTATCAATCAGGCAGGAATAGTTCCCATGGTTACACTGTTTAATGTTTCTGCCACTCTGAGAGGCTTTTCATCACCAACATCTGTCTGTGTGAATATGTGTGTGTGTGTGTGTGTGTGTGTGTGTGTGTTGGTGTGTGTGTGTGGTGTGTGTGTGTGTGTGTGTGTGTGTGTGTGTGTGTGTGTGTGTGTGTGTGTGTGTGTGTGTGTGTGTGTGTGTGTGTGTGTGTGTGTGTGTGTGTGTGTGTGGTGTGTGTGTGTGTGTGTGTGTGTGTGCGTGCATACATGTGTATGTAAAAATGTGTGTGTGTGCGTACATGCATAAGTGTGAAAACGCGTAAATGTGTACGTATGGAACACATCTGGGACATGGCCCAGACTCAGTCAACCACACTTCTTGATGATATGTGTGTGATTTCTGGGCCTGTGTCTCCTACATCCCAAACAGGATGTGAACAGAAGATAGCTCTGCAGGACCACTAAAATGTGCGTACCAAGCACACACATTTATACTGTGTTTGTTACCGACCAGGTATCAAACCTTGGTCGTCCATGAGCCTCAAGACCACTTTGGCCCACTGAGCTAAAGCCTAGGCAACATAGGGATTAGTTTAGGGGGCTAACAGTCTTCTGTAAATTGTGAAATGTTAAATTAATTTAGTAATTTCTGCAAATACATCATATTCCATAGTTTCACTGTGACGAGAACCCAAAAGAGAACGTTTACCGATTCAGGCAATGAATTTCCTGCAGAGCAGCTGAAGCAGCTTTGTGATGTGATGAAGAAACATCTGTTTTGGGTATAGAGGTCTGTCTGACCCTCAGGCTCTCTGGAGCCGGTTACTAAAGGAGCCACTCAGTCTACCAACCAACCTCACAGAAGAAAGAAAAAATGTCCATCGTACCCTTGAGGTGTGTGTATCTGGTAACCAAGCAAGTCAAGAGAAATGGGGAAATAGAAAATATATGATTAAAAGGGAGAGACTGAGAGTGTGAAAGAGAGGAGGAAAGAGAGAAAGAGAAAACGAGCAAGGGAGAGAGATTGAGACACACACACACACACACACACACAGAGAGCGACACATAAAGAGAGTGTTAGTTGTATAAAGATGCACTAAAACCAAACAGCCCTATAAAGCTGTAATATGGACGTATCTGTCCAGAGTGGGTCAAAGACACTTAGAGAGACACACCGGCCGGGAGGACAGAAGGAGGGGTGCTGGTGGCTTTGGGGTGTTGTACAAAAAATACCAACACTGAAATAACTAATGTACTATATGTATACTACACAATCACTGACTGTTTCGGTTCACTATGAAGGGACATGACATCTGGTCCACCATACCAGGGCGCTTATATCATGGACCTCTTCAGAGTCTCCCTCAAATTAAAACAAAACGTTATAAAAACTACAGTATGAGACAAAGCTGCTCTGTTAAGAATAGCAGGACTAGCCAGGCCCTGTTACAGGGACAAACACATTCCAAGATTTCGGAGGGAGAAGTGTTGTGTAATAATATCTCTGTAGGGATGTCCTGAGGGGAAAGCCGTGTAAAATTATATCTGTGGTTCTGAATGTGTTTCAGAAGGAAGAGTGAATTCTAAATTCCACTGTGGATCTGGGCGTGTCCCAGCATCACAGTGATGGGATAAAGACCTATAGAATGATGGAATGAGACGGTCATTAGAAGGGAGAGGTGAGGTCACACACACTTTCCTCTCTCTCTCTCTCTCTCTCTTTCTCTCTCTCTCTATATATATAAATATATACATAAACTCAGCAAAAAAAGAAAAAAGAAGCGTCCTCTCACTGTCAACTGCGTTTATTTTCAGCAAACTTAACATGTGTAAATATTTGTATGAACATAACAAGATTCAACAACTGAGACATAAACTGAACAAGTTCCACAGACATGTGACTAACAGATATTGAATAATGTGTCCCTGAACAAGGGGGGGGGGTCAAAATCAAAATTAACAGTCAGTATCTGGTGTGGCCACCAGCTGCATTAGGTACTGCAGTACATCTCCTCCTCATGGACTGCACCAGATTTGCCAGTTCTTGCTGTGAGATGTTACCCCACTCTTCCACCAAGGCACCTGCAAGTTCCTGGACATTTCTGGGGGGAATGGCCCTAGCCCTCACCCTCTGATCCAACAGGTCCCAGACATGCTCAATGGGATTGAGATCCGGGCTCTTCGCTGGCCATGGAAGAACACTGACATTCCTGTCTTGCAGGAAATCACGCACAGAACGAGCAGAATGGCTGGTGGCATTGTCATGCTGGAGGGTCATGTCAGGATGAGCCTGCAGGAATGATACCACATGAGGGAGGAGGATGTCTTCCCTGTAACGTACAGTGTTGAGATTGCCTGCAATGACAACAAGCTGAGTTCGATGATGCGACACACCGCCCCAGACCAAGACCGACCCTCCACCTCCAAATTGATCCCGCTACAGAGTACAGGCCTTGGTGTAATGCTCATTCCTTCAACGATAAAACGCGAATCTGACAATCACCCCTGGTGAGACAAAACCGCGAGTCGTCAGTGAACAGCACTTTTGCCAGTCCTGTCTGGACCAGCGACGGTGGGTTTGTGCCCAATGGCGACGTTGTTGCCGGTGATGTCTGGTGAGGACCTGACTTACAACAGGCCTACAAGCCCTCAGTCCAGACTCTCTCAGCCTATTGCGAACAGTCTGAGCACTGATGGAGGGATTGTGCGTTCCTGGTGTAACTCGGGCAGTTGTTGTTACCATCCTGTACCTGTCATTTTTGGATGTACCGATCCTGTGCAGGTGTTGTTACACATGGTCTTTCACTGCGAGGACGATCAGCTGTCCGTCCTGTGTCCCTGTAGCGCTGTCTTAGGTGTCTCACAGTAAAGATATTGCAATTCATTGCCCTGGCCACATCTGCAGTCCTCCTCAGATTCAGTAGACAGGCCTCTTTAGTGTCCTAAGTTTTCATAACTGTGACATACGGTCTGTAAGCTGTTAATGCATCCCGCAAAGGCGGAGGTGTTGCTGACATTTACGATAGCAAATTTAAATTTACCAAAAATAAAATGACGTTTTCGTCTTTTGAGCTTCTAGTCATGAAATCTATGCAGCCTACTCAATCACTTTTTATAGCTACTGTTTACAGGCCTCCTGTAACGGGTGTCGTCTTCCTCTTCCTCGGACGAGGAGAGGAGAGAAGGATCGGTAGACCAATGCGCAGCGAGGTGTGATGACATAATGATTTATTAAATAAACAAAACAGACAAAGACGAAAACGAACTATACTTGATATAACTAACAAAACAACAAAACGATGTAGACAGACCTGAACAAACGAACTTACATATACACGAAGCACGCTGACACAGGAACAGACTACATAAACGAAATAACACGCCGAAACAATCCCGTGTGGTGCGCAGACACAAACACAGGAGACAATCACCCACAAACAACAACATTGGTGAACAGCCAGCCTTATATGGTTCCCAATAGAGGAAAACGTAAACCACCTGTCTCTGATTGAGAACCATATAAGTCTGAATTAACAAGTGATCTAAAAAAACATACAATGCCCACCCCAACTCACCCCTGACCAACTAAACTATACAAGAAATAACATAAAATAGGTCTCAGGAACGTGACATAACCCCCCTCAAGGTGCGTACTCCGAACGCACACCAAAAGTCTAGGGGAGGGTCTGGGTGGGCATCTGACACGTGGTGGCTTAGGCTCCGGGCGTGGTTCCACCCCACCATAATCAATCCCGCTCTGTAGCCTCCCCACAATGACCACCTCCAAATAACCCCACCTAAATTAAGGGGCATCTCCAGGATAAGGAGTAGCACCGGAATGAGGGGAACACGGAATGAGGGGCAACACCAGAATGAGGGGAACACCAGAATGAGGGGCAACACCGAATGAGGGGCAACACCAGAATGAAACTGGCGGATCCTGGCTGGCTGGCTCTGGACGCTCTTGGCTGGCTTGACGGCTCTGGACGGTCATGGCTGGCTGAAGGCTCTGGCTGATTCCGGTCTGCGGAAGGCTTGGCTGATCCGGTCTGGCTGGAAGGCTCTGGCTGATCCGTCTGGCGGAAGGCTCTGGCTGATCCGGTCTGGCGGAAGGCTCTGGCTGATCCGGTCTGGCGAAGGCTCTGGCTGATCCGGTCTGGCGGAAGGCTCTGGCTGATCCGGTCTGGCGGAAGCTCTGGCTGATCGGTCTGGCGGAAAGGCTCTGGCTGATCCGGTCTGGCGGAAGGCTCTATCGCGGCTGCTGGTCTGGCGGACGGCTCTAGCGGCTCCTGTCTGGCGGACGGCTCTGTAGTCATGGCAGACGGGCGGCTTTGCAGGCTCATGGCAGACGGCGCGCTTTGCAGGCTTCAGGCAGAGACGGCAGTTCAGCCACGGCGTCTGGCAGACGGGCAGTTCAGGCCGCTGGGCAGACGGGCAGTTCAGGGCGCTGGCAGACGGCGAGTTCAGGCGCCGCTGGGAGCAGGCAGTTCAGGCGCGTGGGCAGACGGGCAGTTCAAGCGCGCCGCTGGGCAGACACGGGCAGTCAGCGCCGCTGGGCAGACGGGCAGTTAGGCGCGCTGGGCACAGGGCGCACCGTTAGGCGCCGCTGGGCAGACGGCAGACTCTGGCGGCTGAGACGCACTATAGGCCTGGTGCGTGGTCCGGAACTGGAGGTACGGGCTAAGGACACGCACCTCAGGGCGAGTGCAGGGACAAACAACAGGGCACACTGGACTCTCGTGGCGCACTCTAGGCCTGGTCGTGGTACCGGAACTGGAGGTACCGGGCTGAGGGCACACTCAGGGCGAGTGGGGGAGAAGGAACAGTGCGTACAGGGCTCGGAGATGCACTGGAAGCCTGTGCGTGGTGTGGCACTGGTGGTACTGAGCTGGGGTGGAAGGTGGCGCGGATATACCGGACCGTGAAGGGACACGTGCTCTTGAGCACCGAGCCTCCCCAACCTTACCAGGTTGAATGGTCCCGTAGCCCTGCCAGTGCGGCGAGGTGGAATAGCCCGCACTGGCTATGCAGGCGAACCGGGGACACCACCTGTAAGGCTGGTGCCATGTACGCCGGCCCGAGGAGACGTACTGGAGACCAGATACGTTGGGCCGGCTTCATGGCACTCGGCTCGATGCCCAACCTACGCCTCCCAGTGCGCACAAGGTGGAATAGCCCGCACTGGGCTAAGCACTCGTACTGGGGACACCGTGCGCTTTACGCATAACCAGGTGTCTGACCAGTACGAGCTCCTCACTCCACGGCAAGCCCGGGGAGTTGGCTCAGGTATCCAACCCGGCTTCGCCACACTCCCCTTTAGCCCCCCCAAGAAATTTTTGGGTGAGCCTCTCGGGCTTCCAGCCCTTCTTACGTGCTGCCTCTCATACCACGCTGTTGGGCTCTCGCTGCCTCCATTTCCTCACGAGCGCGGCGATATTCCCCAATGTGCGCCCAGTGTCCCTTTCCTTCCAAGATCTGTTCCCAAGTCCACGAGTCCTGATTGCTCTGTTGAGCTCTCCCCGCCGCTTGGTCCTCGGTTGGTTGGTGATTCTGTAACGGGTGTCGTCTCCTCTTCCTCGGAGCGGAGAGGAGAGAAGGATCGGTAGACCAATGCGCAGCGAGGTGTGATGAACATAATGATTTTTAAATAAACAAAACAGACAAAGACGAAAACGAACTATACTTGATTAACTACAAAAACAAAAACGATGTAGACAGACCTGAACAACGAACTTACATATACCGAAGCACGCTGCACGGAACAGACTACATAAACGAAATAACACGCCGAAACAACTCCGTGTGGTGCGCAGCACACAACCAGGAGACAATCACCCACAAACACATCTGTGAACAGCCAGCCTATATATGGTTCCCAATCAGAGGCCGTAAACCACCTGTCTCTGATTGAGAACCATATAAGGCTGTTAACAGTGATCTAAAACAACAACATGCCCACCACCAACTCACGCCCTGACCAACTAAACATATACAAGAAATAACATAAAATAGGTCAGGAACGTGACACCTCCTGGGCCATATCACGCGTTCTCACTGAGTTCCCTGAATTCCTATCGACCTTGTAGTCATAGCAGATAATATTGTATTGTTGGTGATTTTAATATTCACATGGAAAGTCCACAGACCATCAACAGCAGCCTCCTTCGAGAGCACACCTCCCCTCATCGACTAGC
>NC_036851.1:37864819-37886854 GCF_002910315.2 Salvelinus sp. IW2-2015 | reverse complement strand
CTAGACAGATCTTGTCCAGCGTGGACCAAGAAGACAACTCAGATTCCGAGGAGGAGGAGGAAGAGGTTTCGGAAGACGAAGACGGGGAGGAATACAACCCTGAGCGCCGCGAGGTCGACGAGGCTTCTCCTCCCTCTTCTGAGGAAGAGCCCAGGAAGCCCCCGAGGACGAGCACGAGGACCAATGCGAGGAAGATCAAATCAAATCACGTTTATTTTATATAGCCCTTCGTACATCAGCTAATATCTCGAAGTGCTGTACAGAAACCCAGCCTAAAACCCAAACAGCAAGCAATGCAGGTGTAGAAGCACGGTGGCTAGGAAAAACTCCCTAGAAAGCCAAACCTAGGAAGAAACCTAGAGAGGAACCAGGCTATGAGGGGTGGCCAGTCCTCTTCTGGCTGTGCAAAATCACAGTAGTTGTCGAGCGTCAGCAAGTCAGTACCTCAGGAGTAAATGTCAGTTGGCTTTTTATAGCCGATCATTAAGAGTATCTCTACCACTCCTGCGGTCTCTAGAGAGTTGAAAACAGCAGGTCTGGGGCAGGTAGCACGTCCGGGAACAGGTCGGGTTCCATAGCCGCAGGCAGAACAGTTGAAACTGGAGCAGCAGCACGGCCAGGTGGACTGGGGACAGCAAGGAGGCATCATGCCAGGTAGTCCTGAGGCATGGTCCTAGGGCTCAGGTCTCCGAGAGAGAGAAAGAAAGAGAGAAAAGAGAAGATTAGAAAGAGCATACTTAAATTTACACAGGACACCGGATAAGACAGGAGAAGTACTCCAGATATAACAAACCGACCCTAGCCCCCCGACACATAAACTACTGCAGCATAAATACTGGAGGCTGAGACAGGAGGGGTCAGGAGACACTGTGGCACCATCCGATGATACCCCCGACAGGGCCGAACAGGAAGGATATAACCCCACCCACTTTGCCAAAGCACAGCCCCCACACCACTAGAGGGATATTCTCATCCACCAACTACCATCTGAGACAAGGCTGAGTATAGCCCACAAAGATCTCTGCCACGGCACAAACCAAGGGGGGGCGACCCAGACAGAGGAAGATCACGTCAACTCAACCCCACTCAAGTGACGCACCCCTCCTCGGGACGGCATGAAAGAGCACCAGTAAGCCAGTGACTCAGCCCCTGTAATAGGGTTAGAGGCAGAGAATCCCAGTGGAGAGAGGGAACCGGCCAGGCAGAGACAGCAAGGGCGGTTCGTTGCTCCAGAGCCTTTCCGTTCACCTTCACACTCCTGGCCAGACTACACTCAATCATATGACCTACTGAAGGATAGTCTTCAGTAAAGACTTAAAGGTTGAGACCGAGTCTGCGTCTCTCACATGGGTAGGCAGACCGTTCCATAAAAATGGAGATCTATAGGTGAAAGCCCTGCCTCCAGCTGTTTGCTTAGAAATTCTAGGGAAATTAGGAGGCCTGCGTCTTGTGACGTAGCGTACGTGTAGGTATGTACGGCAGGACCAACTCGGGAAAGATAGGTAGGAGCAAGCCCATGTAACGCTTTACAGGTTAACAGAAAAACCTTGAAATCAGCCCTTGCTTTAACAGGAAGCCAGTGTAGGGAAGCTAGCACTGGAGTAATATGATCAAATTTCTTGGTTCTAGTCAGGATTCTAGCAGCCGTATTTAGCACTAACTGAAGTTTATTTAGTGCTTTTCCGGGTAGCCGGAAAGTAGAGCATTGCAGTAGTCTAACCTAGAAGTAACAAATGCATGGATACATTTTTCTGCATCATTTTTGGACAGAAGATTTCTGATTTTTGCAATGTTACGTAGATGGAAAAAAGCTGTCCTTGACAAGTCTTGATAGTTCGTCAAAAGAGAGATCAGGGTCAAGAGTAACGCCGGGTCCTTCACAGTTTTTATTGAGACGACTTTACAACCATCAAGATTAATTGTCAGATTTAACAGAAGATCTCTTTGTTTCTTGGGACCTAGAACAAGCATCTCTGTTTGTCCGAGTTTAAAAGTAGAACGTTTTCAGCCCACTTCCTTATGTCTGAAACACAGGCTTCTAGCGAGGGCAATTTTGGGGCTTCACCATTTTTCATTGAAATGTACAGCGTGTGTCATCCGCATAGCAGTGAAAGTTAACATTATGTTTTCGAATAACATCCCCAAAGAAAGTAAATATAGTAAAACAATAGTGGTCCTAAAACGGAACCTTGAGGAACACCGAAATGTCAAAGGACAAACCATTCACAGAGACAAACTGATATCTTTCGGACAGATAGATCTAAACCAGGCCAGAACTTGTCCGTGTAGACCAATTTGGGTTTCCAATCTCTCCAAAAGATGTGGTGATCGATGGTGTCAAAGGCAGCACTAAGGTCTAGGAGCACGAGGACAGCACTAAGGGGGTTTGGCTTTTTCAAGAGAGGCTTTATTACTGCCCCTTTTAGTGAGTTTGATACACATCCGGTGGATAAAGAGCCGTTTATTATGTTCAACATAGGAGGGCCAAGCACAGGAAGCAGCTCTTTCAGTAGTTTAGTTGGAATAGGGTCACAGTATGCAGCTTGAAGGTTTAGACGCCATGATTATTTTCATCATTGTGTCAAGACATATAGTACAAAACACTTAACCCTCCCGTCGTCCTCGTATTGTGTCTAGTCCCCGCGTCCTCCGGGTCACCCTGTCCTGTCCTGGCTAAAGGCCCAATGTGAGCAAGTGTGGCAGTATGCGTGTGAACAGCCTTTGCAGAATGGGCAGATGTATTTCTTACACCTGCAGCACACCGTGTGTGTCTTGGAGTCCTTCTTGGGTGGGCAGAGCTGACACCTCTTCCTCTTACTTGCCCCGGTGGCCGGGGCAGCGAGCGGGGCAGCGGCCGGGGCAGCGGCGGGCTCCTCGCGCTGTTGATCACGAGCCGCCGCCGTAGCACTCTGTAGGACTTTGACAAGTGCTGACGCCGCTTCGGGGCGGTGGAGATGCTGCCTTCTTTGGATCAGCGGCTTCACAAGTGCCTTTCCCAGCTGCTCGAGGAACACCCTGCACTTGTTCCGCTTGCGAGGCATCCAGTCAGGCTTGATCTCTCGCCATATGACAAAGGCGTTGTAGGAGTGAAGTAGATAATCAACAAAAGTGAAATAAACAATAAAAATGAACAGTAAACATTACACCAAAATAATAAAGACTTTTCTTGTGGCAACAGTTAACAAATCTTGCTGCTGTGATGGCACACTGTAGTATTTCACCCAATAGATATGGGAGTTTATCGAAATTGGCGTTGTTTTCAAATTCTTTCTGGGTCTGTAATCTSAGGGAAATATGTGTCTCTAATATGGTCATACATTTGGCAAGAGGTTAGGAAGTGCAGCCCAGTTTCTGCCTCATTTTGTGCACAGTATGCACATAGCCTGTCTTCTCTTGAGAGCCAGGTCTGCCTACAGTGGTCTTTCTCAATAGCAAGACTATGCTCACTGAGTCTGTACATAGTCAAAGCTTTCCTTAAGTTTGGGTCAGTCACAGTGGTCAGGTATTATGTGTCTGTGTACTCTCTATTTAGGGCCAAATAGCTTTCTAGTTTGCTCAGTTTTTTGTCAATTCTTTCCAATGTGTCAAGTAATTATCTTTTATTTTCTCATGATTTTGTTGGGTCTAATTGTGTTGCTGTCCTGGGGCTCTGTGGGGTCTGCTTGTGTTTGTGAACAGAGCCCCAGGACCAGCTTGCATAGGGAACTATTCTCCAGGTTCATCTCTCTGTAGGTGATGGCTTTGTTATGGAAGGTTTGGGAATCGCTTCCTTTTAGGTGGTTGTAGAATTTAACGGATCTTTTCTGGATTTTGATAATTAGTTGGTATCGGCCTAAMTCTGCTCTGCATGCATTATTTGGTGTTTTACGTTGTACACAGAGGATATTTTTGCAGATATTGTGAATTCTTGATTGGGTGAGCGGACCCCAGACCTCACCACCATAAAGGGCAATGGATTCAATAACTGATTAAAGTGTTATCAGCCAGATCCTAATTGGTATGTCGAATTTGATGTTCCTTTTGATGGCATAGAAGGCCCTTCTTGAATTCTCTCTCAGTTCGTTCACAGCTTTGTGGAAGTTACCTGAGGCGGTGATATTTAGGCCGAGTTATGAGGCCTGTGGACTGTTCTAGTGCCCTCGCCGTTTTGTTGATATATATGTTGAAGAGGATTGGGCTTAAGCTGCATCCCTGTCTCATTCATGTCCCGTTGGAAAGAAATGTGTTGATTTTTGTCAATTTTAACTGCACACTTGTTGTTTGTGTACATGGATTTTATAATGTCGTATGTTTTTCCTTCAACACCACTTTCCATCAATTTGTATAGCAGGCCGTCGTGCCAAATTGGGTTAAAAGCTTTTTTGAAATCAACAAAGCTTGAGAATKCTTTGCCTTTGTTTTGGTTTGTTTGTTTGTCAATTAGAGTGTGCAGGGTGAATACGTGGTGTGTTATATGGTCATTTGGTAAAAGGTCCATTTTACATTTGCTCAGTACATTGTTTTCAATGAATCTGCTGTTAATGATAATGCAGAGGATTTATCCAAGGTTGCTGTTGACGCATATCTCACGGTAGATATTGGGGTCAAATTTGTCTCCACTTTGGTGGATTGGGGTGATCAAGGATGATGTTAAAGAGTTTATGGTCAATTGGAATTTGTGGTCTGTATATTTTATAATTTCATTGAGGATACCATCAACCCCACAGGCCTTTTTGTGTTGGAGGGTTTGTATTTTGTCCTGTAGTTCATTCAAGGTAATTGGAGAATCCAGTGGGTTCTGGTGGTCTTTAATAGTTGATTCTAAGATTTGTATTTGATCATGTATTATAGGGCCAAAAAGATTGGAGAGGTGGTTTATCCACACATCTCCCTTTTGGATAGATAACTGTTCGTGTTATTGTTTATTTAAAGTTTTCCAATTTCCCCAGAAGTGGTTAGAGTCTATGGATTCTTCAATTACACTGAGCTGATTTCTGACGTGCTGTTCCTTCTTTTTCCGTAGTGTATTTCTGTATTGTTTTAGTGATTCACCATCGTGAAGGCATAGGCTCAGGTTTTCTGGGTCTCTATGTTTTTGGTTGGATAGGTTTCTCAATTTCTTTCTAAGGTTTTTGCATTCTTCATCAAACCATTTGTCATTGTTGTTCATTTTCTTCGGTTTGACATTTTTTGATTTGATAGAGAAGCTAAGAGGTCAAATATACTGTTTAGGTATACTACTGCCAAGTTTACATCTTCACTATTACAGTGAAACGTTTTCTCCAGGAAGTTGTCTAAAAGGGATTGAATTTGTTGTTGCCTAATTGTTTTTTGGTAGGTTTCCATGCTACTTTCCTTCCATCTATAGCATTTCTTAATATTATTCRGTTCCTTTGGCTTTGATGCCTCATGATTGAGTTTTGCTCTGTTCAAGTAGACTGTGATTTTGCTGTGGTCTTATAGGGGTGTCAGTCGGCTGATTGTGAACGCTCTGAGAGACTCTGGGTTGAGGTCAGTGATAAAGTAGTCTACAGTACTACTGCCAAGAGATGAGCTATAGGTGTTCCTACCGTAGGAGTCCCATCGAAGCCTACCATTGACTATGTACATACCCAGCATCCGACAGAGCTGCAGGAGTTGTGACCCGTTTTTATTGGTTATGTTGTCATAGTTGTGCCGAGGGGGGCATATGGGAGGGAATGCTGTCGCCTCCAGTTAGGTGTTTGTTCCCCTGTGTGCTGAGGGTGTCAGGTTCTTGTCCAGTTCTGGCATTTAGGTCACCATAGACCCTGGACATGGAAATTAGTGATTTCCCCCTCCAGGATGGAGAAGCTGTCTTCATTAAAGTATGGGGATTCTAGTGGTGGGATATAGGTAGCACACAGGAGGACATTTTTCTCGGTTGAGATCATTTCCTTTTGAATTTCTAGCCAAATGTCAAATGTTCCTGTTTTGATTAATTTAATAGCGTGAGTTAGCTCTATAGAACATTAGCATACCCCCTGAGTCCCTTCCCTGTTTCACACCTCGTAGTTTGGTGGATGGGACTACCAGCTCTCTGTAACCTAGAGGGAAACCAGTGGCTCCATCTCTTCTATATGTTTCTTGTAGGATGACTATGTCTGTATTTCTGATTTCTTTGATAAAGTCCAGGTTCCTGCTCTTCAGGCCAAAGGCAGATGACCTCAGGCCTTGGATATTTCAGGATGAGATAGTGAAGGCTTTGTTTCACAAAATGTCCAATATTGTTAGTCGTGAAGTTTGGCCTCAGTCCAGTAAGTCTGAGCAGAGCCTGCTGAGCATCTGGTACATGCCATTGGCTTGGGCTAGTGTAAGAGTGGGGGTTGGGCCTGTTTGCCTGTTCACGGTCTGGACGTATGTGTGACTTTCATGTTGAGGCCCTCTTTGCAGGAGTTGGGGGCATGGGGTGGGCAGGAGGGGCATAGGTCTGATCTGAGGGAGCCTAAATGGGGTTTGGGCAAGGTTGACTTGGGAGGGGGTGTTGATTGGGTTGTGGATGTGGCTGGTGGTGCTGTGGTCTGGATATAGGTCCTCTCGACGTGGGTCCTCTATGTGTAGGTCCGGGGGGGGGTCTGGGAGAGTGTCTCGCTGGTCTGGACAGGGTGTCTGTTGATCTGTAGCTCTTGAGGTGTTGGGGCTGCGTTTGAGGTCGATGTCCTTCAGGTTCCGGGAAAAGGTGGGCACTGCTGCCTTGTATAGGTGGACCTGGTCGTAAAGGATGTTCAAGTCCAGGGTGGAATTGTGGGCCATGTAGACATTTGGTTTTGAGGCACAGTCACGGGAAATACTTGCGTTTACCTGCTGTATGGTAGCAGGGTGAGAGTGTTTTCATGGTAGCAGGGTGGAGTTAACAAGAAATTTGTGGAGTGGTTGAAAAACAAGCTTTAATGACTCCAACCTCAGTGTATGTAAACTTCCGATTTCAACTGTAACTATTTGTTCAGCACTTTTGAAATGTACAGCGATATAATTCAGAACATGGGCAATTTCCCTGTACATCAAGCCAGAACCGTAGGATAAATAAAAGGGCCATATACGCAAACAACGAAAGCTCTTGCAATATTTGATGAGGACATTTCTCTAAGACAGGCTATAGGCTACATGTGCACCACCAAGTCAGAACAGTAGGCTAACTTATGAGGGGGAAGGGACAAAATTATTAGGGTGAGGCACATGGACTACTAACAGCTTAGCTACAGTATAAATATATCCATGGCATATTACATAATTTATGCAGCAGCATAGAATACATTTTTTGACTCACAATTGTGCTGTGCAGACTCGAACAGCAAGGTGGCGCAGCAGTCCTTCTTCTGGGCAAATTTTATCACCACACTTTTTCATCAAAGTGTGACATTCTCTGGATTTATGGTGCTTTCAAGACAAATGGAAACAAAAAAACCTAACAAGGTCGAATCATGACGTCAGTGATTTTTAATTCGGAGCTCTAGAAAGAGGCCCAAGTTCCTGACTTGGAATTCCGAGTTGGATAACCGTTCAAAATGTKTTTTCCCAATAGTAGCTCGTTTTTCTCAGAGTTCTCAATTGTCTTGAACTCACTGAAGTTTGAGATTTTCCAGTTCCAAGTTTCCACGGCAGAAATCATACTGGATTAACAGCATGGCCAATGTATTCAACCTTTTCTGGCCCATGGTGTTGAATGTGAATGCTTGCAGTTAGCCACTGACTCCTTCCAAACCACTCATTGTTGAATTTGCGATGATCGTGTAATGTTTATGTCCAATGGCCGATGAGCACCGATACGTTTTATCTATAATTTCTCTTCATATGACAAGGATTGAAAAGGATTTGCCCATGGATTGCAGATTGTGATTCATGATGTTGACTGATTGTTTAGCTTGCTAGCTAAGATTTTGAAAGTATGATGTCGACATGATCAGTCCAATCAAAGCTACAGTAGATATAATGTGATTTGACATCATTTTATCTGTGGCCAATGACCTTGAGCCTTCTTGGATGGGCATCATCAGGCTGGAACACCTGCATTTTGGAGCTGCCTTACTCAAGAACGTAAAAAAGAGACCATGAGGGTATGCAGCTTTATTAAGTCAATAATTATTGTATTTTTTTTTACATTGTCTGCGAACTGATATGTGACATGTATTCATGTCAAAATAACATGCAAAACAGGATCATTTTTTATATATATATCCTATGTATATTGTGTCTACTGTCTGCTCTCTTCTCTCATCATCGTCTCCCTTCTCCTCATCTATCCTCCTTCTCCCTCTCCCTCTCCCTCTCCCTCTCCCTCTCCCTCTCTGTTTTTGATCTCCTAACAGCTGCCCATCCCATCTCCTCTCATCAAAACCAGCAGGATTCCACTGGGAAAAGAGAGATGGATAGAGAGAGGCACAGAGAAAGGCACAGATAGACAAAGAGGCAGATAGAGAGATTGACAGGGGCAGAAAGATAAAGAGAGGCAGACAGGTAAAGAGGGAAATTAAGAAAGACAGACAGGGACAAAAGAGAGACTAAGAGAGGCAGACAGGTGAAATAGAGATAAACAGAGACAGACGGTACAAGAGTGGTAAATAGAGGCAGACAGGGTAGAAGAGAGATAAACAGAGACAGACAGGGAACAAGATAGATAAAGAGAGGCTGGCAGGGGAAGAGAGAGATAAAGAGAGGCAGACAGGTGAAGAGAGAGCTAAAGAGGCAGACAGGGAAAAAGAGAGATAAAGAGAGGCATACAGGGGAAAAAGAGAGAGACTAACAGAGGCAGACAGGGTACAAGAGAGATAAAGCGAGGCTTACAGGGTAAGAGAGGCAGACAGGTGAAGTAATAGATTCAGAGAGGCATACGGGGAAGAGAGGCAGATGGGGAAAGAGAGAGATAATGTTAGCAGACAGGGAAAGAGAGAGATAAAGAGAAGGAAGACAGGTAAAGAAAGAGATAAAGAGAGGCATACAGGGTAAGAGAGGTAGACAGGTGAAGAGAGAGATTCAGAGAGGCAGACAGGGGAAGAGAGAGATAAAGAGAGCCCTGGCAGGGAAAGAGAGATATGAAGAGTGAGGAAAGTAGAGAAAGGCCAAAGAGATTCAGGAGAAGGACAATACTGTGGTCTTTTAGGAATGCTTTTACGCCAGGCTTAATTTTGTTCAGTTTCTATTGAGTTTCATGGTTGAACAGCTTTGCAGACTCAGTAGAGTACAGCATCTGAATGTGTTTTCCAAATACAGTATTCAGCTTCTTTCAGCGATCGTCTTCTTATGTTCTGAACAACCAAACACTCTGCCTGTTGAGACAAGAACAGAGACACTCAGCAGAGGAGAGGAGGGAGCAGATGGGCAGGGTTGTGTGTGGTAACAGGAAAGGGTGAGGGAGGAAAGAAAAGGCAGGGGGACGCTAGCAAAAGTAGAGTGGGGGGGGGGTCGAGAGGAATGGAATGGATGGGTGGAGAGGGGGATGGAGGAGGGAAGGAAGTGAAGGAGAGAGAGGTTTTCATAAAGTGTTTGGCAAAGACCCTCTCAGTCCTGCACAGCCTCTCAAGAGGGACTCAAGAGGTACTGGTTCTCACTGGTCAGGTAGGTAGGTGTGTGTGTTTGCATGTGTGCATGAGCATTGTATGTGTGTTTTCTTGTGTGTGTTTGTGTGTGTGTGCGTGTGTGTGTGCATGAATACTGTATGGGTGTGTGTGGACGTGTGTGTGGACTTGTTTAACTACCAGAAGTCCGCACAAGAATAGTAAACAAACAAACATTTTACCAACTGGGGACATTTTGTTGGTCCCCACAAGGTGAAATGCTATTTCTAGTGGGTTTATGGTTAAGGTTAGAATTATTGTTAGGGTTAGAATTAGGTTTAGGGTTAGGTGCTACAGTAGGGTTAGTTTTAGGGTTAGGGTTAGGAGCTAGGATTAGGGTTAGGGTTAGGGTTAGGAGCTAGGATTAGGGTTAGGGTTAAGATTAGGGTTAGGGTAAAGGTACGGGTTAGGGTTAGATTTAGGGTTAGGGTAAAAGTACGGGTTAGGGTTAGATTTAGGGTTAGGGGTTACAAAATATGATTTTGAATGGGACTGAATTGTGTGAAACAAGTTTAGCTGTACAAGAGTTATTTGTCTGTCCCCATCAGATAACCCTTTTTGGTTCCAGATAGAACCCTTTTTGGTTCAAGGTAGAACCCTATTGGGTTGTAGAACCCTTTTCCCAGAGGGTTCTACATGGAACCCAAAAGAGTTCTACCTGTGGGGACAGACAAATAYCCCTTTTGGAACCCTTTTTTCTAAGAGTGTACATTCTTCTCTTTTTTACATTCTCCTCTGTGGATCCATTACCTGATGAAGAAAGATCCTTAAATATAGCCCCTGCAGTAACGTACAGTATTTAACATGCAGTATATCTAGTGTTGAGTCAATAGTGCCTGCTGTTTGGATGGGCAGCTGCTCTTTGGCTTGTTTTCATATCTGTATTATGTGTGTGTGTGTGTGTGTGTGTGTGTGTGTGTGTGTGTGTGTGTGTGTGTGTGTGGTGTGACGGTGTTGTGTTGTTTGTGTTTCTGTGTCTGTTGTGGTGCTGTGTGTGTGTGTGTGTGTGTGTGTGTGCTGTGTGTGTGTGTGTGTGTGTGTGTGTGTGTGTGTGTGTGTCTGTGTGTGTGTGTGTGTGTGTGTGTGTGTGTGTTGTGTGTTCTGTGTGTGTGTGTGTGTGTCTGTGTGTCTCTGTAGTGTGTGTGTGTGTGTGTGTGTTGTGTGTGTGTGGGTGTGTGTGTGTGTGTGTGTGGTGTGTGTGTGTGTGTGTGTGTGTGTGTGTGTGTGTGTGTGTGTGTGTGTTGTGTGGTGTGTGTGTGTGTGTGTGTGTGTGTGTGTGCTGTTCATGGAATTGATCCCCTGTAGCTCTCCTCTCTTTTTATGTGGTGATAGATTACATTTTGATAGATAACATTTGACTTGGGTTTTTCTTTGGTTATGGTGTTTTGATGTTTAGCATCTACATTTTACGGTCATTCCAGGAGTACATTATGTACTAAAGCTCTGGCAGCAGGAATGCATTATGTTGTTTTTACAAAGGGGGGCAGAGAAACGTCTTGATGGTAATTTATGAGTTTCAACTGCCAATGGGAGAGTGGGTCCTATACAATGTTCTCTCATTTCTATGGGGCCCTTTTTTATACAGTAGGGTCAGGTTGGTTGATGATTATTTTTCCACTGTCATTTGGAGTATTTCCCAGGATGTTCAGGTAGGTTTAACTCACATTTCTGAACACTGGGTAAGTCTCCTCTCTTTCTCTCCTCTTAGCTGCAGCAGATTTGTGTGTGAGTTCTTTCCTGCGTGTGTGTGACCATGCGTGGTGTGTGCGTGTTCCTTTTGGCATGCATCATGCCGCTATCCGTCGCCATGCCAGACAGGCAGGACCCGTTTCTCTGGCTGTCCGCSCTGCATGGTCGCGGTTACAACGAGGGCTCCCTATTGGCCGACACCACCGGGGGGGAGTGTCCTGATGAGTGTGACTGCCCGCCCTCCTTTCCCATCGCTATGTACTGTGACGGACGGGGGCTGACAGCCATGCCCACAGTACCCTCCAGGATGAAGTACCTGTACCTGCAGCACAACGAGATCACCGCCCTGCCAGACTCCGCCCTGGCTAACACTACTAACCTAGTCTGGGTCATGTTGCATCACAACGCGCTGTCTACAGACAAAATCGGCAAGAGGGTAGGCTAGACTACACTACACTAGGCTTCGATCAACCAATCAATACATAGATTATAACATAATTTCATCATCATTGTATTCCAGGCGTTTGCCAAGCTGCAAGGGTTGGAGCGTCTGTACCTACAACATAACAACCTGACTGGTGTTCCCCCCAACCTGCCACGCTCACTACGAGACCTCAGACTCAACAACAACAACATCAACAAGGTAACGACATCATTCAGACCCTTCATCACCGCTGCACTTTCAAACACTTGTATTCTTCTTCATCTTTATTCAGTCTTTATTTTGATTGTGAAGTGCATCCAGATGTTTTTCAATCAAGTGTCAAAGAGGCATGTAAAAAAACACACTCTTGGAAAGACCACAAGCGTTCTGGGCTTCATCACTGTTTTTATGCAATCATTTCAATAAAGTTTATTTTGTTGTGGTTGCCTAGATTACGCCAGAGGCCCTGGAGGGCATGGGCAACCTGACCATCCTGTATCTCCATGACAACGCTCTGACGGAGATGGGCACATCTCTTAGGGGGTTGAACTCACTCACACTCCTCGACGTCAGCGGCAACAAGCTGAAAAAGGTACCATAATGTAAATGGTGTGTGTGTATGTGTTTGTGTGTGCTTTTCACTTTTCTGTCTTCTCTTTGTGAAGCATTTAGTCAAAAATACCTTTGTAAAAACACAATATATAAATACATTTGTATTGATTGATCAAGTGATCTATTGATTGACTGACTGACCCCCCCAGGTTCCAGACAGCCTCCCAGAGCGCATCCACCAGCTGTACCTGGAGTCTAATGCCATCAGCGCTGTCCCAGAGGGATTCCTCAGCAAGTTCTCCCAGCTGCAATACATTCGCATGGGCCACAACCAGCTGACGGACAAGGGCATCCCTCCCAACACCTTCAACGTGACTGGCCTGGTGGAGCTGGACCTCAGCTTTAACCAGCTGGAGAGGATCCCCCCCGTCAGCCAGACGCTAGAGCACCTCTACCTACAGGCCAACCGCATCAAAGGTGTGTGTAATTAGTGACGTCTGACAACCTAATTAAGCATAATCAAAACTAATTTATGAGTCATCTCATCATGAACTACGGAGGCACCTGAGGATCAACAGCAACCACATATCATATCCTTAAACTGTATACAGTATGCATGTTTGCATGCAAGCAGAACATACACATGCAAATGTATGAGCACACAACATCTTGGCTGTCTATTGAAGTCCATGATGACAATACTCCATTGAAGTCCATGATGACAATACTCCATTGAAGTCCATGATGACAATGCTCCATTGAAGTCCATGATGACAATGCTCCATTGAAGTCCATGATGACAATGCTCCATTGAAGTCCATGATGACAATGCTCCATTGAAGTCCATGATGACAATSCTCCATTGAAGTCCATGATGACAATGCTCCATTGAAGTCCATGATGACAATGCTCCATTGAAGTCCATGATGACAATGCTCCATTGAGGTTGGGGGGAAGCTAAGTTACAGTAAGGCTTCTGGTGCTTGGGACACGTCATGTGGTTGTGCAGCATAGTGTGGCTGTGGTGCACAGATGCCCTTACACTCTGCTGCAGGTAGGACACGTCTAGAGTCTAATGACGTGATTCCAGCAGCACTTAGAAGTTGAAGAAACACATTTGCTCTTTGTTTGAATGCCAGAATTTGTTTGAATGCCAGAATGTAAACAATATCTCTCTCTGTCTCTACCTCTCTCGCTGGCTCTCTCCCACACTTGTCTCCTTCCCCTCTCTGTTGCTCTCTCCCTCCCTCTTTGTAGAGTTTACCCTGGGTAGTTTCTGTAGTGTCGTGGACGTGATTAACTTCTCCAAACTGAGGACGGTGCGTCTGGATGGGAATGAGATCAGCACCGGGGATGTCCCCTCCGACTCAGTCCTTTGTCTGCGCATGGCCAACACCATCGAGGTGTAACACTCCCTTCTCACCACCAGGCTACAGCACCATCAAGGTGTAACACAACCATCTCACCACCAGGCTACAGCACCATCAAGGTGTAACACTCCCCTCTCACCAACCAGGCTACAGCACCATTCTAGATGTACACACCCCCTCTCACCACCAGGCTACAGCACCATCAAGGTTGTAAACTCCCCTCTCACCACAGGCTACAAGCACCATCAAGGTGTAACACTCCCTCCACCACCAGCCTGACAGCCACCATCAAGGATGTAACACAACCATCACCACCAGGCTACTAGCACCATCAAAGTGGTAACCACTCCCCTCTCACCACCAGGCTACAGCCACAATAAGGTGTAACACTCCCCTCTCACCACCAGCTACAGCACCATCAAGGTGTAAACACAACCATCTCACCACCAGGCTACAGCACCATCAAGGTAAACACAAACAATCTCACCACCAGGCTACAGCACCATCAGGTTAACACTCCCCTCTCACCACCAGGCTACCAGAACCATCAAGTGTAACACTCCCCTCTCACCACCAGGCTACAGCACCATCAAGGTGTAAACACTCCCCTCTCACCCACCAGGCTACAGCACCATCAAGTGTAACACTCCCCTCTCACCACCAGCTACAGCACCATCTAGATGTAACACACCCCTCTCACCACCAGGCTACAGCACCATCAAGGTGTAACACTCCCCTCTCACCACCAGCTACAGCACCATCAAGGTTGTAACACTCCCCCCACCACCAGGCTACAGCACCATCAAGTGTAACACAACCATCTCACCACCAGGCTACAGCACCATCAAAGTGTAAACTATCCTCTCACCACCAGCTACAGCACCATCAAGGTGTAAACACTCCCTCCACCACCAGGCTACAGGCACCATCAAGGTGTAACACAACCATCTCACCACCAGGCTACACGCACCATCAAGTGTAAACACCACTCTCACCACCAGGCTACAGCACATCTAGTGTAACACTCCCCTCTCACCACCAGGCTACAGCACCATCAAGGTGTAAACACTCCCCTCTCACCACCAGGCCAGCACCATCAAGGTGTAACACTCCCCTCTCACCACCAGGCTACAGCACCATCAAGGTGTAACACTCCCCTCCTCACCACCAGGCTACAGCACCATCAAGGTGTAACACTCCCCTCTCACCACCAGGCTACAGCACCATCAAGGTGTAACACAACCATCTCAACACTGGAATGCAGCATTTCCAGTACACATCTGCAACTCCCCTATTTCCTGAACGGAGGGTAGCAGTTTGATCGTCACTAGTTACCAAAGCCACAAAGTCATAATTATGGCTAAACCCCACCTATTTCTATAATATATTAGCCATTCAGCAGACACTTCTATTCAGAATGACTTGCAGTCATGCATGCATACATTGGGTTGTCCTGGGAATCGTGCCAAGCGCTGCCAACTGAGCTACAATTTCTCTGCCAAAAATCTGATTTTAAATCTAACCCTAACCTTAACCACACTGCTAAACTTATGCCTAACCCTAACCTTGAATGAAGACTGAGAAGCACATTTTTGCTTTCATTAATTTTGACAATATAGCCAATTTTGACTCTGTGGCTGTGATAACTAGTGACAAAGCAGCAGTCCTAACTTTAGCATCACATTGCAATTCTCCAATCTCACCAAGAAGGGGCAGCAGAGGGTTATGAGACACAAAGGCACACCAAGTTTATTTTGGTTTGGTTTGTTCTACTAATATCATTCAAAAGGACATTATCATACATCTCCATATCAGGACAAGTTGTTTTCTAAACTTTAGAAATAGAATGTTCAAAGCATGTTCAAAGTCAACTTCATGTCAACTTTTGACGGTCAGAAAAAAACGATGGACGAATGGTGGTTCTGGCCATAATTTACGTTGTCTGACAACATATGAGCCTCAGAGAAATGCCATTGGCTCAGATCTCTGTGTTCCGGCCCTAACTCGAGTAGGCATGTAACTGTTGTGATTTATGATTGAGATTTATGATATGAAAGACATGTAGGCCTACTGCATGTATTGGTATTAGTATTGACTAAGGGCCTTGGTGTTTTGATGTCCTTCACAGGGCTTTCTTATTGACTTAATAAAGGTATTCATGTTTTACTAAGACTTAACCGGTTTTGATTTTGGATTATTGTTTAGGTTCAATCTCTTGTTTCACAAAATCAATATAGTTTTCGGGACAAAAAATGTAACTTGAGTGCCACAGTAAACCCACTGGGCCAGACGATACCCAGAAATTAGCTTTCATTGGGTAGGGTCTGCAGTTTGTATGTGATACGAGAGACAGAGGCAGCGACAAGGACAGACAGAGGCAGCGACAAGGACAGAGACACAAACAGAGACCCGATCACCCAACTATTTCTATATGGCGCACACACATACACTCTTACAAACACACTTTTTTTTATAGACTCACTCTTTCTGCACACACAAAATCACACACTTCCAAACATAGCCAAGGAAAGTGCTTTGAATGGTAAGGTGGGAAAACCTTGTCAACAAATGTGGGGGGGGGTCAATGTAAATAGTCCAGGTGGCCATTTAACGAATTGTTCAGCAGTCTTATGGCTTGGGGGTAGAAGCTGTTAAGGAGCCTTTTGTTCCTAGACTTGGTGCTTGGCGCTTTGTCAGACTGGAGTCTGACAATTCTTTGGGCTTTCGTCTGACACTGCCTACAGTAGTGTATAGGTCCTGGATGAAAGGAAGCTCGGCCGCAGTGATGTACTGGGCCGTACGCTCTACCCTCTGTAGCGCCTTACGGTCAGATGCCGAGCAGTTGCCATACCAGGCGGTGATGCAACCGGTCGGGATGTTCTCGATGGTGCAGCTGTAGAACTTCTTGAGGATCTGGGGACTCATGCCAAATATTTTCAGTCTCCTGAGGGGGAAAGGTGTTGTGGTGCCCTCTTCACGACTGTCTTGGTGTGTTTGGAACATGATAGTTTGTTGGTTATATGGACACCAGGAACTTGAAACTCTCGACCCGCTCCACTACAGCCCCGTCGATATGAATGGCGGCCTCTGCCTCTGTCTATTTGGCCCGCATTTTCCTGTAGTCCACGATCAGCTCCTTTGTCTTGCTCACATTGAGGGAGAGGTTGTTGTCCTGGCACCACACTGCCAAGTCACTGACCTCCTCCCTATAGGCTGTCTCATCATTGTCGGTGATCAGGCCTACCACTGTTGTGTCATCAGCAAACTTAAGGATGGTATCGGAGTTGTGTTTGGCCACGCAGTCAAGGGTGAACAGGGAGTACAGGAGGGGACTAAGCATGCACTCCTGAGGGGCCCCAGTGTTGAGGATCAGCGTGGTACACGTGTTGTTGACTACCCTTACCACCTGGGGGCAGCTCGTCAGGAAGTCCATGATCCAGTTGCAGAGGGAGGTGTTTAGTCCCAGGGTCCTTAGGTTAATGATGAGCTTTGTGGGCACTATGGTGTTGAACGCTGCTGAGCTATAGTTAATGAACAGCATTCTCACATAGGTTTTCCTTTTGTCCAGGTGGGAAAGGGCAGTGTGGAGTGCGATTGAGACTGCGTCATATGTGGATCTGTTGGGGCGGTATGGGAATTGGAGTGGGTCTAGGGTATCCGGGAGGATGCTGTTGATGTGAGCCATGACCAGCCTTTCAAAGCACTTCATGGCTACCAAAGTGAGTGCTACGGGGCGCTAATAATTTAAGCAGGTTACCTTCGCTTCCTTGGMCCCAGGGACGTTGGCAGTCTGCTTGAAACATGTAGGTATCACAGACTCAGTCAGGCAGAGGTTGAAAATGTCAGTGAAGACACTGTAATCCTAGATTCAGATCATTCAGGCGAGAAAAAAACATCACCCAGATAGGCCAGTCATGTGAGAAACACGTCATCATGCAAGCAGTCAGACAAGTGAAAATGATGGTCATTAAAGAAAACTTTAAAATCGTCTCTCAATTCAAAAAAGCTAGTCAATACTTTTCCCATTGATAACCAGCGCACTTCTGTATGTTGTAAAAGCGTTACATGGTCGCTGCCCATGTCATTGCATAGTGCAGAAAATACATGAGAGTTCAAGGGCCTTGCTTTAACAAAGTTTTCACTGTAGTGTCCAAAACGTCTTTCAAGCTGTCAGGCATTTACTTGGCAGCAAGAGCCTCTCGGTGGATGCTGCAGTGTACCCAAGTGGCGTCGGGAGCAACTGCTTGCACACGCGTTACCACTCCACTATGTCTCCCTGTCATGGCTTTTGTGCCATCAGTACAGATACAGACACATCTTGACCACCAGAGTCTATTTGATGTCACAAAGAAGTCCAGTACTTTAAAAATATAATCTCCTGTTGTCCTGGTTTCCAGAAGAGGATGTCTTCCTTAATTGACCCCCCATACACGTAACGGACATACACTAAAGAAATGTCCTTGTTTTCAAAAGAAAAGCATTTTTTTCATCCATTAAAATAAAATAAAATAGTTCAGAAATACAGTGTAGACATTGTTAATGTTTTAAATGACTATTGTAGATGGAAATGGCTGATTTTATATGAAATATCTACATAGGCGGACAGAGGCCCATTATCAGCAACAATCACTCCTTTCTTCCAATGGTACCTTGTGTTAGCTAATCCAAGTATAGCATTTTAAAAGGCTAATTGATAATTAGAAAACTCCTTTGCAATTATGTTAGCACAGCTAAAAACTGTTGTTCTGATTAAAGAAGCAATACAACTGGCCTTCTTTAGACTTGTTGAGTATCTGGAACATCAGCATTTGTGGGTTCGATTACAGGCTCAAAATGGCGAGAAACAAAGAACTTTCTTCTGAAACTCGTCAGTCTGTTCTTGTTCTGAGAAGTGGCTATTCCATGCAAGAAATTGCCAAGGAACTGCAGATCTGGTACAACACTGTGTACTACTCCCTTCACAGAACAGTACAAACTGGCTATAACTAGAATAGAAAGAGGAGTGGGAGGCCGCGGTGCACAACGGAGCAAGAAGACAAGTACATTAGTGACTCTGGGATGCTGGCCTTCTAGGCAGAGTTCCTCTGTCCAGTGTCTATGATATTTTGCCTTATTGGCCAGTCTGAGATATGGCTTTTGCTTTGCAACTCTGCCTAGAAGGCTATCATCCTGGAGTCGCCTCTTCACTGTTGACGTTGAGACTGGTGTTTTGCGGGTACTACTGTTCGCTGAACACTAGATTGTTTAATTTTATTTTTGGAAGTGAAATGATGCTACTCAGGAGAGAAAAAAAACTCACCCAAATGTAAAGCCCTGTTGGAAAATATACAGTTGAAGTCGGAAGTTTACATACACTTAGGTTGGAGTCATTAAAACTAGTTTTTCAACCATCACACATTTCTTGTTAACAAACTATAGTTTTGGCAAGTCGGTTAGGACATCTACTTTGTGCATGACACTAGTKATTTTTCCAACAATTGTTTACAGACAGATTATTTCACTTATAATTCACTGTATCACAATTCCAGTGGGTCAGAAGTTTACATACGCTAAGTTGACTGTGCCTTTAAACAGCTTGGAAAATTCCAGAAAATTATGTAATGGCTTTAGAAGCTTCTGATAGGCTCATTGACATCATTTGAGGTGTACCTGTGGATGTGTTTCAAGGCCTAACTTCAAACTCAGTGCCTGTTTACTTGACATCATGGGAAAATTAAAAGAAATAAGCCAAGAACCCAGGAAAAAAAATTGTAGACCTCCACAAGTCTGGTTCATCCTTGGGAGCAATTTCCAAATGCCTGAAGGTACCACGTTCATCTGTACAAACAATAGTACACAAGTATAAACACCATGGGACCACACAGCTGTCATACCGCTCAGGAAGGAGACGCGTTCTGTCTCCTGGGGAAGAATGTACTTTGGTGCGAAAAGTGCAAATCAATCCCAGAACAACAGCAAAGGACCTTGTGAATATCCTGGAGGAAACATGAACAAAAGTATCTATATCCACAGTAAAACGAGTCCTATATCAACACAACCTGAAAGTCCGCTCAGCAAGGAAGAAGCCGCTCCTCCAAAACCGCCATATAAAAGCCAGACTACGGTTTGCAACTGCACATGGGGACAAAGATTGTACTTTTTGGAGAAATGTCCTCTGGTCTGATGAAACAAAAATAGAACTGTTTGGCCATAATGACCATTGTTATGTTTGGAGGAAAAAAGGGGAAGTTTGCAAGCCGAAGAACACCATCCCAACCGTGAAGCACGGGGGTGGCAGTATCATGTTGTGGGGGTGCTTTGCTGCAGGAGGAACTGGTGCACTTCACAAAATAGATGGCTTCATGAGAAAGGAAAATTAGGTGGGTATGTTGAAGCAACATCTCAAGACATCAGTCAGGAAGTTAAAGTTTGGTCGCAAACGGGTCTTCCAAATGGACAATGACCCCAAGCATACTTCCAAAGTTGTGGCAAAATGGCTTAAGGACAACAAAGTCACTGGGTGGCCAGTCCTCTTCTTGCTGTGCCGGGTGGAGATTATAACAGAACATGGCCAATATGTTCAAATGTTCATAGATGACCAGCAGGGTCAAATAATAATAATTACAGTGGTTGTCGAGGGTGTAACAGGTCAGCACCTCATGAGTAAATGTCAGTTGGCTTTTCATAGCCGATCATTCAGAGTATCTCTACAGAGTATCTCTGCTGTCTCTAGAGAATTGAAAACAGTAGGTCTGGGACAGGTAGCACAGTTGAAACTGCAGCAGCAGCACGGCCAGGTGGACTGGGGACAGCAAGGAGTCATCATGCCAGGTAGTCCTGAGGCATGGTCCTAGGGCTCAGGTCCTCTGAGAGAGAGAAAGAAAGAAAGAAAGAAAGAAAGAAAGAAAGAAAGAAAGAAAGAAAGAAAGAAAGAAAAAAGGAGAGAAAGAGAGAAAAGGAGAGAAAGAGAGAGAATTAGAGAGAGCATACTTAAATTCACATGGGACACTGGATAAGACAGGATAAATACTGATATATAGAAATACAGATATAACAGATAGACCCTAGCCCCCCGACACATAAACTACTGCAGCATAAATACTGGAGGCTGAGACAGGAAGGGTCGGGAGACACTGATACAACCGGATAGGGCCAAACAGGAAGGATATAACCCCACCCACTTTGCCAAAGCACAGCCCCCACACCACTAGAGGGATAACTTCAACAACCAACGTACCATCCTGAGACAAGGCCGAGTATAGCCCACAAAGATCTCCGCCACGGCACAACCCAAGGGGGGGTGTCAACCCAGACAGGAAGATCACGTCAGTGACTCAACCCACTCAAGTGACGCACCCCTCCTAGGGACGGCATGGAAGAGCACCAGTAAGCCAGTGACTCAGCCTCTGTAATAGGGTTAGAGGCAGAGAATCCCAGTGGAGAGAGGGGAACCGGCCAGGCAGAGACAGCAAGAGCGGTTCGTTGCTCCAGTGCCTTTCCATTCACCTTCACACTCCTGGGCCAGACTACACTCAATCATAGGACCTACTGAAGAGAGTCTTCAATAAAGACTTATAGGTTGAGACCATAGTCTGCATTTCTCACATGGGTAGGCAGACCGTTCCATAAAAATGGAGATCTATAGGAGAAAACCCTGCCTCCAGCTGTTTGCTTAGAAATTCTAGGGACAGTAAGGAGGCCTGCGTCTTCTGACCGTAGTGTACGTGTAGGTATGTACGGCAGGACCAAATCGGAAAGATAGGTTGGAGCAAGCTCATGTAATGCTTTGTAGGTTAGCAGTAAAACCTTAAAATCAGCCCTTGCCTTAACAGGAAGCCAGTGTAGAGAGGCTAGCACTGGAGTAATATGATCCAAGTTTTGGGTTCGAGTCAAGATTCTAGCAGCCATGTTCGCACTAACTGAAGTGTATTTAGTGCGTTATCCGGGTAGCCGGAAGGTAGAGCATTGCAGTAGTCTAACCTAGAAGTGACAAAAGCAAGGATACATTTTTCTGCATAATTTTTGGACAGAAAGTTTCAGATTTTCGCAATGTTACGTAGATGAAAAAAGCTGTTGTTGAAACAGTCTTGATATGTTCGTCAAAAGAGAGATCAGAGTCCAGAGTAACGCCAAGGTCCTGCACAGTTTTATTTGAGACGTCAGATTCGACAGAAGATCTCTTTGTTTCTTGGGAGTTTAAAAGTAGTACATTTGCAGCCATCCARTTCCTTATGTCTGAAACACAGGCTTCCAGGGAGGGCAATTTTGGTGCTTCACCATGTTTCATCAAAATGTACAGCTGTGTGTCATCTGCATAGCAGTGAAAGTTAACATTATGTTTCCGAATGACATCACCAAGAGGTAAAATATATAGTGGAAACAATAGTGGTCCTAAAACGGAGCCTTGAGGAACACTGAAATTTACAGTTGATTTGTCAGAGGACAAACCATCCACAGAGACAAACTGATATCT
>NC_036851.1:37805348-37863767 GCF_002910315.2 Salvelinus sp. IW2-2015 | reverse complement strand
TTTAGTCCTCAGTTAGGTGGTTAACTGATGTTTGTACTCTGACATCCTTGGGTAGACGGAGGGAGTCTGGAAGGGCATCTAGGAATCTTTGGGTTATCCGAGAATTTATAGCACGACTTTTGATGATCCTTGGTTGGGGTCTGAGCAGATTATTTGTTGTGATTGCAAATGTAATAAAATGGTGGTCCGATAGTCCAGGATTATGAGGAAAAACGTTAAGATCCACAACAGTTATTCCACGGGACAAAACTAGGTCCAGAGTATGACTGTGGCAGTGAGTAGGTCTGGAACATGTTGGACAAAACACACTGAGTCGATGACTGTTCCGAAAGCCTTTTGGAGTGGGTCTGTGGACTTTTCCACGGGAATATTAAAGTCACCAAAAATTAGAATATGATCTCCATGACTACAAGGTCCGATAGGAATTCAGGGAACACAGTGAGGAATGCTGCTGCTGTATATTGCCCAAGAGGCCTGTAAACAGTAGCTATAAAAAGTGATTGAGTAGGCTGCATAGATTTCATGACTAGAAGCTCAAAAGACGAAAACGTCGGATTTATTTTGTAAATTGAAATTTGCTATCATGAATGTTAGCAACACCTCAGCCTTTGCGGGATGCGCAGGGTATATGGTCACTAGTGTAACCAGGAGGTGAGGCCTCATTTAACACAGTAAATTCATCAGGCTTAAGCCATGTTCCATTCAGGCCAAACACATCAAGATTATGATCAGTGATTAGTTCATTGACTATAACTGCCTTGGAAGTGAGGGATCTAATATAAAGTAGCCCTATTTTGAGATGTGAGGTATCACAATCTCTTTCAATACTGTCAGGAATGGAGGAGGTCTTTATTCCAGTGAGTGTGTTAAGGCGAGCACTGCCATGTTTAGTTTTGCCCAACCTAGGTCGTGGCACAGACACGGTCTCAATTGGGATAGCTGAGCTGACTACACTGACTGTGCTAGTGGCAGACTCCACTAAGCTGGCAGGCTGGCTAACAGCCTGCTGCTTGGCCTGCACCCTATCTCCCTATACCAAATAGTAATTGAGTGTATGTAAACTTCTCACCCACTGGGAATGTAATGAAAGATATAAAAGCTGAAATAAATAATTCTCTCTACTATTATTCTGACATTTCACATTCTTAAAATAAAGTGGTGATCCTAACTGACCAAAGACAGGGAAGTTTTACTAGGATTAAATGTCAGGAATTGTGAAAAACTGAGTTAAAATCTATTTGGCTAAGGTGTATGTAAACTTCCAACTTCAACTGTAAATGGACTGTTTGAAAATGTGAAGATAAAAGTCCCAGTTTGGGAATACCTGCCATGGGCGATTAGTATGAACATTTATGCAGTTGCTCTGTGTAATAGTGTCTGCTAAAATGTAAAATGGTATTTATTTATCATGTTACCATTGATGTATTATAATGAGAGATAATGTGATGTCACCTTGTGCCCTTAATAATAAATCCAAGTGTTTGACATGGGGGAGTGGACCAATAACTTTATGATCAAATACTTTCAATCAATCAAATGTATTTATAAAGCCCTTCTTACATCAGCTGATGTCATAAAGTGCTGTACAGAAACCCAGCCTAAAATCCCAAACAGCAAGCAATGCAGGTGTAGAAGCATGGTGGCTAGGAAAAACTCCCTAGAAAGGCCAGAACCTAGGAAGAAACCTATAGAGGAACCAGGTTATGAGGGGTGGCCAATCCTCTTCTGGCTGTGCCGGTTAGAGATTATAACAGAACATGGCCAAGATGATCTGGTTTCCATGGCCAAGTTTCCATGACCAAGATGACTTTGATCTGGTTTCCTTTAAATATCATCCAATTTCATCAAAAACCTGATTTTGACTCTCAATGCACTTTAAACGAACAATATTTTGGCGCTTTTAGGGTTAAAACAGGGGGCTTTTGTGATGCGTAACATGTCTGTTGTCTTTACTAGTTTCCTGCGGTCAGGATTACCGTAAAATGACTGTTTAAGACTGAAAACATGCTGTAATCTCTGAAAACACAGTCCTGGAAAAATACAGTGTCCTGTACAATGGCAACAACATGATGTAGCCTGTGTGTATATGTGTGTGTGTTGTGTGTGTGTGTGTGTGTGTGTGTGTGTGTGTGTGGTGTGTGTGTGTGTGTGTGTGTGTGTGTGTGTGTGTGTGTGTGTGTGTGTGTGTGTGTGTGTGTGTGTGTGTGTGTGTGTGTGTTGTGTTGTGTGTGTCCAACTAACCTCTAATCCTATGATGAGGGTGCTGCTACTGTAATGTGACCATCTCTCTCTGTGTCAGCAGATGCGTAATGAACTCACTTCACCCTTGCTCACATACACAACAATCATGTAGTGCAACAGTCAGTCATGACAGATAAATGAGGTAACTCAGTGCTTAACTATATTTGTCGATAGCTCAATATACATTATTCCAATTGCGTGTTTACTCTATACGTGTGTATTTGTGATGCCATAGAAACTATTGTCTATACAGCCCAGCTCTGAGAACCACCTCCAACCTGTAGGCCTACTACAGTAGACTACATCCTGTATCTCTGTATATCTGACCACATCCTCTCTGCCCCTGCCTCACCTCCTCTGCCTCTGCTGTTACTGCTACAGGTAGTCTGAGAACATCAACAATACTTCTCACCACTTCCCTGACATCGGTGGTGGCTGATAGCGATAGTGGTAGCTTAGCAGTTCAGAGTGTTTGGTCAGTAACCAAAAGGTTTCTGGTTCAAATTCCCAAACCAACTAGCTGATATATTCGTTGACGTGCCCTTGAGTAAGGCATGTAACCCTAACTGCTCCTGTAAATTGCTCTGGATAAGAGTATCTGCTGAATTACTTAAATTTAAGGACAAGATGGCTGTTCTGGAGAGGTCCAAAAACTCTTCCTTAACGAGGACTACTCGGAAGCTATTTGCGCCAGAGGTGTAAAGTACTTATCACTGCCAGAGAGCGTGGGAACATTGCTTACATTCACTATGACAGGCACATTGTCCACCCTCCCTCCCAAAATACTTGTAGCAGTGAGAGAGCCTAGCTTCGGGTCAGCAGCTTCAGCCCCACATCACACATACATCAATCAATTGATACTCAAAAGTGCCTGATTGACAATGTTCTTGTCATGCTTTATGTATTTTTCTTCATATGTCTAACTCCGATAAGCTACCCAGGAAAGGGCAAAACATTGTAAATATTAAATATTACCTTAGAAATAAGGTTTATGAAATCAATAACTTGCTAAAATCAGATAATGTTCATATATTGCTCATCACAGACTCAGTTACACGTTCACCTGCCTCACCTAAAGCCTTTTCATTTGGGGTGCTACTATAGGCCATACACCTTTACATACACCTTAGCCAAATACATTTAAACTCAGTTTTTCACAAATCCTAACATTTAATCTGAGTTTTAAAAAACGGTCTTAGGTCAGTTAGAATCACCAGTATTTTAAGAATGTGAAATGTCAGAATAATAGTAGAGGGAATGACTTATTTCAGCTTTTATTTCTTTCATCACATTCCCAGTGGGTCAGAAGTTTACATACACTCYATTACTACTTGGTAGGTGCACTTCACAAAATAGATGGCATCATGAGGCAGGAAAATTATGTGGATATATTGAAGCAACATCTCAAGACATCAGTCAGGAAGTTAAGCTTTGTCGCAATTCAGTCTTCCAAATGGACAATGACCCCAAGCATACTTCCAAAGTTGTGGCAAAATGGCTTAAGGGCAACAAAGTCAAGGTATTGGAGTGGCCATCACAAAGCCCTGACCTCAATCCCATAGAACATTTGTGGGCAGAACTGAAAAAGCATGTGCAAGCAAGGAGACCTTCTAACCTGACTCAGTTACACCAGCTCTGTCAGGAGGAATGGGCCAAAATTCACCCAACTTATTGTGGGAAGCTTGTGGAAGGCTACCCGAAACATTTTACCCAAGTTAAACAATTTCAATGCAATGGTGTTCTTTGGCTTGCAAACCTCCCCCTTTTTCCTCCAAACATAACGATGGTGCTTATGGCCAAACAGTTCTATTTTTGTTTCATCAGACCAGAGGACATTTCTCCAAAAAGTACGATCTTTGTCCCCATGTGCAGTATGGCGATTTTGGAGCAGTGGCTTCTTCCTTGCTGAGCGGCCTCTCAGGTTATGTCGATATAGGACTCGTTTAACTGTGGATATAGATATTTTTTGTACCTGTTTCCTCCAGCATCTTCACAAGGTCCATTGCCGTTTGTCTGGGATTGATTTGCACTTTTCACACCAAAGTACGTTAATCTCTAGGAGACAGAACGCATCTCCTTCCTGAGCTGTATGACAGCTGCGTGGTCCCATGGTGTTCATACTTGCGTACTGTTGTATGTACAGATGAACGTGGTACCTTCAGGCGTTTGGAAATTGCTCCCAAGGATGAACCAGACTTGTGGAGGTCTACAATTTTTTTCTGAGGTCTTGGCTGATTTCTTTTGATATTCCCATGATGTCAAGCAAAGAGGCACCGAGTTTGAAGGTAGGCCTTGAAATACATCCAAGCTCTTTAAAGGCACAGTCAAATTAGTGTATGTAAACTTCTGACCCACTGGAATTGTGATACAGTGAATTATAAGTGAAATAATCTGCCTGTAAACAATTGTTGGAAAAATGACGTGTGTCATGCACAAAGTAGATGTCCTAACCGACTTGCCAAAACTATAGTTTGTTGACAAGAAATTTGTGTAGTGGTTGAAAAACTAGTTTTAATGACTCCAACCTAAGTGTATGTAAACTTCCGACTTCAACTTTCTATGTGCTATGCTTGATAATGTGTGTGATGTTAACAGAGAGTTATATTTTCTGGGTGACCTGAATAAAGACTGCTATTCATCAAGCTGTCCGCTCAAGAGGAAGCTTCTCACTATAACCAGTCTGGTTCAAGTTGTTAATCAACCTACCCGAGTGTCTACGAACAGTACAGGAACTATATCATCCATGTGTATTGATCACATTTTTACCAATTCTGCAGAACTCTGTTCTAATGGTGTATCCATATCCATTGGATGTACTGACCATAATATAGTGGCCATATCTAGAAAAGCCAGTTCCAAAGGATGGACCTAACATAGTGTATAAGAGATCATACAAAACGTTCTGTACTGATTCCTATATGTACTGATTCCTATATTCCTATCTTGGTTGGTCTAATGTGTGTAATGAGGAGCATCCAGATGCTGCACTTGATGAATTTATGAAATTGTTTCTTCCAGTTATTGATAAGCCTACACCTATGAAGAAATTGACTGCTAGCACTGTTAAGGCCCCGTGGATTGATAACGAATTTAAAAGCTGTATGTTTGAGAGGGACGAGGCAAACAGAGTGGTGAATAAATCTGGCTGCACATTTGATTGGCAAATTTACTGTAAATTGAGAAATGATGTGACTAAACTGAACAAAGAGAAAGAAGACATTTTATTATGAAATCAAAACAAAGTATGATGGGAAAAAGTTTTGGAATATTTTAAAGAACATGATGGGCAGAAAGACTACTTCAACTCCATCTTTCATTGAATCAGATGGCTAATTTATCACAAAATCTTTTGATGTTGCCAATTACTTTTATTATTATTTAATTGGCAAAGTAGGCAATAAATGCCAACAACAAACTGTGTGCCTTCACATTCATGCATAAATGACCTAATAATGAAAGAAAAGCATTGTAATTTTGAATTCTGTAAAGTTAGTGTGGGTGAGGTAGAAAAATTATTGTTGGTCATCAACAAAGTAAATCACTTTTTACTGGTTCTAACAGCCGACCAATCAGCTTGCTGTTTTTGACAATGCAATTTCTCTCTAAACAAATTAACAACAGACGTTCAGCATGCTTACAGAGAAGGGCACTCAACATGTATTGCACTGACACAAATGACTGATGATTGGTGGAAATAAATTGATAACAATAAGATTGGGTGTGCTGTACTGTTTGATTTCAATGCAGCCTTTGATATTATTGACCAGAACCTGTTGTTGAGGCTTTTCAACCTCTACCATATCGTGATTTCAGAGCTATTGATCTAATAGAACACAGAGGGTTTTCTTTAATGGAGGCTTCTCTAATGTTAAAAATATATAAAGTGTGGTGTAACACACGGCCGTTCTCTAGGCCCTCTACTCTTTTCTATTTTTACTAATGACCTGCCACTGGCATTAAACAAAGCCTGTGTGTTTATGTATGCTGATGATTCAACCCTATACGAGTCAGCAACCACAGCTAGTGAAATCACTGCAACCCTAAACAAAGAATTGCAGTCAGTTTTAGAATGGGTGGCCAGTATTAAACTAGTCCTGAACATCTCTAGAACTAAGAGCATTGTATTTGGTAAAAATATTTCTTTATGTTCTAGACTTCAGCTGAATCTAATAATGAAGAACGTGGCTGTTGAGCAAGTTGAGGAGACTAAATTACTTAGTGTTACCTTGGATTGTAAACTGTCATGCTCAAAACATATTATTTCAATGGCTGTAAAGATGGGGAGACAATGACAGAGGACAAAGATATGCTCTTCTTTTTTGACACCACATTCCACAAAGAAAATCCTGCAGGCTCTAATTTTATCTTATCTTGATTATTGCCCAGTCATATGGTTAGCTGCTGCAAAAAAAGACCAAGAAAAACTGCAGCTGGCAGAGAAGAGAGCAGCACTTCTTGCTTTTCACTGTAATCAGAGGTCTAATATCAACATTATGCATGCAAGTCTCTCTTGGCTAAAAGTAGAGGAGAGACTGACTGCATCACTTATTTTTATAAGAAACATTAATGTGTTGAAAATTCAAAATTGTTTGCATAGTCAATTTACGCACATGCACTTACCCCACCAGACACGCCACCTGGGGTATTTTCACCAGGGCCTAAAATTAACACCCGCCACCCGTCAAATGTGGTTAGATTTTGGATTTGGTGGGTAACACGTTGGCGGSTGGTCAAGGCTCCACACTGTGAGCATTTCACTCACATTTGTGAATAAAAATAGTCAAGTATGGTCACATTTATAGCTAAATAAATGCTGTAGTAGCTGTTTTCAAAGTATTTCTGCCGTTTAGTTTCATGGTTGGTCAATTCATCGCACAAAGTCAAAGAACTAGGAATCCTATAGCCTGTCCCACCTTGCACTGCAACACTGCCTGGCTGGGAGCTGTGCACATYTGAAGAGCTGAGTGAAAGACTCAWTTTTAGAAGTGCTGCGCAACCCATAAAAGTTGGTCTCATTAACTTGAAATGAAAGTCTACTGAAGTGAGACTTTGTCCTGGTGTTTCTTGGCTATTTACATTGTTTTGTTCACAAGCTAGGTTGTTTTTCAATGTTTGAGTTTCAACAGCTAGGGATGACAAGACAATGGGCTACTAGTCATGACTGGAGCAGTGTTACCACGGTAACCTCCCGCCCTTAAAGGGGTAGGTGAACATTTTTGTATCCAATATTTTGGTTAAAAGTTTATTTAAATTAAACAATATACCACATTACTTCTTACAAGTAACACATATATTGTTTTAGAAACATTACAAAGCATGGACATCCATTTCGGGGTGTTTTGTTGGTGTCATTTTTGCACACAAAGGATTTGTGTGCAAAATTGGATCACAAAGTATATTTTAGGCCCTGCTTTTCACAGTTCCCAAATCCAGTACAAATTCAAGAAAACTTACAGTATTATATAAAGCCATGATTACATGGGAATCCCTTCCATCTGTGATTGTCATGTGAACAGCAAACTCAGTTTAAAAAAACAGATAAAGCAGCACCTCATGGCGCAACGTCTCTCCCCTATTTGACCTAGATATTTTGTGTGTATGTACTGATTTTTAGGCTATATGTAATGTTTTAAATATATGTAGTTCTGTTCTTGTCTATTAATGTTTTGTATTATGTCATGTTTCATGTTTTGTGTGGAACCCAGGAAGAGTACTTGCTGCTTTTGCTAATAAAATACCAAAATAGCTTTTAATGAATGTGAAAACAAATGTGCATTTGTGCACCAACTAAGTTGGTGTATTTAGTGATGGTGTAATACAGTTATACATCGCCAAAGTGATATGACATATCTTAATATTTGAGAACAGTTATATTAGACACAGATATGACACAATCCCCTAATACAATAGAATCAGTCAAAAGAGTCCAGAAAAAACACCTGCTTCTCTTATTGTTTCCAATAATGTTGCAATGCATCAATACATTATTAATAAAACACCATCAGTATGTTTTTCAAAACAGTTACCAGGAAATCAGCTAACCCGTGGCAGTCACACAGAACACACAACCCATATTTGTTTGTGAGGCAGGTATGCTTTTACAAGATGATTCTCAACAACTATCTGATCCTGTGACATAGGCACACACTAGCTTTTGTTCAACAAAGAGGGCTCCCTCTGTGGTTCTCAGCTGAAGCATTGACGATGGTGCAGGACTGTCTACAATATTCCCAACGCTCTGACTACATGTTAAAACCCTTGCTTGTGATACGGCTTTGGAAACCTTTGGAAATGTACTGTCATATAATCAAGAACGTTTTTCATAAAACAAAAGGTTAAATTACTACACACCTTTATAGGGTTAGGGTTCCCACACGGCTATATTTCAATGTTACAGCGCTTGTTAAAGGAAGACCGATGGAAGACAGAGACAACCAACTGTTCTAATTAGCTCCGAACACCTGTGTGTATTGGAAGAAGGATGCCAGAATAGTGTTGTAATCAAAAAATACTGTCGGCTGCAACTGTGTTAAAACCGGTTAAAACAGTGTACAGTAAGTGTTTATGTTGCATTTGCTAAATGATTTTGATTCATTTGGACTTTGGACATTAAGGAGTGGGCTCGCATACACTCTTTAATAGTAACATTTTGGTCTAAGACACACACACACACACACACACACACACACACACACACACACACACACACACACACACACACACACACACACACACACACACACACACACACACACACACACACGGATCCACACATGCATCCAAAACACATAGCACCGGCAGGACACACACATACACACACATAAGCACATACTCACACAAAGAAAAAACTACAAAGCACTTGACCAAAATTATAGGTAACCTGTTTTGTTTGGCATTGATAGTATAAACCCACTCGAAATAGTCAGTGGTGTAAAGTAATTAAGTAAAAATAGTTTAAAGTGCTACTTACGTCGTTTTTTGGAGTATCTGTACTTTACTTTAATATTTATAGTTTTGACAACTTTTTCTTTCACTCCACTGTCTCTGTCACCCGAAAGTAGTAGTTACATTTCGAATGCTTAGCAGGACAGGAAAATTGTAAATTTCACACACTTATCAAGAGAACATTCCTGGTCATTCCTACTGCCTCTGATCTGGCAGAATCACTGAACACAAATGCTTCGTTTGTAAATGATGTCTGAGTGTTGGAGTGTGCCCCTGGCTATATGTAAATAAATAAAAAAACAAGAATATCGTGCCTTCTGGTTTTAATATAAGGAATGTGGAATAATTAATATTTTAGCAATTACATTTACTTTTGATACTTAAGTATATTTAAAACCAAACACTTTTAGACATTTACTCAAGTTGTATTTTACTGCGTGACTTTTACTTTTACATTAGTCATTTTCTATTATGATATCTTTAGTTTTACTCAAGTATGACAATTGGGTACTTTTTACACCATTGGAAATAGTTAGTCATATCTGAAAGAGGACAAAATAATGAACGATTTAGGTCTATTTACAAGAAAATACTATGGGTACAGTATGTTTTAGCACTCTGGTTGGAAACACGCACGCGCAAATGCACACACACACGCATGCGGGCGCACGCGGTTTCAAACGTTTCACTCAAGCTATAATTTGGTACGCGGGTAATGCAGATTATTTCGGGATCAGAGCGGTGATTGGCTAGAGAGACGAGCGTGTCAGGCTCACGGGAGTTTAGGTAACTGTGTACCTGTCTGTCCCAAACAAACGCTTCTCATCACATCACTTCTTAATGTGACAAACAGCAGCAAAATTAGGAAATATTGGAGCAGTTTCACAGACGTAATATTTAAAAACCCCGCGGCCACTGACATGGTAGGATGATATGCAACTGTCTTGGTGTAGCAGTTAATTAAATCATGGTTGTTGGCGGGAGGAACGATATTTTGACCAAAGCAACTTCATTCTGACGACTGCCTTTTTATTTATTTAACTGGGGAGGAGGTTAGCCTACTTATAAAGATAAACGCATAAGTGTATGAAGCGATTAATGGGTAAATATGCTATTATTTGCGCGGTCCAAATAACAAACAGGTAGAATTCAAATTAATCTGGAATTGAGAATTTAACTGTATAGCCTACTTCTCTGTCACGGTTGGGATGCTATTCACAGTAAATTAATGAAAACGAAATCCAGTGTGTTGCATGTTTGTAACAATGGCTTGACATTGGCTTCTAAACTTTATGAAATATGCTCTCACTTACTATGTGCGTGCTTGCGTTGTCTGTCTGGCTGTCTGTGATACAGGTTAAGGATGACCATGAGAAGCAGCAGCAGGACTCCCATGTGGGCAGCAAAGATGAGAATATTGACCGGGGGAACTGGACCAATAAGAGGGAATACATGTTGTCTATGATTGGCTATGCTGTGGGTCTGGGGAATGTATGGAGGTTCCCCTACCTGGCCTATAAGAATGGAGGAGGTAAGTGGACACACACACACACCAGTGGGTCTCGGTGCAGTTTAAGATTAGGGATGATGGTTTTTGAGAATGGCCTAATTTCTATTACAGCCTATTGGATGACTGTCATTCATACTCCATTCACCCAGCTCAATGTTTAGTCTACTACATGATACTTGAATTTGCCCAATACCCATCATGAGGTTGCTACAACAGGTTGAGACAAATTTGACTAATCAAGGTGACGGATGGTGAAACATTCAATACCGCTTTGCACACTCTTGCCATCATCTAGCTGATCTAGGCTGTAGTCACTAGTCCAAACAGTGGCAACACGGAACATCTAAAAGTAGAGTTTCTATTGGACAAATTCTGATAGTTTCATCCCGTTTTGTTCCGTTTCCTTCTGTTTAAGAAATGTTTTGCAACAGAATGGGTGGAATGAATCCACCCCTGATCACCCGTTCACCTTAATACTTAATAGCAGGCACATACAGCATCATCACTTTGCTTGTTGAATAATTCCTTCTCGGATCTACGCTCTCTCTCCTCTCACCTTTTCCCTTTGCTTGGTGTTAAGTGCACAACACAACAGCTGTCTGTGACCAGGTGAAAATATGTATCTAAGTCAAACCTTCATACCCTAACTGCTAACCACTGCACAGCCTACATCGAGTGCGGTTACATGCATACAATAATGCGACTATTGTGGATAGTCAGATTAATTTAAAAGTTTGATTTAAAAAGTTTACACGCTTTGCAAGAACAACGATTTGCCTAATAATCCTGTTTACATGGACACATCTGAAATTAGGCTACCTGATGGCACTGATAAATGCAAAAAATCGGTAATCAAAATAAACGTTCTACCACAGCGAACATGTTATGTTTGGGAAGCATATTTGATTTTGAGTTCGGACATGTAACGTTTTATGTGAAAACTACTTCTAAGACATACTACCGTTCAGAAGTTTGGGGTCACCTGTCCGTGTTTTTGAAAGAAAAGCAAAAGAAAATTGTCCATTAAGATAACATCAAATTGATCAGAAATACAGTGTAGACATTGTTAATGTGGTAAATGACTATTGTATCTGGAAACGGCGGATTTTTATTATTATTATTATTGTACATTTTTAAATGGAATATCTACAGAGGCCAATTATCAGCAACCATCACTCTTGTGTTCCAATGGCACAATGTGTTAGCTAATCCAAGTTTAGCATTTTAAAAGGCTAATTGATCATTAGGAAACTCTTTTGCAATTATGTTAGCACAGCTGAAAACTTGTTCTGATTTAAAGAAGGAATAAAACTGGCCTTTTTTGGACTGCTTGAGTATCTGGAGCATCAGCATTTGTGGGTTCGATTACAGGCTCAAAATGGCTAGAAACAAAGAACTTTCTTCTTAAACTCAGTCTATTCTTGTTCTGAGAAATGAAGGCTATTCCATGTGAGAAATTGCCAAGAAACTGAAGATCTGGTACAGTGCTGTGTACTACTCCCTTCACAGAACAAAGCAAACTGTCTCTAACCAGAACAGTGAAGAGGCGACTCCAGGATGCTGACCTTCTAGGCAGAGTTCCTCTGTCCAGTGTCTGTGTTATTTTGCCCATCTTAATCTTTTCTTTTTATTGGCCAGTCTGAGATATGGCTTTTTCTTTGCAACTCTACCTAGAAGGCCAGCATCCCGGAGTCGCCTCTTCACTGTTGACGTTGAGACAGGAACACGACTTTCCCGAAGCGGATCCTCTGTTTGGTCCACCACCCAGGACAATGGATCAAAACAAGGCTCCCTAAATTTGATCAGCATATCAAATGCGCGACCCGGGCTGGACTAATTCTGGATCATTGTTACTCCCATGACGCATACAAAGCCCTCCCTCGCCCTCCTTTCGGCAAATCTGACCACGACTCCATTTTGTTGCTCCCAGCCTATAGACAGAAACTTAAACAGGAAACGCCCGTGCTCAGGTCTGTTCAGCGCTGGTCCAACCAATCTGATTCCACTTTTCAAGATTGCTTTGATCACGTCGAACAACATTGATGTATATGCTGATTCGGTGAGCGAGTTTATTAGCAAGTGCATCGGTGATGTTGTACCCACGGCGACAATTAAAACCTTCCCCAACCAGAAACCGTGGATTGATGGCAGCATTCGAGCAGAACTGAAAGCGCGAACCACTGCTTTTAATCAGGGCAAGGCGGCCGGAAACATGACCGAATTCAAACAGTTTAGCTATTCCCTCCAACGCAATCAAACAAGCTAAGCGTCAGCATTGAGACAAAGTAGAGTCGCAATTCAACGGCTCAGACACGAGAGGTATGTGGCAGGGTCTACAGTCAATCACGGACTACAAAAATAAAACCATCCCCGTCGCGGACCCCGATGTCTTGCTCCCAGGCAAACTAAACAACTTCTTTGCTCGCTTTGAGGACAATACAGTGCCACCGACACGGCCCGCTACCAAAACCTGCGGGCTCTCCTTCACCGCAGCCAACGTGAGTAAAACATTTAAACGTGTTTACCCTCGCAAGGCTGCCGGCCCAGACGGCATCCCTAGCCGCGTCCTCAGAGCATGCGCAGATCAGCTGGCTGGTGTGTTTACGGACATATTCAATCAATCCCTATCCCAGTCTGCTGTTCCCACATGCTTCAAGACGGCCACCATTGTTCCTGTTCCCAAGAAAGCTAAGGTAACTGAGCTAAACGACTATCGCCCCGCAGCATTCACTTTCGTCATCATGAAGTGCTTTGAGAGACTAGTCAAGGACCATATCACCTCCACCCTACCTGACACCCTAGACCCACTCCAACTTGCTTACTGCCCCAATAGGTCCACAGACGATGCAATCGCAATCACACTGCACACTGCCCTAACCAATCTGGACAAGAGGAATACCTATGTAAGAATACCTATGTAACACAATGATATAGTAACTTGTTGACTTAACTCTAGAATGCCTACTTCAAGTGTTTTAGTACTAGTCTGTAATCTCAGGATTTAACTTATGCCTTTTTTCTTCCTTCATTGACTACAGCTCAGCATTTAACACCATAGTACCCTCCAAACTCATCATTATGCTTCTGTATACTGTTTACTTCTGGCCCTTCTTTGGATACTGTGTTAACAACCCTCCAGACGAGCTTCAATGCCATACAACTCTCCTTCCGTGGCCTCCAATTGCTCTTAAATACGAGTAAAACTAAATGCATGCTCTTCAACCGATCGCTGCCTGCACCTGCCCGCCTGTCCAACATCACTACTCTGGACGGCTCTGACTTAGAATATGTGGACAACTACAAATACCTAGGTGTCTGGTTAGACTGTAAACTCTCTTTCCAGACTCACATCAAACATCTCCAATCCAAAGTTAAATCTAGAATTGGCTTCCTATTCCGCAACAAAGCATCCTTCACTCATGCTGCCAAACATACCCATGTAAAACTGACCAATCTACCAATCCTCGACTTCGGTGATGTCATTTACAAAATAGCCTCCAATACCCTACTCAATAAATTGGATGCAGTCTATCACAGTGCCATCCGTTTTGTCACCAAAGCCCCATATTCTACCCACCACTGCGACCTGTACGCTCTCGTTGGCTGGCCCTCGCTTCATACTCGTCGCCAAACCCACTGGCTCCAGGTCATCTACAAGACCCTGCTAGGTAAAGTCCCCCCTTATCTCAGCGTTCCAGCAGGTATATCTCTCTGGTCACCCCCAAAACCAATTCTTCCTTTGGCCGCCTTCCAGTTCTCTGCTGCCAATGACTGGAACGAACTACAAAAATCTCTGAAACTGGAAGCACTTATCTCCCTCACTAGCTTTAAGCACCAACTGTCAGAGCAGCTCACAGATTACTGCACCTGTACATAGCCCATCTATAATTTAGCCCAAACAACTACCTCTTTACCTACTGTATTTATTTATTTATTTATTTTGCTCCTTTGCACCCCATTATTTCTATCTCTACTTTGCACATTCTTCCACTGCAAATCAACCATTCCAGTGTTTTACTTGCTATATTGTATTTACTTCGCCACCATGGCCTTTTTTGTCTACACCTCCCTTATCTCACCTCACTTGCTCACATTGTATATAGACTTATTTTTCTACTGTATTATTGACTGTATGTTTGTTTTACTCCATGTGTAACTCTGTGTTGTTGTATGTGTCGAACTGCTTTGCTTTATCTTGGCCAGGTCGCAATTGTAAATGAGAACTTGTTCTCAACTTGCCTACCTGGTTAAATAAAGGTGAAATTAAAAATACATTTAAAAAATGCTTGAGGCCCTGGGTTTCAACCCCGCCCTGTGCAACTGGGTCCTGGACTTTCTGATGGGCCGCCCCCAGGTGGTGAGTGTAGGTAACAATATATCCACCCCGCTGATCCTCAACACTGGTGCACCACAAGGGTGCGTTCTCAGCCCTCTCCTGTACTCCCTGTTCACCCATGACTGCGTGGCCATGTACACCTCCAACTCAATCATCAAGTTTGCAGACGACAGTACAGTGGTAGGCTTCATTACCAACAACGACGAGACGGACTACAGGGAGGTGAGGGCCCTCGGAGTGTGGTGTCAGGACAATAACCTTACACTCAACATCAACAAAACAAAGGAGATGATCGTGGACTTCAGGAAACTGCAGAGGGAGCACCCCCCTATCCACATCGACGGGACAGTAGTGGAGAAGGTGGAACGTTTTTAAGTTCCTCTGAATACACATCACGGACAAACTGAAATGGTCCACCCACACAGACAGCGTGGTGATGAATCTTTAACCTCAGGAGGCTGAAGAAATGTGGCTTGTCACCAAAAACACAAACTTTTACAGAGGCACAATCGAGAGCATCCTGTCGGGCTGTATCACCGCCTGGTACGGCAACTGCTCCACCCACAACCGCAAGGCTCTCCAGAGGGTAGTGAGGTCTGCACAATGCATCACCGGGGACAAACTACCTGCCCTCCAGGACACCTACACCACCCGATGTCACAGGAAGGCAGAAAAGATCATCAAGGACAACAACCACACGAGCCACTGCCTGCTCACCCCGCTATCATCCAGAAGGCGAGGTCAGTACAGGTGCATCAAAGCTGGGACCGAGAGACTGAAAAACAGCTTCTATCTCAAGGCCATCAGACTGTTATACAGCCATCACTAATATTGAGTGGCTGCTGCCAACATATTGACTCAAATCTCTAGCCACTTTAATAATAAAAATTGGATGTAATAAATGTATCACTAGTGACTTTAAACAATGCCACTTTATATAATGTTTACATTATTCATCTCATATGTATGTACTGTATTCTATACCATCTACTGCATCTTTCCTATGCCGTTCGGCCATCGCTCACCCATGTATTTATATGTACATATTCTCATTAATTCCTTTACACTTGTGTGTGTAAGGTAGTTGTTGTGAAATTGTTAGATTACTTGTTAGATATTACTGCATGGTCGGAACTAGAAGCACAAGCATTTCGCTACACTCGCATTAACATCTGCTAACCATGTATATGTGACCAATAAAATTTGATTGGATTTGAGGGTACTATTTAATGAAGTTGCCAGTTGAGGACTTGTGAGGCATCTGTTTCTCAAGCTAGACACGAATGTACTTGTCCTCTTGCTCAGTTGTGCACCGGGGCCTCCCACTCTTTCTATTCTGGTTTATCAGTTTGCGCTGTTCTGTGAAGGGCGTAGTACACAGCACTGTACCAGATCTTCAGTTTCTTGGCAATTTCTTGCATGGAATAGCCTTCAATTCTCAGAACAAGAACAGACTGAGTTTCAGAAGAAAGTTATTTGTTTCTGGCCATTTTGAGCCTGTAATCAAACCCACAAATGCTGATGCTCCAGATACTCCACGAGTCTAAAGAAGGCCAGTTTTATTGCTTCTTTAGTCAGCACAAGTTCAGCTGGGCTAACATATTTGCAAAAGGGTTTTCTAATGATCAATTAGCCTTTTAAAATGATAAACTTGGATAAGCTAACACAATGTGCCATTGGAAAATAGGAGTGATGGTTGCTGATAATGGGCCTATGTAGATATTCCATAAAAAATCTGCKGTTTCCAGCTACAATAGTCATTTACAACATAAAAAATGTCTACACTTTATTTCTGATCATTTTGATGTTATTTTAATGGACAAAATAAATTAGCTTTTCTTTCAAAAACAAGGACATTTCTAATTGACCCCAAACCTTTGAACAGTATTGTACATTGTTGCGCCCAACACACTTCACTCGCCCTAAAGAGGGCAGTGTGCTTGGCAGGTGCAAGCACACGCACAGAACAAATACACTGCTGGAATGCCTTTAAAAAAAAAAATAATTAAAGATGTTTTTACATGTCCTACTCATTTCAAAGATTACTTAGCAAACCAGGAGTTTTAATCGGCATTTATTTACTTAGATTTTTACCTTACGCCGATTTAAGATAAGCAGAGTAAAGTTGTGTGTGTATATGACTATTGCATAATCTGCCTAGTGCCATAATCAGTTTAATATGAAATTATTAGTGTGCATGTAAACGTACCATATTTGCTATTGTCATAGTCAACATAGCTAGGCCTACTAGAACTAATGCATTAGTAAACCCACAATCCAATCTATGTGTACAGCTAGCAGTTAGACTGGCAGGCACTGGCGGCAATACATTACTAAAACCGAAAGCTTACCTTGACTTGGAAGAGTTGCAGTGTTGGATTGCCTTAGCCAGCTGGCTAACATAAATGGCATTCCTTGCTGTTTGAGTCAGGTTGTTGAGTAGGCTAAATTAGCTGCCTTAGCTAGCTAAGTGAGTGAAAGGTAATGAACTGCTTATCCTTAATTTAAGAAATGAATTTGTTTAAAACTGTTCAACTATTGTCTTTCTGAGTCAACAACCCACCACACTTGATGCACTGCTGTGCTAGCTAGCTAGCTAGCTGTAGCTTATGCTTTCACTACCAGATTAATTCTCTGATCTTTTGATTGGATGGACATGTGAATTCATGCTGCAAGAGCTCTGAGATTGGAGGACATCCTCCGGAAGTCATCATAATTACTGTGTACGTCTATGGAAGTGGGTGAGAACCGTGAGCCTCCTAGGTTTAGTATTGAAGTCAATGTACCCAGAGGAGGATGGAAAATATATTTTTCCTCCACCTACACTATTATTCTACCCTAGAAGGTGCTGTTGATGCTTCTGTAGACCCTCATTGCAAAACAGTGTTTTAATAATTTTGGTAACATTAATATATTTAGTATAGTTTTATCTTATGTTGACATTAGGTTTTTCTGAAATTCACTGAGTAGGATGGTCCTCCCCTTCATCTGAGAAGGAGCCTCCACTGACACACACATACACAGTGACCTAAGCTTGCGTAGTGTGCACTAATGACACACCTGTTCAATAGTAACGCAATACCGTATAACGGGTCCCCAGTTGCATTCAGCCGTGTGCCGATTTTCTTTTTTTCTTTTCTTTTTTTCTTTATTTTTCCTTGAGCAGATGGTCGGGGGCCGGAACATAGTTATAAACTCAGCAAAAAAAAGAAACGTCCTCTCCCTATCAACTGCGTTTATTTTCAGCAAACTTAACATGTGTAAATATTTGTATGAACATACGATTCAACAACTGAGACAAACTGAACAAGTTCCACAGACATGTGACTAACAGAAATTGAATAATGTGACCCTGAACAAAGGGGGGGCTCAAAATCAAAAGTAACAGTCAGTATCTGGTGTGGCCACCAGCTGCATTAGGTACTGCAGTGCATCTGCTCCTCATGGACTGCACCAGATTTGCCAGTTCTTGCTGTGAGATGTTACCCCACTCTTCCACCAAGGCACCTGCAAGTTCCCGGACATTTCTGGGGGGAATGGCCCTAGCCCTCACCCTCTGATCCAACAGGTCCCAGATGTGCTCAATGGGATTGAGATACAGGCTCTTCGCTGGCCATGGCAGAACACTGACATTCCTGTCTTGCAGGAAATCACGCACAGATCAAGCAGCACGGCTGGTGCAATTGTCATGCTGGATGGACATGTCAGGATGAGCCTGCAGAAGGGTACCAAATGAGGGAGGAGGATGTCTTCCCTGTAATGCACAGCGTTGAGATTGCCTGCAATGACGACAAGCTCAGTCCGATGATGCGACACACCGCCCCAGACCATGACGGACCCTCCACCTCCAAAATGATCCCGCTACAGAGTACAGGCCTTGGTGTAACGCTCATTCCTTTGATGATAAACGTAAATCCGACCATCACCCCTGGTGAGACAAAACCGTGACTCGTCAGTGAAGAGCACTTTTGCCAGTCCTGTCTGGTCCAGCGACGGTGGGTTTGTGCCCAATGGTGACGTTGCTGGTGATGACTGGTGAGGACCTGCCTTACAACAGGCCTACAAGCCCTCAGTTCAGCCTCTCTGTCTGCAATAGGCTGAGTCTGAGCACTGATGGAGGGATTGTGCGTTCCTGGTGTAACTCGGACTGTTGTTGCCATGCTGTACCTGTCCTGCAGGTGTGATGTTTGGATATACCGATCCTGTGCAGGTGTTGTTACACGTGGGAGACAGTGTTGTTACACTGTCTCCCTGTAGCGCTGTCTTGGGCGTCTCACAGTATGGACATTGCAATTTATTGCCCTGACCACATTTGCAGTCCTCATGCCTCCTTGCAGCATGCCTAAGGCACGTTCACAGAGATGAGCAGGGACCCTGGGTATCTTTCTTTTGGTATTTTTCAGAGTCAGTAGAAAGGCCTCTTTGTGTCCTAAGTTTTCCTAACTGACCTTAATTGCCTACCGTCTGTAAGCTGTTAGTGTCTTAACGACTGTTCCACAGGTGCATGTTCATTAATTGTTTATGGTTCATTGAAGCATTGGAAATAGTGTTTTAAACCATTTACAATGAAGATCTGTGAAGTTATTTGGATTTTTACGAATTATCTTTGAAAGACAGGGTCCTGAAAAAGGGAAGTTTCTTCTTTTGCTGAGTTTAAATTTGAACATTGCAAATTGACCGCAAAAATCCTAACCGATCACGTATTTGACAAAAACGGAATCATTTAAAACCTAGATAAGCTCACATGCCTCTATTTATGTGTGGGTTTACATGGCAACAGATTTCCTAAATTAAAATCACTTGAAGCTTATTTCCTGGTGATTTTAGTCTTATGTCCCAAAATAATTTTAAGTGTCAGAACTTGGGGGGCCAAATAAAATCACCTACTGGCCGACTTTGTCCCGCTATTTGGGAATCCTACCCTATAATCACTTATAAACTAGACCATGGCAGAACATTATTAAAGATTCATTTCAGATTATTGGAGTTAAGCCCATATACGCTCCCACCATCCACTGGCTACCTCATATTCCTGCATTTGTTATTAGTGTCAAGTTTTCTGTCCTCTCTGTCTCTAGGTGCTTTCCTCATCCCGTATGTCATAATGCTGGCTGTTGCTGGTATACCTCTGTTCTTCCTGGAGAGTTCCTTTGGTCAGTTCTGCAGCCAAGGCCCTGTCAATGTGTGGCGGGCTCTGCCCATATTTCAGGGTAAGACTAACCCTTCTACCCCTAATTTACCACCTAAGCCCAAACCGGTCCCAATTCAATGTCTACCCATTACTCTTGGTCTCAACCCTTCAATGTTTGCAGATACAGTATGTAAGATATAAGCTATGTTTTTGGAACCTTCACCACTACACTGCTTATACCTAGCCAGACTCTTCAGATCTGCAGACATTGAAGGGTAAGGGCCAAAGGGAATGGTTAAGGAGTGAATTGGGACCAGCTGTATGACTTTTCTTTCCACTTCTAGGAACTCATTCATTCACTTCACCACTCAGACCTTTTGGGAGTGTTTGCTACTACTCTCTGTTTGAATGTTGTGTGATCAGCTTTATTGACCTTAGAGGACAATTGTCTCAAGTTTGTTTGAGCAGTGTATTAATGGTTAACCATATGACCTGAATCTAAACTCTGTGTATGAGCTGGAGGAACTATCAGTCTAGCCCCAGGGCTAACACTATAAGGCTGCTAGTCCATTTACTGTATGTACCCAGCCCCTGAGCAAACCTATAACCCTACCAAGCCCAATGGGTTACTGTGTCACTCTGTCAGACTGGCCTCTAGCTGCTGAATGTGCCAAAACACAGAACACATTCATGGTGCGTATTGGACCAAGTCCTTCTCTACTGCTATTGGTTAGTTATAAAACTGTCAAGGGTAGTGTTTCCAAATCCTGGTTTTTGTTTTATACCCTAGCACTACGCAACGCACCTGATTCACATTTGTTGTTTATTTCAATCCGGTGTGTAGTGCTAGGTCAAAAACAAAAATGTGCACCCCTTTTGGATCCCCAGAACCAGGATTAAGAAACACTGCTCTAGGATGTGCATGTAAGCAATTTCTTAGTAATACTTGTTTGTGAGCTGAAATAAAAGATCCTAGAAATGTTCCATAAGCACATCTAATTTTGTTATTATGTTTAGCACAAAGTTGTTTACAAGGCTGTCAGGCTGTCCCCAGTCCGCCTGGCCTTGCTGCTATTCCAGTTTCAGCTGTTCTGCCTGCGGTTATGGAACCGCTACCTGTCCCAGACCTGTTGTTTTTCAACTCTTGATGATCGGCTATGAAAAGCCAACTGAAAATTATTCATGATTATTATTTGACCATGCTTGTCACTTATGAACATTTTTGAACATCTTGGCATAGTTCTGTTATAATCCTGTCTCTTATACACATCTAGATGTGTATAAGAGACAGGGATTAAGAAACACTGCTCTAGGATGTGCATGTAAGCAATTTCTTAGTAATACTTGTTTGTGAGCTGAAATAAAAGATCCTAGAAATGTTCCATAAGCACATCTAATTTTGTTATTATGTTTAGCACAAAGTTGTTTACATCCCCGTTAGTGATAATTTCTCCTTTGGCAAGATAATCCATCCACCTGATAAGTGTGGTATATCATTACACAGGTGAACTTTGTGCTGGGGACAAAAAGCCACAAATGTTTTGTCACATAACACAGATGTTTTGACGGAGTGTTCAATTGGCATGCTGACTGCAGGAATGTCCACCAGAACTGTTGCCAGAGAATTTAATGTTTTAGAGAATTTGGCAGTACGTCCAACCGGCCTCACAACCGCAGACCGCCTGCAACCACGCCAGCCCAGGACCTCCACATCCGGCTTTTTCACTTCCACCCATACTGCTGATGAAACTGAGTTTGCACAAGTGAAGAATTTCAGCACAAACTGTCAAACCGTGTCATGGAAGCTCATCAGCTTGCTCGTTGACTTTACTGCTGTTTGGCGTTTTAACCGACTTCAGTGGGCAAATGCTCATCTTCGATGGCCACTTGCACGCTGGAAAAGTGTGCTCTTCGCGAATGATTCCCTGTTTCAACTGTACCGGGCACATGGTGATGAGTGCTTCTATACCTGCATTGCTTGCTGTTTGGGGTTTTAGCCTGGGTTTCTGTACAGCATTTTGAGATATCAGCTGATGTAAGAAGGGCTTTATAAATACATTTGATGAGTGTTGTGTGGTGGCAGGCATAAGGTACGGGCAACAAACACAATTGCATTTTATCAATGGCAATTTGAATGCACAGAGATTAAAATGAAATCACCCATTGATCATTTTTGGGATGCTCTGGATCGACATTTACGACAGCGTGTTCCAGTTCCCGCCAATATCCAGGAACTTCGCACAGCCATTGAAGAGGAGTGGGACAATATTCCACAGGCCACAATCAACAGCCTGATCAACTCTATACAAAGGAGATGTGTCGCACTGCATGAGGCAAATGGTGGTCACACCAGATACTGACTGGTTTTCTGATCCATGCACCTACTTTTTTTTTTTTTTAAGGTATCTGTGACCAACAGATGCATATCTGTATTCCCTGTCATGTGAAATCCATAGATTAGGGCCTAATGAATTTATTTAAAGTGACTGAGTTTCTTATATGAACTGTAACTCAGTAAAATCTTTCGAATTGTGTATTTGTGGTCAGTGTAATTTTTGTACATTGCCACTGTAGTTATTCTTTCGCGTGCTTTGGCGAATACATCCTACCATAGAATGTCTCACTTATCATGTGTTCTCTGTTATGTCTTCCTTGGAAAAGATCATGTTTTCCTCAATGGGACTTCCTTGATTAGATAAATCTTAAGATGAGGAACTACAATGTGACCGGTTGACCAGTATACCAGGAAGCACTGGTTCTGGCTGTTTGCCTTCGGCTGAATCAGTATGTGATAAAGATGGAACTTCACAGAACTTGTCAATAAAGTGACTGCTTTCAGGGATGGTGACGATTCAATCTATTCAGGAAGTGAATTGAAATTCAAATATTGAAGAATCCGCCTTGATTTACATCTAACTCAATTCCTCTCTCCTTCTCTCCTCACTCTCCCTTTCCCTATCCTCTCCAGGTGTGGGTGTAGCTATGGTTTTGGTCAGTACGTTAGTAGGCATCTACTACAACGTCATCATTGCCTACAGTCTCTACTACATGTTTGCCTCATTCCAGTCCCCTCTGCCATGGAGTGACTGTTTCTACTGGTCCAACAGCAACTGTAGCCTCACACCTAGAGGTACCTGTTTTATAATGTAGTGTCACATCTAAAGATGTAGTGAAGTTTCCCTGTTGTACAGCTTTTACTCTTCTATCATGTTAATTAGGCTCCAAACAAAATAACCTTGACCAATATTTTCCATTACCTGACATTAATGTTTTCCATGATATGCTTTAATGAACATGACCTAGGTGAACCTGAACAGAGTGCCATGTAACTTTACCACTGACAATGGCTTCTGACCTCTATAGAAGTGTGCAACATTACCCTAGCTGCCAACTGGAGTGAACCAGTAATTGCAGCCAACATGACGCTGTGGGAGAATGAGACTTGCCCAAAGGAAAACCTCATCAGCATCCCAGTACAGAGCCCCAGCGAACAGTATTGGGAGTGAGTAGCACACACACACTTTATTCTATTTGAATTTCACTCAGTTGAAAATACTTCAGAGGTCGCACAGGTTGTGTTGAATGCCAGGTTGTCTTTATAATGCTATGTTGAAACTGATCCTGTCTGTAAAATTGACCACCTTACAGTCAGACAATCTCTTTGTCTATCCCCAGCCTGGTGGCCTTACAAAGGTCTAGTGGTCTGGATGAGACCGGTCCGGTGGTCTGGCATCTGGCTCTCTGTCTGCTACTGGGATGGCTGCTCATCGCTGCTGCCCTTTACAAAGGCATCAAGTCTTCAGGGAAAGTCTGTATGACCCATTTCCTGTTTGTGTGTGTGATAGTGATGTGCGGGTTGACTCATAACCAACCCACAATCGCCGCGGTTATATCCACGAGGCGGGCAGGTTTAGGGTCATGACATATTGAATAAAGGGAAAACGATACCTTTCATTATTTTAGGCTAGCTGGCATTAGTGCATAAGCTGTAGGGCCTAACTGTACGTGCACCAAATAGCTTACATGCCAGTCGCCAAATGCATTTGGAACGGGCAGGACAAGTTAACGTCGTTCCACGGAGGGAAAAAAGGACAATGTCTGAGTTTAGAGAAAAGCTGCGAAATGGAGAGTTGAAAATAAAGACAAGGGAGGGCCAGAAAAGTCATATTTGAAGTGGTAAAAGAGGATGATAGCAGTGCTGGCTATGTTATGTGTGATTGTCAAATTTGTACAGTGCCTCACAGTCACAAGACGGGGACTTCAAATAGGCCTATGGCATGTCAAGGGAATTGTAGCCTGCTGTTGATGGGTTAAATGGAAAGTGAAATCTGGACACTGACTGTAGGTCTATAACCTCTCCCTCTTAATATTAACTCCTGCAGAATTTAAGCATTTCTTGCAGTAAAATGATACAGCAAATGTAGGCAACATTTATACTCACAGGAGTGGAGAAATATGATTTCTTTCTTTCAGCATCTTGAGAGAATGCAAATCTGCAGTTAGATACTGTCTGTCGCGGTGCTATCTTTATCAGCATCATAAAAGCTGATAGTATTTCAACCACAAAATATGCATCCAAGCTGAACTGAAATCTTATCAGAAACACGTTGGGTTGTTTTCACAGCTTTCTATTTCCTTACAACCGGTCAAACTGATATTATTTGGAAATTTTACACATCTTTTAAGTTTTAGTTATTTCATTTTCTTGCTGGTCCCTAAACGTCTTTGCTCCATGGAAGTATCAGAGATGACTGAAAACTACCAAAGTCAATTAGATTTTTGTAAGCAAGGGTTTATTTAGTCTTGGACAACATAATGACAGAAGAGATGCTGCACATATCTAATTATAGACAAGTTGACTTACAAATAGCCTACCAAAACATTGGAAGTTACAAGCAAAAACATATCTGAAATCAGGCAAACGTAGTACCAAAAAAAACAACCTTACGGTAACCTACAACATTTTCTATATTAGAGGGTTAGGGTCGGGTGCGGGCCTCCGATTTAAACTTATCACATATAGTCGGGTGGTTGTGGATGGGTTATTAGCAATTGCGGGCGAACAAAGAGCTGACCTGCTCACCACTAGTGTGTGAGTTGGTCCTGTCTTTCTAATGTGTGTCTTTCGGATGTGCGTGTGTCTCTAATATTTTTGTGTGTGTCTGTCCCCAGGTGGTGTATTTCACCGCTACGTTTCCCTATGTGGTGTTGCTGATCCTGCTGATCCGGGGAGTTACACTAGAGGGCGCCAGAGACGGGATCGAGTTCTACATTGGCTCCCAGTCCAACCTCACAAAACTGGGCGAGGCAGAGGTTAGAGCCTAACCTCTTACCTGTCAACTCAAAATACACATGCCTTACTGAAGTAACTAAATAGTAGGTCTTTCTGGCAGGTGTGGAGAGATGCAGCCACACAGATCTTCTATTCTCTGTCAGTAGCGTGGGGTGGTGTCACGGCCCTGTCTTCATATAACAAGTTCCACAACAATGTGTTCAAGGACGCACTGACCGTCTGCCTCACCAACTGTGGTACGACTCAAACACCACACACGCACCAGATGGATGCTAATGGTATCATAAAGAAGAAAATATACATTGAAGATCACTTTCAACGTTTCATTGTGTTCCAGTACATTGTTTTTCCTTTCCTGTTTAATGTCACTCTATAGGTACCAGTGTGTTTGCAGGCTTCGCCATCTTCTCCATCTTAGGTCACATGGCTCATGTCTATGGAAAGCCTGTATCAGAGGTGGCCCAGGCAGGTGAGTAGTACACCACTGTACACCACTGTACTGTGTTTAACTTTACCTTACTGACACAATAGCCACTTAACAAACACTAACAAAGTGTGCGCATGCGTGTAGGTTTTGGCCTAGCATTTATTGCGTACCCTGATGCCCTGTCCAAGCTGCCCATTTCTCCTCTTTGGTCCATCCTCTTCTTCTTCATGCTGCTGACCCTTGGACTGGACTCGCAGTTCGCTGGCATAGGTCAGTCAGACAAACACACACCCATGCACATGGGACACACACACCAGGGTATTTCAGTTACTGCTAACTATTTGGGGTATTTCAATTACTTTCAAAAACATTTGGAAGTAAGTATTTAGATTTTTTATTTTATTTGAAAAGACCAGTAGTTGAATATTGGAATGTATTTGGAAATACACTTGGAAAGTTTTTGAAAATACTCATACACTACCATGCATTTAAAGATGCACTATGCAGAAATTGCACTGCCACTTCCTGACTGCTAAAATTTGAATAGTTCACCTAATTTCAGTTTGTGACAAAACAAGCAAGTATAGTGTAGAGTCATTGTAGCATCTAAAACGCTGTGAAATATATTTTCCATAACAAAAAATATTGTATTTTCAGCTGTTTGACGTTGGTGTACAAAATACTAAAATGCACAGAAAAATAAGTATTTAAACAACAAATAATAAAATGTGCATGCATTTTAACCCAGGGCTGAGACATACATACATACATACATACATACATACATACATACATACATACATACATACATACATACATACATACATACATACATACATACATACATACATACATACATAACACACACATGGCAAAAGTGAAAAGTTTGGACACCTACTCATTCCAGGATTTTTCTTTATTCTACATTGTAGAATAATAGTGAAGACATGAAAACTATGAAATAACAACATGGAATCGTGTAGTAACCAAAAAAGTGTTAAACAAAAATATATTTGAGATATTTCAAAGTAGCCACCATTTGCATTCATGACAGCTTTGCACACTCTTGACATTCTCTCCACCAGCTTCAGGAGGTTGTCACCTGGAATACTTAAGACCCACCCATAAGACCCATCAGTCTTGAAGGAGTTCCCACATTTGCTGAGCTCTTGTTGGCTGCTTTTCCTTCACTCTGCGGTCCAACTCATCCCAAACCATCTCAATTGGGTTGAGGTCGGGGGATTGTGGAGGCCAGGTCATCTGATGCAGCACTCCATCACTCCCTTCTTGGTCAAATAGCCCTTACACAGCCTGGAGGTCTGTTGGGTCATTGTCCTGTTGAAAAACAAATGATTGTACCACTAAGCGCAAACCAGATGGGATGGTATCGCTGCAGAATGCTGTGGTAGCCATGCTGGTTAAGGGGGCCTTGAACTAAATAATCAGTGTCACCAGCAAAGCACCCATCACACCACCACCTCCATGCTTCACGGTGGGAACCACACATGCGGAGATCATCCGTTCACCTACTCTGCGTCTCAAAGACATGGCAGTTGGAACCAAAAATCTCCAATTTGGACTAAAGGACAGATTTCCACCGGTCTAATGTCAATTGCTTGTATTTCTTGGCCCAAGCAAGTCTCTTTTTCTTATTGGTGTTCTTTAGTAGTGGTTTCTTTGCAGCAATTCAACCACAAAGGCCTGATTCACACAGTCTCCTCTGAATAGTAGATGTCTGTTACTTGAAGCATTTATTTGGGCTGGTTACTAATGAACTTATTCTCTGCAGCAGAGGAATCTCTGGGTCTTCCTTTCCTGGGGCGGTCCTCATGAGAGCCAGTTTCATCATAGCGCTTGATGGATTTGCGACTACACTTGAAGAAACTTTCAAAGTTCTTAATTTTCCGGATTGACTGACCATGTGTTAAAGTTATGATAGACTGTTTCTCTTTGCTTATTTGAGCTGTTCTTGCCATGATATGGACTTGGTATTTTACCAAATAGGGCTTTCTTCTGTAAACCACCCCTACCATGTCACAACACAACTGATTGGCTCAAATGCATTAAGAAGGAAAGAAATTCAAGAAATTCACTTTTAACAAGGCACACCTGTTAATTGAAATGTATTCCAGGTCCATTTCATGACTACCTCATGAAGCTGGTTTAGAGAATGCCAAGAGTGTGCAAGGGTGGATACTTTGAAGAATCTCAAGTGTGAAATATATTTGGATTTGTTTAACACTATTTGTTTGGTTACTACATGATTCCATATGTGTTATTACTTAGGTTTGATGTATTTTACAATGTAGAAAATAATTAAAAATACAGAAGCCCTTGAGTGAGTGTCCAAACTTTTGACTGGTACTGTAATTATTCAGACTCTTTACTCAGTACTTTGTTGAAGCGCCTTTGGCAGTGAATACAGCCTCAAATATTATTTGGGTATAACGCTACAAGCTTGGCACACCTGTATTTGGGGAGTTTCTCCCATTCTACTCTGCAGATCCTTTCATGCTCTGTCAGGTTGGATGGGGAGCGTTGCTGCACAGATATTTTCAGGTCTCTCCAGAGATGTTCCATCATGTTCAAGTCCGGGCTCTGGCTGGGCCACTCAAGAAAATTCAGAGACGTGTGCCAAAGCCGCTCCTGCTTTGTCTTGGCTGTGTGCTTAAGGTCGTTGTCCTGTTGGAAGGTGAAACTTTGCCCCAATCTGAGGTCCTGATCGCTCTAGAGCAGGTTTTCATCAAGAATCTCTCTGTACTTTGCTCTGTTCAGGTGAGACTTGAAATTGAGCTCAGGCGCATCCTCTTTCCATTGATCATCCTTGATGTTTCCACAACTTGATTTGGAGTCCACCTGTGGTAAATTTAATTGATTGGACATGATTTGGAAAGGCGCACACACCTGTTATGTAAGGTCCCACAGTTGACAGTGAATGTCAGAGCATAAACCAAGCCATGAGGTTGAAGGAATTGTCCGTAGAGATCTGAGACAGGATTGTGTCGAGGCACAGATCTGGGGAAGGGTACCAAAACCTTTCTGCAGCATTGAAGGTCCCCAACAACACAGTGGCCTCCATGATTCTTAAGTGGAAGAAGTTTGGAACCACCAAGATTCTTCCCGAGAGCTGGCCGCATGGCAAAACTGAGCAAATCGGGGGAGAAGGGCCTTGGAGGTGACCAAGAACCCGATGGTCACTCMGACAGAGCCCCAGAGTTCATCTGTGGAGATGGGAGAACCTTCCAGAACGACAACATCTCTACAGCACCACCAATCAGGCCTTTATGGTAGAGTGGCCAGACGGAAGCCACTCCTCAGTGAAAGGCGCCTGACAGCTTGCTTGTAATTATCCAAAAGGCACCTAAAGGACTCTCAGATCATGAGAAACAAGATTCCTTGGTCTGACGAAACCAAGATTGAACTCTTTGGCCTGAATGCCAAATGTCACGTCTGGAGGAAATCTGGCAGTATCATGCTGTGTGAATTTTTCGGGMTTTTTCTCAGTAGTAGGACTGGGAAACTAGTCAAGATCGAGGGAAAGACTGCTCAGGACTTCAGAATGGGGAGAAGGTTCACCTTCCAACATAACAACCCTAATTACACAGCCAAGACAACGCAGGAGTGGCTTCGGGACAAGTCTCTGAATGTCCTTGAGTGGCCCAGCCAGACCCCGGACTTGAACCCAATCTCTGGAGAGACCAGAAAATAGCTGTGCAGCGACGCTCCCCATCCAACCTGACCGAGCTTGAGAGGATCTGCAGAGTAAAATGGGAGAAACTCCCCAAATACAGGTGTGCCAAGCTTGTAGTATCATAGTCAAGAAGACTCAAGGCTGTAATCGCTGCCAATGGTGCTTCAACGAAGTACTGAGTTAAGGGTCTGAATACATATGAAAATAGGATATTTCAGGTTACATGTGTTCAAATAAACTGTTTGTGCTTTGTCGTTATGGGGTATTGTGTAGATTGATGGGGGAAAAAGTTTTGATCCATTTTAGAATAAGGCTGTACCGTGAAATAGTAAAGGGGTCTGAATACTTTCCGAAGGCACTGTGTGTGTGTGTGTGTGTGTGTGTGTGTGTGTGTGTGTGTGTGTGTGTGTGTGTGTGTGTGTGTGTGTGTGTGTGTGTACAAACACACCCACTACTAACTAGACCTGGACAGTGACCTCTTGCCGTGTTCCCTCAGAGGTCATCTCCACTTGCCTACAGGATGCCTTCCCTGAAAGGTTCAAATCAAAACGCTCTATCATCTCTGTGGGAACCTGTGCCATCCTTTTCCTGCTCGGCCTGCCGTGCGTAACCCAGGTAAGTCCTTAGTTACCATAACTAAAATAGGTCCTTAGATACCATAATTTCGTTCACATTCATTTATTGCGAGTGCGTGTGATTACTGTGTGTGTGTCACTCCAGGCAGGGATATATTGGGTGACTCTGATGGATCAGTTCTGTGCTGGCTTTGTTCTACTGATCGCTGCTCTGCTGGAGCTTGTTGGGGTATTCTACTTCTATGGTAAATGGAAGTATATTACATGTTATAGCTACATCTACAGCATATATTATGTGATGGGTACATGTAGAGGATATTTTATGTTATAGCTACATACAGTGAGTATACCAAACATTTAGGGTGCCCCCCCCCGAGTATACCAAACATTTAGGGTGCCCCCCCCCCCCGTTTTCCCCCTCAGAACAGCCTCAATTCATTGGGGCACGGACTCTACAAGGTGTCGAAAGCGGTCCACATGGATGCTGCCCCATGTTGATTCCAATGCCTCCCACAGTTGTCAAGTTGGCTAGATGTCCTTTGGGTGGTGGATGAAACCCCAGCAGCATTGCAGTTATTGTCTTGCCCATTCACCCTCTGAATGGCACACATACACAATCATGTCTCAAGGCTTAAAAATCCTTAATCCTGTCTCTTCACCTTCATCTATACTGATTTTGAAGTGGATTTAACAAGTGACATCAATGAGGGATCATAGTTTTCACCTGGATTAACCTGGTCAGTAGAAAGAGCAGGTGTTCTCAATGTTTTGTATACTCAGTGTATATATTGCATGTTATGTTATAGCTATATACAGTATAGTACATTTTATAGAGTATGGCACATTCTGTGTTTGTTTGAAGGAGGAAATCGTTTCATTAAGGACATAGAGATGATGATTGGGACGAGGAGCTCTCTCTTCTGGCTGTGGTGGAGAGCATGCTGGTTTTTCATTACTCCTGCTGTCATCACTGTGAGTACTCTCTGTCTTTCTCTTTAACTTAGATTCTATCCTACCTGGCTGTCTGTTCCAGGGTCCTCATTTCTTTAACCCCTTTTCTCTGGCACGCATACACACTTCTCTAATGCCTGTGTGTGTTGTGTAGGTGATCTTGGTGTGGTCGTTGTTGACTTTCCGCCCGCCATCCTACGGTACGGTGCAGTACCCTGTGTGGGGCGTGGCTTTGGGATGGTGTATGATCGCCTTCTGTCTCATCTGGATACCCCTCGTCGCCATCTGGAAAATACTCTGTGCCCAAGGAAACCCTTGGCAGGTAGGTGTGTCTGGCAGAGATGTGGATGCTTAGGACTTCTGAGAGTGTTTGGAACTTCTCCTGGAATTGTCAATCCATTTCTAGCCAGGTATCAAACCCAGGTCCTGGAAAGTTCAGGTCAAAATGCATGCAGTATATCAAATCAAATTCTCAGAATACAGGTGTGCCAAGTTTGTAGTGTCATACCCAAGAAGACTCTAGGCTGTAATTGCTGCCAAAGTTGCTTCAACTAAGTACTGCGTAAATGGTCTGAATACTTATGTAAATGTGACATTTCTGTTTTTTTTATTTGAATACATTTGCAAAAATTAATACGAACCAGTTTTTTTTTCTTTCTTAGTGATTACAGGGTATTATGTTTAGATTGAGGGATTAAAACAAATTCAATTTTAGAAGGCTGTAACGTAACAATGTGGAAAGTCAAGAGTTCTGAATTCTTTCCTAATGCCCTGTATACAGGGAGTGCAAGTCGATGTGCACAGGTAATTGAGGTTGCTATGTACATGTATGTAGGGGTAAAGTGACTAGGCAACAGGATAGATAATAGACAGTAGCGCGTGTGTGTGGCATGTTATGAGGTGTAGATTCAGGCTGAGGGTCAGCATCAGATATGTCATGATTAATTTCTTCCCCACCATCTGAGTCGTTTTCATTCAGATCTCGTAGCAGCGTTAACGCAGCATGTGCATCCAATCGTCTTGGTCTTCTTGCCATTGTAAATTACGCACGATCTCACTGTGTACTCCAGGTAGGCCAGAGTAGACTGATAAGACTGCTTGGATTCAGTGGACTGATATAAGGTACATAATTATTTTTTATTTTTTTCACCTTTATTTAACCAGGTAGGCAAATTGAGAACACGTTCTCATTTACAATTGCGACCTGGCCAAGATAAAGCAAAGCAGTTCGACACATACAACAACACATAGTTACACATGGAGTAAAACAAACATACAGTCAATAATACAGTGAAAAAGTCTATATACAATGTGAGCAAGTGAGGTGAGATAAGAGAGGTGAAGGCAAACAAAATATATATATAAATAAATAAAAATATAAAAAAGGCCATGGTGGCGAAGTAAATACAATATAGCAAGTAAAAACACTGGAATGGTTGGTTTGCAGTGGAAGAATGTGCAAAGTAGAGATAGAAATAATGGGGTGCAAAGGAGCAAAATAAATAAATAAATACAGTAGGTAAAGAGGTAGTTGTTTGGGCTAAATTATAGATGGGCTATGTACAGGTGCAGTAATCTATGAGCTGCTCTGACAGCTGGTGCTTAAAGCTAGTGAGGGAGATAAGTGTTTCCAGTTTCAGAGTTTCCAGTTTACATACCATATTGAGATTATAATTAGAATATACCAATGCAATAGAATGGCCCACCCTGTTCTTAATTATGCATTATTCGCTTCCCCTCGCTCATCAACGCACCCTTTCTCCCCATCATAACCATAAGAAAAATGACATTCCCTTCTAAAACTGGTTACAACTCCAGTTCTGTTTGCGATATTAAGATTCTAACAACTGCAGTGTGTAATATAGACTTATTTAGTAAAAATCAAGGACGGCGGGGGGCTTGACTTAAATGGTGGAGTAATAAAAAAAGAATAAAATGGAGCCAATGTTACTTCTTTAGCATTTCTAGTGTTAATGTCTCCCTACTAAATTCTGCCTGTGTCTCTCCAAGCATCCTCTCTCTTACAGTGCATTGTGTCTCTGTCTGCAGCGTATGTGTGCTGTGTGTTCTCCTGTGGAGGGTTGGGGTCCATACCTGGAGGTCCACCGGCAAGAGCGTTATGCAGACGGACAACGGTACTATAGGAAGAACTCTCTCCACCTGCCAGACAACGATGTAAACCACATCTCCAACCACCTCACACGCCTCTAACCCCCTGGGGTGTGTGTGTGTGTGTGGTGTCAACATTTGTCATCACCACTTTTCATACTATTTTTATAAGCGTTGTATACCACTCTCTGATCACAATGATTAATGCTTAGTTTCACTTTGCACTGTGGTGTGGTCAGTTTTTTAGTTCATAACGTCACAGATTTTAAATGTTTTTTTGTGTACATGTTTTCTACGTGTTAAATGTCAATGCCTTAACTTAAACTGTCATGTTAATGACCACTTAGTCTAAGCTCTGTGTGCTTTGTATTGTGTCTGTCAGCCTGGTAACGTTTGACTGCAATAAAGGACTACTCTCTCTGCTATTCGCTGTTTGTTAAATGGATTCTATTGAAACTAAACTGACAGAGGGTGTTTGAGGCAATCCGTTTGAGCAAGGTTGGCCGTCATTGTAAATAAGAATTTGTTCTTGACTTGTCTAGTTGAATAGTAAACTTTTATTTTTTATTTTATTAAAGTTGAGGTGCAGAGTTGCTAATATTGATCACATACTGAGTAGTTATGTGGGATGCAAGGTGATTTGTAGATCAGTGATTCGGCACAGTTCAAGGGCAATGTAGTTGACCTCAAAGGAAGTGACAGACAGCAGGATGCATTCATATTTTGGGAGTTTATTAGAGTGGGTTAGACATTACATGGTGCTGATGTTAGAATGGGCCATGACAACTGGCCCTAACAACACAGCCTTTAGACCCAGCTCCTTCATGACATACTTAGGGGTCGGAACTATTTAATGAAGCTGATGAAATGACCTGGGAGAGATGAGATGGGGTTGATATCATTTCAACTACTATTTGAACCCAGATCTGGTTGAGAAAGTGATGGAGAGGGTTGTGAATGTAACAGAGTAGTTTGCTACTCCATTACCCTCTAGTCATATATTTCCTCTCACAGATACAAACACAGATCTTGTTATGGAAGCTCTTGATGTTATCGTATCTGACCGACACGTTCTGCTTGTTGTAGGGCACCATCTGGGTAGAGTCCCAGACCTCGATCTCTCCCTGCTTCAGGAAGGTGCAGATCTAAAGACACACTTACGTTAGGGTTGGAAGTTTACATCATCTTCAAAGGGAAGCCTGCTTCAGGAAGCTGCAGATGTAATCTCACACACACACTGTGTTTGAGTCCAAAATGGCACCCTGTTCCCCATATAGTACACTACCTTTGACCAGAGCACACAAGTAGGGCACTGTGTAAGGAATAGGGTGTCATTTCACACCTACTGTGTCCCGTGTCAGTTACTTCGTAGTAGGCCAAGAAGCCAGCCTGTCTGGTGAAGAGTCCGGCAGTGCCAAGGCCAATGGTGGGAGCGCCCACAGCAATGTTAGAGCCACTGGCCAGCTGAAAGGTGTGGCAAATCCAGCCAGGAGCTTCTCGGCAGGGGCACTGTTGCTTTTCCAGTACTTCATAGCATAGTCCTTAGAACACACAGTATCTGGTACTGAGAACACTAAAGAGCGAAGGTTGGAAAAATAAAGATGTTACTCACGCTCAACTGGAACCTAGACAGGCAGGAAGAGACTGATTTGATAAGCAGGGGAAGAGATGGGTAGAGAGAAATATGAGGGGGAGATAGAGGGAAGTAGAGTGAAAGTGTCTCTCCACATTGTAGTAGATATGGTTTCCCTGACCAGCCGGTCCTTGGTAGAGGGCTGTTTTCTCCAGTGTTAAATTCCCAAGATCCATGGAAGTCATAGGTCATCACATTCAGAAGGCCAACAGCCTGAGTGTTAGGTAGAGAGATACAAATATATATTTAGTGGCTTGAATAAACAAACCATTTCCAATATGCAAGGTATTATTTGATAGATCATGCATGTTTTTGTGCACAAATTTTGCATGAGAATTGATATCATTGAGGCTCAGTGTGTATGTACTGATCGTCCAATCTTGGGGATCTGGTATGCAGTGTCAATGGTCCTCTTTCCGGACACAGCTGCAGTCAGAATCAGACGAGGACGGTTGGTCATCTTTTCCTCAACCTCGAAGGCAGCCATCAGCTCCTAGAGGGAGATAGTACACAAATGGGTGTGTGATGACTAGCCTGTTCGGGTCAGGTTACCGTGGACCACACTCCTACAAGAGACATCTCACACCCGCCAGAGGGGGAGAGATCGAGATGTATGGAGGTGGGGAGTTTTGACACCTCACGCCCATTGTAAATCTTAAGGCAGCAGACAAAATTCATTTGTCCTCTCACTGTGAAGGAATGGAATGTATGATGGGCCTATGGCCTACCTAAGGACAGTAACATGCAATAAATGGACTTTGGGACAATATGTTTTGCCAGCCAAAATGGTAGTAATGACGATAGATGGAATATGAAAATGAATGTCGTTTATGTTATGTTATTAAAAGTTAAACAACGACATAATGAAAACATTGTAACTTGAAGAGTTTTCACAATATGTACCTGATGTTTGCATAATGTACGTTGTGTGGAAAATGTCCAGATCAAAGAGAATGTTTTTGTAAAGATGAAATGTGAAGTTGTCTAAATTGGATCTGAGTAAAATCCAGACCTTGCCTCGTAACTAGTTACGCCAAGAGAACTTGACCTAAAGGCGGAAACACCCATTTCTGACCCGAGGGTGACCACGAGCTGCAGCCAAAGTTCAATTAGTTGTAACTCCAAAACGCAACACGAGGTTGAAGAAGGCAAAGAAACCTTTTAACAATCTATGCTACGGATAAGTAGCTGTGTAAGAGGTTGAATTCAAGCAGGACCACCCGGTTATTCTCTCCAAGCAATCGTGTGTCTACACTGCTTTCATTCCCACGCTGGAACCACCTATATGGCTGATTAGCCGTCCTCAGAAGACCCCTCTTTCAGAACAAGTGCGAGGAAACAGACCACTAAGAGAAAGGACACTGACATCGTGAGGACAATCAGAGAGTTACACCCGGTAACCGAAGAAGTGCCGTCATCAGAGGAGAAGACGAACCCTGTCCATGAAGAGACACCCCATTGGAGCCTTTCGACACGTAATTACATCATTATATTCTGACCCATTAGAGCGGCAGTTCGGGTCAAGGTTAGGGTTAAACTAAGCATAGTTTACAAATGTACCCAAGTGTGCTTTTCTCTCGTACCCTCTCTCTTTCTCTCTCTTTTGAAATCCCCATTTTGTGTAACATGTGTCATATTGTGTTGGTCCGCTAGGGACCTGTTTCAGTGTACTAAGTTCTATTCAATAGCCTAGACTGTGTGTTTGTGTATGTATATCTTATATTATCATTTTAGCTTGTTTGTAAATGAATACTCAACTCAATTGGTGTGGTACGGACTTATTTAGTGTGACTCGGGTTTGTGCAGATTCCCGGATTATGCAACGTTCAGAATGAGACTAGAGGAAATTAATTAATTAGCGACTGTTGTAAAATCGATATTCTGATATTCTTTGAGTTAATTTGGGAAATAGAAACGTAATAAAGCCAAACTTCCCATGGTGCCCCAGGTTACTGAATTAATAATTACCTGATTCATTTAATCACGTAATTATAAACAGTTAATCATTTGATGAACAGCAGTCATCACATTAATCAATCCAACATTACAACAGGTGTGTGTGTTCATTCGTGTGTGTGTGTGTGTATATGTGTGTGTGAGTCTGACCTGCACCAAGATGGTGAATCTATACTTGTCTGCGGGCCTTTGGAACTCCCAGTCAAAGTCCAGGCCATCAAACTGATACTGCTTCAGAAACTTAATCGCACCGTTGATGAACTTCTGGTGGTTGGCTGTACTGGACACTATCTCTGTGAACCTTGGGACACACACTGCTCAGACACTGTGTGTGCGTGCGTGCGTCTGATTCAGGCACGTACACACACATACCTAAACCAGGACTAAGCCTAACTCTTYTATTTGCTTACAAGAACAGCAACCTAAAGACCTTGCTGGCAATTGGAGGGAACTTTGGCACTCGGCCGCAAGTGGACGMKCGWKCGMWCGMKCGTCCACTTGCGGCCGAGTGCCAAAGTTCCCTCCAATTGCCAGCAAGGTCTTTAGGTTGCTGTTCTTGTAAGCAAATACAAGAGTTAGGCTTAGTCCTGGTTTAGGTATGTGTGTGTACGTGCCTGAATGAGAATGTGCGTACCTGTTTTAGTGTGTGTATGTGCGTGCGTGCGTGCCTGCGTGCAAGAGTGTGTGTTTGTCTGTGTGTTTGTGCATGTGTGTCTCTCTCACTGGTTCTTGAGGGCCTGGAACTATTCCGAAGAGTATCTCATCGTTCCATTCGGAGGTCTTGATCTCGTTGTTGGCCATGCAGATGAAGGTATAGATCAGATGGTCACAGAGGAAGGGGTCCAAGTCAGCGATCAAATACTTGCCTGCTCCTGGACGGTACTGGCCCCAGTTTGTGAAATAACAGGACAGGATGTAGGAGGATCCTATGGAAGGGTATTAGTAATGGTAGAGTTGGGAGTCAGGCAGTTTCAGAGTCAGGGTTGATAGACTCTGTAAGTCACATTATTGTTTTCTGATTTGCTACATGTAAATCTCAAATGTACGTAAAATGGCCTCCCAGCAGCCTAAGGTGCAGAGTTACGTAACCGGGTGGAAGCCACTTGTTGATGGCTATTTAACAATCTGATGGCCTTGAGATAGAAGCTGTTTTTCAGTCTCTCGGTCCCAGCTTTGATGCAACCTGTACTTAAGTCATTTTTTTGAGTATCTGTACATTACTTTACTATTTATATTTTTGACAACTTTTACTTTTACCTCACTACATTCCTGAAGGAAAGAATGTACTTTTTACTCATACATTTTCCCTAACACCGAAAAGTACTCGTTTCATGTTGAATGCTTAGCAGGACACAAAAATGGTCCAATTCACGCACTTATCAAAAAAATATCACTGGTCATCCCTACTACCTCTGCACTGGCTGACTTTGTCTGTAAATTATGTCTGAGTTTTGGAGTGTGCCCCTGGCTATCCATAAATTCAAAACCCAAGAAAATGTTGCCGTCTGGTTTTCTTAATGTAAGGAATTGAAAATAATTTATACCTTTGATACTTGTTTATATTTTAGCATTTACATTTACTTTTGATACTTAAGTATATTTAAAACCAAATACTTTTAGAATTTTACTTAAGTAGTATTTTACTGGGTGACTTTAATTTTTACTTGAGACATTTTCTATTGAGGTATTTTTACTTTTACTCAAGTAGGAGAATTTGGTACTTTTTCCACCACTGCTTGTAATGACCTCACCTTCTGGATGATAGCGGGGTGAACAGGCAGTGGCTCGGGTGGTTATTGTCCTTGATGATCTTTTTAGCCTACCTGTGACATCGTGTGCTTTAAGGTGTCCAGGAGGGCAGATAGTTTGCGTTGGGCAAACTGCACCACCCTCTGGAGAGCCTTGCGGTTGCGGGCGGTGGAGTTGCTGTACCAGGCGTTGATACAGCCCGACATGATGCTCTCAATTGTGCATCTGTAAAAGTTTGTGAGGGTTTTAGGTGTCAAGCCAAATTTCTTCTGCCTCCTGAGGTTGAAGAGGCACTGTTGCGGCTTCTTCACCACACTGTCTGTGTGAGTGGACCATTTCAGATGGTCAGTGATGTGTACGCCGAGGAACTTGAAGCTTTCCACCTGCTCCACTGCGTTCCCGTCGATGTGGATAGGGGCGTMCTCCCTCTGCTGTTTCCTGAAGTCCACAATCATCTCCTTTGTTGTCAACATTGAGTGAGAGGTTATTTTCCTGGCACCACACTCCCAGAGCCCTTACCTCCTTTCTGTAGGCTGTCTTGTCATTGTTGGTAATCAGGCCTACTACTGTTGTGTCATCTGCAAACCTGATGATTGAGTTGGAGACGTGCGTGGCCATGCAGTCATGAGTGAACAAGGAGTACAGGAGGGGGCTGAGCACGCACCCTTGTGGGGCCCTTGTGTTGAGGATGAGCGAAGTGGAGGTGTTGTTTCCTATCTTCACCACCTGAGGGCGACCCGTCAGGAAGTCCAGGACCCAGTTGCACAGGGCGGGGTTCAGACGAGCTTAATGATGAGTTTGGAGGGTTTGGTTTTGAATGCTGAGCTGTAGTCAATGAACAGCGTTCTTACATAGGTATTCCTCTTGTCCAGATGGGATAGGGCAGTGTGCAGTGCAATGGCATTCTAGTTTGCTCAGTTTTTTTGTAAATTCTTTCCAATGTGTCAAGTAATATACATTTTTTTTTTTTCATGATTTGGTTGGGTCTAATTGTGTTGTTGTCCTGGGGCTCTGTGGGGTCTGTTTGTGTTCGTGAACAGAGCCCCAGGACCAGCTTGCTTAGGGGGCTCTTCTACAGGTAAATTTCTCTGTAGGTGGCTTTGTTATGGAAGTTTTGGGAATTGCTTCCTTTTAGGTGGTTGTAGAATTTAACGGCTCTTTTCTGGATTTTGATAATTAGCTGGTATCGGCCTAATTCTGCTCTTCATGCATTATTGATTGTTTTACATTGTACGCAGTGGATATTTTTGCAGAATTCTGCATGCAGAGTCTCAATTTGGTGTTTATCCCATTTTGTGAATTCTTGGTTGGTGAGCGGACCCCAGTATTTTTTGCCAGATCCTAATTTGTATGTCGAATTTGATGTTCCTTTTGATGGCGTAGAAGGCCCTTCTTGCCTTGTGTCAAGAGAATTTTCAATCCCAATGATAATAACTAACAATTATTAAAGCTTTGACTATTTCCTGAGGTTTGCAAGACCCTGGGTTTAATAAAAATTAGGCAAAGACTCAGCTTATGCAAAAGGTCCGTACAATTTATTCAGAGAACGTTCTGAAGTCCATAATACAAAGACATCCATTTTATAACTCACTCCCTATTTACGCACATACCTTCACACAAACAGTAGATATCCTACGCACATACATACACATGAACAGTAGATGAGTTGTATAGTTCTCACCACTGTTTATCACCACCAAGCCGACAGTTCCATTCCCCCGAGTTTAGAGGAACCTTGAAAGGACTTGTAAGGACTCCCTGTTCTATCATATGTTTCTCAGAGTTCTAGCTAGGTCGGGTCAAACACAGTTGAATTGTCCTCGGTATTTTCTTAGACACACACACACACACACCTTTCTCTCCCTCACATGTCTCTACCGAACGTTATTGGACTTATGTTTAGTACTTTAATCATTCATTATACATGCTACATAAATTAATAATCACTAATAGTTACATTTCAGGGTGGAATACTTTAATCATTACCTTTAAGCATATAATTCCCTTATCACCTTGTCTCTCAGATCGTTCACAGCTTTGTGTTTAGGTCGAGGTATGTATCGTTTTTGTGTGCTCTATGGCAACGGTGTCTAGATGGATTTTGAATTCGTGGTCCTGGCAACAGGACCTTTTTTTGGAATTCAGAACTGCAAAAATAATGAACTAATGTGCCGTTGTTCTACTACTCCTTCCCCTCAGACATGAAAATACACACTGTGGCAGACCAGGGGGTTTGATCTAAATGTTTACACAGTGTGACACCTCAGTGTGACACCTCAGTTTCAAGGGTGTTTATTTAAAACAATAAAGAAAAATTCAATAAACTGGTCTCCCCCAGGAGACCTCTTCCGGGTTACCGTCTTCTGGGCTCCACAGAATGCTGTCTCCTCTGGGAACCCCTTGGTTCTAGCAGACCGTGAGGTCGTCTATCTGGTAGCAACCTCTCACTACCTCAAATATAATCAAATAAATACAAAAATGTCACATGCGCCAAATACAACAGGTGAAGAACTAACCGTGAAATGCTTACTTACAAGCCCTTAACCAACAATGCAGTTCAAGAAATAGAGTCAAGAAAATATTTACTAAATAAACTAAAGTAAAAAAAAATCTAATAACAGGTTAGTCGAGGTAATTTGTAAAGTGACTATGCATATATAATAAACAGCGAGTAGCAAATATGTAAAACAAAGCGGGGGGGTCAATGTTAATAGTCCGGGTGGCCAATTGATTAATTGTTCAGCTGTCTTATGGCTTGGGGGTAGAAGCTGTTAAGGAGCCTTTTGGTCCTAGACTTGTAGCTCCGGTACCGCTTGCCGTGCGGTAGCAGAGATAAGTTAATGACCTTTCCCGTGAGCTGCCCTCCTGGCAGCTTTATTGGCCCCGTACGATGGTGAGCAATCAGCCCCTTGATTAGTCACCAGCCCAAATTGGTCCTGGCCGGAGGACACGTCGAGACCTGGCACGTCCAACAGAGGGAGCCCCCACCAGGCCGCGGTACACCGCAACTCTTAGAAAGAAAGGTGCTATCTAGAATCTACATGGGTTCTTCGGCTGTCCCCATATATTAACCCTTTGAAGAACCCTTTTTGGTTCTAGGTAGCACCCTTTTGAGGTCCATGTAGAACCCTTTATACAGAGGCTTCTACATGGAACCCAAAAGAGTTATACTGGAACCAAAAAGGGTTGTCCTATGGGGACAGCCAAAGAACCCTTTTAGAACCCTTTTTTCTAAGAGTGTAGGCTGGTCATGGGGCTGGCAACCCCAGTCCTTAGAAACAGACTTTGACCACAGCAGCATTGACAAAATGCATAGCTAGAGGACATTTGCCAGTGGCCTATTCCCTCCCCAGGGAGCCAGCGCCTTAGTATAGAGCCTTGTATGTTTGAATGTCGGGGATTGTCATTACAATTAAAATATAAATAAAATGTTAGCTTTGGTACAGTTAGTTATAAGCTAAATAAGCCAGAAAGTGCTTCTACTTACCAATGCCAATGAGTAGTTTGCCCATGGTTGCTCTGTACTTTGCTCCATGGGCTGCTGAACCCTTTTATACTCTCAGCGACTTCTCCTATCTCTCTCATATCTCAATGGCTTTTCCATTATGCAACAAAACTCAATAAGCCTCATTCACCTGTTTGAACAAGGGTTTCTGCTGCCTTCACTAAAACTCTGATAAACTTCATACATCCTTGTTTTAAGATATTATTAGCTGACAATTAAAAAGTAAGTCTGTTTTCAGTTGTAATAATTTGCAGAAAAGTACAACCATAGGGACGGGGATCATTAATAACCCCTTAGCCTCTTCAGTACACCCTAGCCCCTACGACTAGCCCTTGCACCTTAGCTAGCCCCCTTCTCCTACCACCAAACCCCCTATATACTTATACAAATTTACCTTGAAATGGGATAGATGTAAATGATATGGTGAACATTCCACCAAGTCCAGCTCAAGGTTGAGCTCAGCCCATATACCTATCTTATGTTTCAGTTCTACTTGCAGTGGGCTGGAGGTTGGGGTAGGGAAGTGCCTCTGGGATAGGGGTATGAGGAGTGACTAAAGGGTAAGGGGCAAGGGGTCGATTTAAAAATGAACGTCAGGCTTAAGACAGACCTGTGTAACCTCATGATCTGCCTGGCAACATTTTGGTACTTGCCAAATAGTTAGGTTGGTTTATCTGGCTGTAGTGTAATTGTAATAATGTATTACAATGCAGCCATATATAAAGTGCAAAATAACAGATATCTCTAGCTTAAATTGACACATTTTGATGGGGATTTTGTTATTATGTTAAATAGGTTGACGCACCAGTGTGTCAATCAACTATAGGGGGTTAAACGAGAAGTAGCTGTTCTGGAAACAAGAAATCCCGGTCTCCCTTATCTGGGTTAGAGAAGCCGTATATGTTCAGGGAATCCTGAATTTTTAAAACCATTTTTCAGGGAATACCTTGCTGGCTAGGGATTGAAGCTATTGCCTTTTCCCATTTGTTCGGCTCATTTCCACCCCTGATCATAGCTAGCTAGAAAGATTTTTGGTAAACTATCTAGAAAACATAGGCTAATAAGCAAGCATTTAAGCCTGTAAGCTATAGCTAATAAGAAAGCTAACTAAGCTAGCTAGTGAATATGCTTCATCATATTAATCTAGCTAGCTAAAGAGTTGTAATTTTATCCACAGTAAGCTGTATAATGGTATAGCTAATACACCCAGCTATCGAGATGGATAATGTGTAATTAAATTATCCTAAACTGCCTCTCAGTAGCTGTCATTGCCGGTGGAATGTATTCATGGATGCCAATGGAAGCCAGGCTTCCGCAAATTATTTTACCCACACTACTGATCACTACAAGTTATCTTGTTCTCTCTTCTGTTTACCTGGCTATGCAAATGAGATGACATCATCAGTCTAGGTAGGTGAATGAGGAAAGAGATGTGAAATTTGTGAACATTTGTGGGAGATTTGATATCTTTCTTCTGAATAGGATGGTTTACTACAGTTTAGTCGTTGATGTCATATCACGACACATGGAGAAAAATTATGTTATGTAGTCAAAACTGGCTTTTTAATGTCGGTAGCACCATATGATATTAGTGTTTTTCAAATGCGCGGACAAAAGTATTTAAAAGAAAATTATTCCTTCCTATCTGTCACACCCTGATCTGTTTCACCTGTCTTGTGATGGTCTCAAACCCCCACCAGGTGTCTCCCATTACCTCATGTGCATTTATACCTGTGTTTCCTGTTTGTCTGTTGCCAGTTCGTCTTGTCCCATCAAGTCCTACCAGCGTGTTCCCGTGGTTCCTGTGCTCTAGTTTTTGTTTTTCTTAGTCTTCCTAGTATTGACCTTTTTGCCTGTCCTCCTAACCTTGATCCTGCCTGCCGTCCTGTACCTGCCTGACTCTGATTTGGATTATGACTCTTTGCCTGCACCTACTGATTGCCTGCCGTCCTGTACCTGCCTGACTCTGATTTGGATTACGACCCTTTGCCTGCACCTACTGATTGCCTGCCGTCCTGTACCTGCCTGACTCTGATTTGGATTACGACCCTTTGCCTGCACCTACGCGATTGCCTCCGTCCCTGTACCTGCCTGACTCTGATTTGGATTACGACCCTTTGCCTGCACCTACTGATTGCCTGCTGTCCTGTACCTGCCTGACTCTGATTTGGATTATGACCCTTTGCCTGCCTTGACTTACCTTTTGCCTGCCCCTTGTACTGTAATAAACTATGAGACCCCTGTGTCTGCATCTGGGTCTTAGCCTGAGTCCTGATCATCTCAATATTTGGACAATATTTAATTATATAATCACATAGTTAAATATGTGCAGTTTTCTTAGGGGTTACAACAATTTCACAACACTTTTTCTGTTGAAATTCAACCTCGGACGGTTCCACCACATGACATTTTTACAGTTTGACATGCCATAACTGTAAAAATGTATCATTCCTTGTGATAAATTGATGCAGTGCCAAACAGAATGTACATGTAGAAATGTACTGTAAGAAGATTCTTTGTATTTATAGTTTTTTTAATATAAAATATTATCATTGGACACAAATAACAGGCCATACCAATTGCCCACGAATGTATAGCCACACCAAGTCAAAGCTCTATAATGGAAGGTCACAATGTTGAAGATGATAACTTAGGAGTAACCCAAAGTTACTAAGTTAACCAACTTAATTCTCTGCATATCTGCAATATTGTAACAAATCATAACAATTAGACTGTCCCCATTGCCTAGATCTTTCCATGTAAATCGGGAGGAGCCGGAACAGAACGTGAGCATGAGAGGGAGGTGACCTGGGGAGTTCTGAGGTACCAGAACGCATGAGATTTTTTTTTTTTTATAAAGCATTGCATGCATATCGTTGTATTTGCGTAGTGGCATATAGCAGTAGAGTAGAGGCACTTACAGTAGTTGCACACATGGGGGAACATTTTTAGTAGCCTAGGGTCCGGGGAAATGTTTGCCTTTTATAAACGCGTTTCACGCAATTCTATGTTATTTTACATGACTGGAGACTTCGTCTGAATCTTTTTTAATACCGCACAAATGATCGAAATGGCAGGGTACTTTGACACTGACAAACTAAGAATCTGAGATCCATAAAAACGACCTTGTCTTGAATCCATCAATAGCCTAGGCCTAGGTGTGTGGAGATACATAGTGTAGGCTTCCTCTATGAGGAGGAAATTGTAGTCCGAAAAATGCTTTCCAGTTTCACTTACTCACCCAATGATGCGCACACTCGCTTTTGGTAGCCTACAGCATAGTCTTCTCTTTTCAGCTGGAGCCATTTGCTTACCTACCTGTGTTTTTCCTTGATTGTATTTGAAATATTGCGAAATGCCTGTTTTGTCTGCGTGTTGTTTGTCTGCATGCTATTCCTTGTTATTGGGCTACAATCCACCGCTAGGCAATTAAAAAAATATATCTATTGGTCATCTGTGGTTAAATTATAGGCCTTCTTGTGCTGTAGGCTATTCTAAATTATTTCATTTATTTCTGAACAGACAGCAGTAATTATATAACTTTGGCACATGTATTTCAATTTATCAGGGGTACTGCAGTTCCTTCAGAACCCTTAGTGCGATTCTATAAATAAATAAATGATGAAGTGCAATGCTGGAGATATGAGAGTCTATCAGAGCAAAGAGGGAGAGAGATCATAGAAAGTGAATCTCATTCTAGGTATGTGAGAGACACTGGCGCGCTTTCAGTTGGCTTTTCATAGCCGATCATTCAGAGTGGGGTCACCTGCTACTCCCCTCCCTTCCAATGGCATACTGTTATGTTCAGGTCAATGTTTTCTTTCACTTTCTGTCATGTGCTGGTCAAAGCAAGAGTCTGGACAACCCCTCCCTCTTTTTGTCCTTGTCTCGCTTCTCTCACTCTCCAGTTAATGTCACATTTCCCGGCCCTTTCACCCACTGATCACCGACCAACACTGGATGTTCATGGATGTTTAACCAATCATAGACGTCTGTTTCACAAGTTTGAACAGCACAGTACAGTACAGTGAAGTAGATTATAGGTTAGTAAAATACAGTGCATTCGGAAATTATTCAGATCCCTTGACTTTTTCCACATTTTGTTAGATTACAGACTTATTCTAAAATTGATTAAATTGTTTCAATCATCAATCTACACACAATACAATCTACACACAATCATCAATCTACACACAATACCCCATAATGAAAGTAAAAACAGGTTTATAGAAATTTTAGCTATTTTATAAAAATAAAATAAAAACTTAAATATGACATTTACCTAATTATTCAGACCCTTTTCTCCGAACTTTGTTGAAGCACCTTTGGCAGTGATTAAAGCCTTGTGTCTTCTTGGGTATGACGCTACAAGCTTGGCACACCTGTATTTGGGGAGTTTCTCCCATTCTTCTCTGCAGATCCTCTCAAGCTCTGTCAGGTTAAATGGGGAGTGTCGCTACACAGCTATCTTCAGGTCTCTCCAGAGATGTTCAATCYGGTTTAAGTCTGGGCTCTGGCTGGGCCACTCAAGGACATTCAGAGACCTGTCCCAAAGCCACTCTTACATTGTTTTGGCTGTGTGCTTAGGGTTGTTGTCCTGTTGGAAGGTGAACCTTCGTCCCAGTCTGAGGTCCTGAGCGCTTTGGAGCAGGTTTTCATCAAGGATCTCTCTGTACTTTGCTCTATTCATCTTTGCCTCGATCTTGACTAGTCTCCCAGTCCCTGCCACTGAAAAACATCCCCACAGCATGATGCTGCCACCACCATGCTTCACAGTAGGGATGGTGCCAGGTTTCCTCCAGACGTGACGCTTGGCATTCAGGCCAAAGAGTTCAATCTTGGTTTCTTGTTTCTCATGGTCTGAGAGTCCTTTAGGTGCTGTTGGGGTTCGTTCCTTGTTCCTTGTCAATCATTGGCTCATTGGTGAAATTAGCATTCAGACAATATCTTTAATTAAATCATTCAAAAACCTTTATTAATGCAATTGCAGACAGAAGTTGACAACAGGAACATAGCACGCATGTTTCCGAGTAAGTTCTGCAAAATAGAAAAGGGTCCGAGTTGTTTTATTATTCCTACTGTCATATATCTTAGTGATGTCACTGCCTACGTCATTACCTTCTACTCATGAGACCAAAACCATGCCTACACAGCGATATAAACAAGAGTTTTAGTGTTATCTAAAATAGCAGTAAATGTCCACTCCCCAAGTTGATTTATAGTGGAATGACTAGTCTGTTATCTCTTACACTCCCCTGCAGAGTTCTGTCTCAGTAACACATTTCTCAGACAGTTTCTTTATAAGAGGCAGAGATTAGAAAAGACTGTGGAACAGTATTAAACCTTTATAATGAATATATATATTGTTAATCTGTAGTCTAGGATCCTATAAATGTAAGGAGGGAGGGGTCTTGTAACCCCTCCCCTTCTATTAATACAACATAAGCATAATCAATTATTATAATACATCAAACATTTGGTACAGCCCCTATCATGACCCCAAGGTGAAACTGACATTTCCCCCTTTGAGACTAATTAGTCTCACAGCTTCAATCATAATATTCTCCTCTGAAATCAAATATATTAGGCAAATCGTCCGGATCCATTTGATCCCAGGGATGGCCTGCTAAAAGGAGAAACAACTTCTGAGGTTCCTGGAATTCTGGTGGGAGTGGGGTGAGTCTGTCTATACTCCCATTCCTCCTGAGTCCTGGGAAGAACCACACGAGTTGAATAAACAATGGGATTAAGAGAAACCAGAAATGCACCAGTATCATTTTCAGCATGATTTGTATCAGCTTCCACCAACACCATCATTCCAGCATGTTCATGAGCAGTTACAGTCATTTTCTTACAAATATAAACAGTAACCAAAATCACCAAACCTCCCACAAGTATAGGAATAAACAATGAAAAGAGTCAACATAACTTTTCCCATCACATTTCCAAATTTAGCATTAAACCAGTCACCAATTTTGTCAAAAACAGATTTTTCAGATTTTGAGAGAGTTTTACTAAGATCAGCAATCTTATCAATTATTGCAGTCATATTCTCAGAGGAGTCAGGGAGGAGCATAACACAATTTTCAGGATCAATAATACCTAGTACGTTACAGTGTCCTCCTTCCTTCGCCAAAAGATCATCTAAAGCCAACTCATGGCGGCTGACGACGCTTTCAGATTTTGGACATCTAATGAGAGTTGGCTGAATCCTCGGAGCGTTAAGATCATATGGGCCTATAAAGAATAGGTTAAATTGTTTACCCACTTTCCTAGGACAGCCACACCCCAGGAGGGTATGATTGACATACCAAAAATCTCACCCGGGTGTAGGACACGATCATAGGCATCCTGATTGTCTGGGATGAGTCGTTTGGCACGCTGCAGTTCCCCAGAGTTGGTTTTACCTGTCTCATTGAAAAGATCGGTGACCGGAATTCTTAACATGTACATTTCTATTCTCCCCAAATAACAACACCCCCCCCATCCAGGAGGTCAAATGAGATACCCCTTATTACTGCATACCCACATTCATCCAAAAGGTGCTCCCATGCCTTCCTCTATCCTGGAAAGGTTTACACCTGTCACCTGTTACTGTACGTCTAGCACACTAAAATCCCCTTTAGCACAGTTTCTCCTATCACTATACTCTTCTCTCAGTTGACCAATATATACATGACAAGCTCTAGTATCTCCCATATCTTCCCTCTACCACATTAGGTAAGTTTGCTCCCTTCTTGTGACCAAACCAACATACATGTGTCCCATAATCCCCAAATGTTCAACAGTCTTTTTAGCCAAGCACTTTATTATACATCAAGCAACAGAAAAGCACAGTAGTACTACCAGAAGTGGAACAATCATGGCAGACAGGAACATCATTACCTTACCCATCACGTTTGCAAATACACCATTAAACCAGTGTCCAATTTGGTCAGAGATGGTGTTGACAGCTTTTTCCAGAGTACCTCCTAATTTAGCCATGTCATTAATAATAGCTGTCATGTTGTTAGAGGAGTCAGGAAGCAACATGACACAGTAATCCTCATCATTTATTCCAAGGGACCTGTAGGTCCCTCTGTCTTTAGCCAATATGTGCCATTTCGTCTCTGGTCACTACTGCCTTCAAATTCTGCACATTTAGTGACAACTGAGTAAAACCCTGTACTATCAAATTAGTAAGGGCCTGCATGGAGTATGTCAAATTGTTAATCCCCTTACCCTTTACTACAACTCCTGCACCTGGAAAGATTACTAGGGCTGCCATCTCTACCTGAGACAGCACATGTCCATAAGCTTCATTATTTTGAGCCACTGCTCTTTTAGCTCTGCCATTCGATCTGAAACTAATTAGCAAAGAACTGTTCAGCAGCTCAGAAACAAGTAATGTTGCTACTGTCAGTTCATATCCCCCTGATAATAACACCCTTTCCATCCCATGGGGAGGAACATGTAGCCAGTACCCCCACAGATCCAGAGATGATCCGGAGGTGTCTCCATGCCTTTGCCTATGTTTGACATATTTACCCTATTTATCAATTGTTGACCATCCAGTACATCAAATKTACTGATATCTGTTTTTAGGCCTGTGTAAGACAGGCAATTAGTGGTGTTTCCTACATCCACATTCCCTGAGTTGCAAATACAAACAGAGGGAGTTATTGTGGGTTTTAATCCTGTCAACACAACATCTCCTTTATCATTTAGGGGCTTTACACTACCAGTCAGATACTCTCCCCATTGTACTTTTGGAGGTCCTTTGCATTTAATCAGCTGGGAATTGTTACCTGGTTGTACTCTAGGAACCTTTTTCCACCTTGGCTATTTAGTCTCAATGGGCCCACCCTCCTTAAATTCTTTAGCTGCATCTGAACTATTACCTATTGGATAAACCACATTCCCATGCTGCTTCCTTCCCCCTCGTGACCAACATCAGAATAGTATCATCGCTGTTTCTTTGTCAAACCCTGGTATTGTTCCTTTGCATAAAATGGAGTAATCCACCTCCAAAATCATTCTTTCCAATTGGTACTGCCTAGGTTCCCCACAGAAAGGCTGTGGAGGTCGGTTTCTGGAAAATCATTACCCGTGTGCCAGATGTGTTCCCCTTCCCCTGTAATCCTTTGTCTGTCACTGCTTTCACCCATTTACTATTCTCCGCATCCGCATCCCCGTCCACAAACGGAACCAGTAGGATTTGGAAAGCAATAATTACCCTGCATGTGTGTTTCCATGGTTGCGATGTTCTTGTTTCACAACCATAGTGTGTGTGTATGATGGTGTCCTCGACATCTGATGACTCTTCAGGTTCTGTGGCTGAACCCTCTGTTGGTTCTTCTGGCCTTTGGTCTCGGCCCTTCTTCATCCTTCAGATGTTCTTGGGGCCCTGCTCTCCCTCCCTCCAGTCGCTCATCCATGGCTRCCACTCTGGGAGATGCTTGCAGTGGGAGAGATGATGCCAGCCGGACCTCTCCGCTACCCGCAGGGCTGTTAGTGTTACCATGGTTACCTGGAACGGACCCATCCATATTGGTTGGTTCCATTTTCGCTTGTGGACCCTAAGTTTCACCCAGTCTCCAACGTTTATGGGTAGCTCGTCAGGGTCTTCACCTGGGATTGGTTCTGCTGCTTTCCTAGTGTGAGAGTGGYGAAAACTTACAACAGAAGTTAGTTCCTTCATGTACTCAAGATGGTCACACTATATCTCAGTTATGTCTATCTGTTGGTCAGTCATAGGTCTCACCCCTGGGGTGTTCATTGGTCGTCTTGTTAACATTTAATAAGGTGTACACCCAATACTTTTGTTCAGGCTGCTGCACATTTTCATGAGGACAAGAGGTAATCCCTCTACCCATGTCATTCCTGTGGAATGGCATAGTTTGGTAAGGGAGCCTTTCAGGGTCTGATTAGCCCTCTCAGTAACTCCCGTTACTCCGCGGTTGATAGATGGACAAACTTCTGGTCAACACCCATCATTTTGGCCATTTGGGTAACCACATCTCCTATGAGATGGGTCCCATTGTCTGCAGACAAACCTCAGGCACTCCYAACCTGAGTATAATTTCCCTAACTAGCAATTTTGCAACTGTTCGCGCAACGCAGTTGGCGGTGGGATTGTTCCACCCACCTGGTGGACCTGTCAATTATCACCAGGCCGTATCTCTTTCTTTCTTTTCGCTCTATCATGTCTATGAAATCCATAGCTAGGTGGACAAAAGGTCCTTTTGGAGTGGGAACTTCCCTGGTTGCAGTGGAGTTCCCTTGTCTATGTTATATAACAAACATGTCACGCAATGATAAATGCAATGATAACTGTTTTACGTGCTGATTACAATTTTGGCAAAACCATTGGGCGGTTTTTCACCTCCTACTAAATATCCCCCTTTGACGAATGGCTCACTCCATGAGCCAATCGGCAAATATTAAAGGTCATGGTTGATGGTAAACAGGGCATGCCAGACAAAAGATGTATCCATAATCAAGACCTTGGACAGAGAGCACACCCTCTCTCCCTCCACACCTGGTGATTGAGAATATCAGCCTGCTGCTGTTTCTCAAGATCAGTAGTTTCAAATGACACAAACGACTAAAAATAGAATGCATGTGTGTGCCAACAGGAAACAGCCAATTTGGCCGCCTCATCAGCTATGCTGTTACCAATTCTAGCATAATCACACCAACCCGTGTGTGCCTCAAACTTAACGATAGCCAATGTGTTAGGTTTCACATAGCTTCAATCAACGGTTCAACATAAAGTCTGCTTTTAATAGGTGTGCCTGTGGTATTAGTAAACTCTCTTACTCTCCAAATCCCACACCATGACAAACAAACCCCAATAGCATATGTTGAGTCTGAGTAGACAGTAAGGGCCTTCCCTTCCCCCAATTCACAAGCTGTGTTCAGAGCTAATAAATCTGTCTATTGCGTTGATAAATGGTCTGGTAGGGGCCGTATAACCTCAATATCACCTTCCACATCTACTACAGCAAATCCTACATGTTTCTTCCCTGGGCTTTGATCTATATAGGCAGAACCATCAACGAACAGCACCATGTCAGAGACAAGCAGAGGTTCTTCAAACAAGTTTTTGTCCAGTACACATTCCTGGGCTGTCCCAATGTTATTATTACTGATGATTTGCTCAGAAAAGCCCAAACAACTTGTCCAGGTTTTCCTAAACAGAAACAGTGAACTCCAGTGTCTATTAGAAATGGTAGGTCATGTCTATTAACATTAAGAGTAACCATTAGCTCTTAATTTTCATAATTGAATTCATACTGGGGACACTGGAGCAGGGGAGTCGGGCACCTTAATTTTTGATTCTGAGGGAAACAAGAACTGTTGGTATTCTGATTTCCCATTGGCCATGGCTGTACTTTGTCATTAACTTGTCCTCCTTGTACATGCGGCATAGGTGGCCCCTGGGGAGCATTTTCAGCTCCTGGAGAGTGTCACGGCTCCTCCTCTGCCTTGCAGGGGCGGTTCCTCCTGCAGGCAGAGGAGGGTTGTTAGTGATTGGAGCCACCTGGGCTCAGGGTATTTAAACTGCTGCTTCACTAATCTCTCTCTCTCTCTGCTCCTCCAGGTATGATCCTGTTTTGTTTGTTCCTTTGTAGTTTTGCATAGTTTTCACTCAGTCATATTCACACACACAGATTCACGCATCCATGCACTTTACATACACCTTACATTATAATACTTTCACACCTCATTCCTTTTCTTAGTTTAAAGTTAATAGTTTTGGTTTATAATAAAGAACTTTTTAAAATTGGCCTATACCTGTTGTTCGTGTCCCCTCATTTTTGTCACAGGCTATGAGCCGGCTTGTGACAAGTGGGGGCTCATCCGGGATAGTAGTTAACTTGGGTTAGTTTAGTTCAGATTGCCAAATATTTTTGGTTGGGCCAATATTGTTGAAGAGAGCGTTGAGAGCCATGTGTTCTTTTGGTTCAGTTAGCTTGGTAGCTAAGCAATTCACTCTGMGTTTTTCTGGGTTTTGTTCAGGTGGGAGTCCTCTCCTGTTCAGGCTTATCAGCGAGTGTCAATAGGAGGCTTGTGGTGTTTTTGTTTTGGGTGGCAGTGAACGTGGGTAGAGCATCCCTTTCCCTTTTCCCCTACATCGGCTCGGGAGCACCTCCGTGGTTATGGGGGGGCCGCCAGTTTCTGGTTGTCTTTTCCACTCCACTGGTTTTGTGTGCATAAAACCCCACATGTGACTGCACGAAGACCAGGGCCAGTTAGTTAGTTGTTTTTGGAGGATAGTGGGGTGTGGCTCCTGTCCTTGAACCCAGACTGACAGCAGGTGAGTTGTGTGTTTTTTGGAGCATTTGTAATAGTTGTATTGGTTGAGGAAAATGTCTTCCATTTTGAGTAGTTTTGTTCAAGCTCCTTCAGAGGTAGCCTTAGAGTTGTGTACTAAGGAGCAGTTCATTGAAATTGCTGAACATTATCAGATTGAGATTGTTGATAAAAAAATTAAAGAGACTGTTTAAAACTAGATTAAAGCAGGGTCTTAGGGAAATGGGTGTTTTTGGCGGTCAGTCTGCTAGTAGTGAGGGTGCAAGTTTTCAGTCTTGCCCTTCATTAACTTTTGAGCAGCAGAGGGAACTGTTGCAAATGCAGTTAGAGATAGAGCGATTGAGAAATGCTAATAGACCAGAAGGACTACCACAGTTTGATGTTTCACAGAATCTTCGTTTGTTGCCTAAATTTGATGAGTCAGATCCAGACACATACTTTACTTTATTTGAGCGTATTGCGGAAGCTAGAGCTTGGTCAGATTTGGACATGACTATGTTGTTYCAATGTGTACTTACAGGTAAAGCACGTGAGGCTTTTGCAGCACTGAGTGTAGCTGARAGRYAAGTTTTTGCTAAAGTTAAATCAGCAGTTCTGAAGGTCTACGAGCTTGTGCCAGAGGCATATCGTCAACGTTTTCGTTACAGGAAAAAGTTAGATTCACAAACCTATTCTGAGTTTGTGATTTGACTACTGCATTTAATCGTTGGTGTACAGCTTCTGAAGTTAGTACTTTTGAGGGTCTGTCTAATTTGATTGTGTTAGAACAGTTCAAAAATTCTGTGTCTGACCAGGTTGCTACATACATGAATGAACGTAAAGTTAAGTCTCCAAGTGATGCAGCAATCCTTGCAGATGAGTACAGGCTAACACATAAAAGCCATTTTGAGTCAAACAGTGACATGTACCATAAAACTAGCTTTACTCCTAGGAATAGTAGGTCACCTTTTTTTGGAGCTTCTTTCCAAAGGCCTCAGCAGAAGTTTGGGTCTGGAGGACTTGAAGCACCGGTTAATGCTAATACCTGTCGCTACTCTTTAGTTGAAGGACATTGGAAGAAAGATTGTCCTCGGCTTCATTCAAAACAGTCAGGTCAAGTTAAACCTGCTATGATGGCAGCTCCTGTTACAGCCTCTGACCACCAGGGTGAGCTGTTTCAGCCACTAGTTGAGTTTGATTCTCAGTCTTCCCACTGTGATTTTTCAGCCTTTATTTCAGATGGTGTAGTGTCCCTGGTAGATGGCAACCAGAATGTTAAAATCAAGATCCTAAGAGACACTGGAGCTTTAGATTATTTTATTCTGGAATCTGTTTTTCCGTTCTCTAAAGAGTCTGATACTGGCCGTTGTGTAATGGTATGTGGTATGGGTTTAGTTCCATTCTCTTGTCCTTTACATGAAGTTACCCTAAAATGTGGTCTAGTAGAGGGTGATGTAGATGTTGGGGTTAGACCTCAGTTGCCAGTAGAGGGAGTCCACATGATTTTGGGYAATGACTTGGCAGGTAGTAAGGTTTGGGCAGATGGCAAACTAAACATCTATAAGAAGCAACCTTCAGTGTCCCCTGCAAGGGAATCTCCGGATCAAAACTGTGTTTCTCCTGAAGTATTTCCAGTTTGTGCGGTTACCTGCGCAGCCTCTCGTAAGGAGATTGAAAGTAAGCCAGAAAGTCTTGAGTTGCCAGTCAAACTCCAGACAGAACAGTTGACTAGTTCTAGAGATTCATTGATGGCTGAGCAAAAGGCCGATACTACTTTGGCTGATCTGTTTGATAAAGTGGTTSCTGATTCAGTGGTGAGGAATAGTGCTCAGTGTTATTTTCTTCTTGATGGGCTGTTGGTCGGGAAATGGGTTCCACACTATGATCAGGGTTTAGGAGAACCAGTCTTTCAAATAGTTGTACCTACTACTTTGCGAAATAAAGTGTTGCAAACTTCACATGGTGATGTGGCAGGTCATATGGGTATTCGTAAAACTTATGATCGCATACTTCGTTATTTTTTCTGGCCACATTTAAAGCGGGATGTATCTCAGTTTATTAAAACTTGTCATGCGTGTCAGCGCACAAGTAAGCCAAACCAGGTCTTACAAGGTCGGTTGAAAAAACTCCCAGACTTTGCAAAACTTTGGGGTTTTGGTAGATCATTTAGACTGAGAAACGTGATGAATTGGTAGCTCTTATTAGAAACTACCCTGTTTTTGTTTTCTGACACTCCATCGCAAACCCACTTAATTGAGCATGATATAGACATCGGAGATGCTAAGCCTATCAAACAGATTTTATCGTGATATCTGAGGAGAAGAGACTGAAACTGGAAACAGAGATGCATCTATGTTGGACAATGGTATTGCGGAGCCATGTTGTTCAAATTGGGCTTCACCCTGTCTTTTGGTCAAAAAGTCTGATTCCACTTTCAGACCTTGCACTGTTAAGAAAAGTTAACAATGTAAACTCAAAATGTGAGTTTGCAAAGCCACAGTCTGTCACGACTTCTGCCGAAGTCGTTGCCTCTCCTTGTTCGGGCGGTGTTCGGCGGTCGACGTCACCGCCTTCTAGCCATCATCGATCCTTTTTCATTTTCCATTGGTTTTGTCTTGTCTTCCCACACACCTGTTGTCAATCCCATTCATTACCTATGGTGTATTTAACCCTCTGTTTCCCTCATGTGTTTTGTCAGAGATTGTTTATGTCAAGTGTTGTTTCTGGGTGTATAGGTGCGCGAGGGTCTCGTACCCATGTTTATTTTATGTATGTATATTTTCGTGTTTGAGCATGTTAAGTGGACATTTATAAAAAGTCTCCATTTACACTCCGTCTAACTCTCCTGCGCCTGACTTCCCTGCCACCTATACACACGACCCTGACAGAATCTCTGACCAACTATGAAGCAGCAGGAGGAGGCACTTCGCTCATGAGGTAGAGGAACGCGTCATGGAACAAGCGGAGGAGATTGACAGTCTGAGCGCTGCCATGGATCGCATTGTCCAGAATATGGACCGCTGGAGAGAGACGGGGAGCTTTTCCAGCACCTCCACCACCTGGAATCCTTTGAACGCTTTTTCTCCTCCTGAACATAACAGGATCCATTTATCCCTACCACGGGATACAATGGAGATACTGCCAGCTGCCAGGGTTTTCTCCTAAAACTGAACTTGTATCTAGCCACGGTCTCTCCAGTACCATCAGACCGTGAGAAAAGTTCCGCCCTCGTCTCATGCCTCACCGGGAAAGCCTGGAGTGGGCCAACGCTGTGTGTGGAGAGGATGCGGCGTTGGACCATTTTTGAGGAGTTCATGCCGCCATTTCCGGAAGGTATTCGACCACCATCCGAAGGCAGAGAGCGGGTGGAGCTCCTCTATCATCTGAGGCAGGGGACGAGGAGTGCCAGGAGTTCGATTTGGGTTTAGGACTTTGGCTGCCGGCGCTGGATGGAGCGACAGGGCCCTGATCGACCACTACCGTTGTAGTCTACGCGAGGACGTCCGTCGGGAGCTGGCCTGTAGAGACACCACCCTCAACTTCGACCAGCTGGTGGACATGTCCATCAGGCTGGACAACATGCTGGCTACTCGTGGACGTCTAGACGGGGTCTGTTGTTCCATCCTCCGCCACTCTCTTCCCGAACCTATGGAATTGGGAGGGATGGTGCGCAGGGGATCGGAGGGGGTTCCGCTCGAGCACCATCTATGATCGCAGAATCACACTGCTGATCGGTGCGGGTTGGTTCCTCTGGGAATAGAGAAGGCAGGCAGGGCACTCTGGCATCACCCCAGGTAAGTAGGCACCATACTCATCCAGAGCCCTCTGCTGCACTTATGTTTGTCTCTGTCACTTTTCCGGATTTTTCCCTGCATTCCCAGTATAAGGCGCTAGTAGATTCAGGCGCGGCTGGGAATTTCATTAATACAAATTTAGCTCATAGTTTAGGGATTCCTATTGTTTCTGTGGATATGCTTTCCTATTCATGCCTTAGATAGTCGACCAATAGGGTCAGGGTTTATCAGGGAGGTCACCGCACCTTTGTCTATGATAACGCAGGAGGGTCACAAGGAGAAGATTAGTCTTTTCCTTATTGATTCCCCTGGTATTCTGTGGTGCTAGGCTACCCTGGTTAACTGATCATAACCCCACTGTTTCTTGCCACAGAGGGCTCTCACGGGGTGGTCGTGAGAGTGCTCAGGTAGGGTGTAGGGGTTTCCGTTGGTGCTACTACGGTGGAAGTCCAGACCAGGTCTCCCACCGTGCGCATTCCCCCAGAATATGCCGATTTGGCACTCGCTTCTGTAAAAAGAAGGCGACTCAATTACACCCCATCGACAGGGGGATTGTGCGATAGATCTCCTGGTAGACGCTGTATATCCCAGGAGTCACGTGTATCCCCTGTCGCAAGCGGAGACAGTGGCTATGGATACATATATCTCTGAATCCCTGCGTCAGGGGTTCATTCAGCCATCCATTTCACCCGCCTCTTCGAGTTTCTTTTTTGTGAAGAAGAAGGATGGCGGTTTACGCCCGTGCATTGATTTCGAGATCTCAATAAAACCACGGTAAAATATGTTACCCGCTACCTTTGATCAATAGTGTTATGGAGTCAATGCGCGGGGCACGCTTCTTCACAAATTGGATCTCAGGAGTGCGTACAATCTGGTGCGTATTAGGAAGGGTGATGAGTGGAAGAGCATTTAGCACCACCTCAGGTCATTATGAGTACCTGGTCATGCCATATAGGTTGATGAATGCTCCATCAGTCTTCCAATCATTTGTCGATGAGATCTTCAGGGACATGCACGGGCAGGGTGTAGTGGTGTATATCGATGATATTTTGATATACTCTGCTACACGCGCCGAGCATGTGTCCCTGGTGCGCAGGGTGCTTGGTCGCCTGTTGGAGCATGATCTATATGTCAAGGCTGAGAAATGGATTGTTGGAAGAACAAGCATCTCCTTCCTAGGGCATCAGATTTCCACTTCAGGAGTGGAAATGGAGAGCGACCGCATTACAGCCGTGCGTAATTGGCCGACTCCAACCACGGTAAAGGAGGTGCAGCGTTTGTTAGGGTGTCCAATAC
>NC_036851.1:37791706-37805323 GCF_002910315.2 Salvelinus sp. IW2-2015 | reverse complement strand
CTGTTCTCAACACCGCATCGCAGGTGGGGATTGTGCGATAGATCTCCTGGTAGACGCTGTATATCCCAGGAGTCACGTGTATCCCCTGTCGCAAGCGGAGACAGTGGCTATGGATACATATATCTCTGAATCCCTGCGTCAGGGGTTCATTCAGCCATCCATTTCACCCGCCTCTTCGAGTTTCTTTTTTTGTGAAGAAGAAGGATGGCGGTTTACGCCCGTGCATTGATATCGAGATCTCAATAAAACCACGGTAAAATTAGTTACCCGCTACCTTTGATCAATAGTGTTATGGAGTCAATGCGCGGGGCACGCTTCTTCACAAATTGGATCTCAGGAGTGCGTACAATCTGGTGCGTATTAGGAAGGGTGATGAGTGGAAGACAGCATTTAGCACCACCTCAGGTCATTATGAGTACCTGGTCATGCCATATAGGTTGATGAATGCTCCATCAGTCTTCCAATCATTTGTCGATGAGATCTTCAGGGACATGCACGGGCAGGGTGTAGTGGTGTATACGATGATATTTTGATATACTCTGCTACACGCGCCGAGCATGTGTCCCTGGTGCGCAGGGTGCTTGGTCGCCTGTTGGAGCATGATCTATATGTCAAGGCTGAGAAATGGATTGTTGGAAGAACAAGCATCTCCTTCCTAGGGCATCAGATTTCCACTTCAGGAGTGGAAATGGAGAGCGACCGCATTACAGCCGTGCGTAATTGGCCGACTCCAACCACGGTAAAGGAGGTGCAGCGTTTGTTAGGGTTTGCCAATTACTACCGGAGATTCATCCGGGGTTTTGGTCAGGTTGCAGCTCCCATTACCTCACTGCTAAAGGGGGGACCGGTGCGCTTGCAGTGGTCGGCCGAGGCGAATAGGGCTTTTGGTCAACTGAAGGCTCTGTTTACCTCGGCGCCTGTGTTGGCTCATCCGGATCCCTCTTTGCCTTCATAGTAGAGGTGGACGCATCCGAAGCTGGGATAGGAGCAGTGCTCTCTCAGCGTTCGGTGTGCCACTGAAGCTTCGCCCCTGTGCTTTCTTTTCGAAGAAGCTCAGCCCGGCGGAGCGAAACTATGATGTGGGGACCGAGAGCTGTTAGCTGTCGTAAAAGCCTTGAAGGTGTGGAGGCATTGGCTTGAGGGGGCTAATCACCCTTTTCTCATCTGGACTGACCACCGCAATCTGGAGTACATCCGACAGGCGAAGAGACTAAATCCTCGCCAGGCAAGGTGGGCCATGTTTTTCACTCGTTTTGTGTTACGTTTACTTACAGACCAGGCTCCCAGAACGTCAAGGCAGACGCATTGTCTCGGCTGTATGACACAGAGGAGCGGCCCATGGATCCCACTCCCATACTCCCAGCGTCGTGTTTGGTGGCGCCAGTAGTGTGGGAGCTGGACGCGACATTGAGCGGGCGTCACGTGCAGAGCCCTCTCCTCCTGAGTGTCCAGCTGGTCGTCTGTACGTTCCGTCTGCTGTCCGCGACCGATTGATCTATTGGGCTCACACGTCACCCTCCTCTGGTCATCCTGGGATAGGTCGGACGATGCGCTGTCTTGATGGGAGTACTGGTGGCCCACTTTAGCTAAGGACGTGAGGATTTATGTTTCCTCCTGTTCGGTGTGCGCCCAGTGCAAGGCTCCTAGACACCTGCCTAGAGGTAAGCTTCTACCTTTACCCGTTCCTCAACGGCCGTGTGTCGCACCTGTCAGTGGATTTTTTGACTGATCTTCCACCTTCACAGGGTTACACCACGATCCTGGTCGTTGTGGATGGTTCTCGAAGTCCTGTCGTCTCCTCCCTTTGCCTGGTCTCCCTACGGCCTTACAAACTGCAGAGGCCCTGTTTACACATTTTTCCGGCACTATGGGGTGCCTGAGGATATAGTGTCTGATCGGGGTCCCCAGTTCACGTCAAGGGTCTGGAAGGCGTTCATGGAACGTCTGGGATCTCGGTTAGTCTAACTCAGGTTTTCACCCCGAGAGTAATGGGCAGGTGGAGAGAGTTAACCAGGATGTGGGCAGGTTTCTGCGGTCCTATTGCCAGGACCGGCCGGGGGAGTGGGCGAAGTTCGTGCCCTGGGCAGAGATGGCCCAGAACTCGCTACGTCATCTCTCCACTAACCTTACTCCTTTACATGTGTATTAGGGTATCAGCCGTTCTGGCTCCTTGGCATCAGAGTCAGACCGAAGCTCCTGCGGTGGACAATTGGTTTCGGCACGCTGAGGAAACCTGGGAGGCAGCCCACGTCCACCTTCAGCGTGCCATAAGGCGCCAGAAAATTGGCGCAGACCGTCGCCGCAGTGAGGCCCCGGTGTTCGCACCAGGGGACAGGGTCTGGCTCTCGACCCGAAACCTGCCCCTCCGCCTGCTCTGCCGGAAGCTGGGTCCGCGGTTTGTGGGGCGTTTAAAGTCCTGAGGAGAGTGAACGAGGTATGTTATAGGTTACAACTGCCCACTAATTACCGTATTAACTTTTCTGCCTCAGAAACCCGGATCCGGGAGCACCCCCCACCCCCCACACACTGATTAGCATAGATAGCATATAGCTAGAGTATATAGTCTTACATATACATAAATCACAAGTCCAAGACACCAGATGAAAAGATACAGATCTTGTGAATAAAGCCACCATTTCAGATTTTTTAATGTTTTACAGGGAAGACAAATATGTAAATCTATTAGCTAAACACGTTAGCAAAATACACCACTATTCTAACTCCATCAGTTCTTACTCCTTCAGGTGCTATCACCAATTCGGCTCAACTAAGATATTGATAGCCAATAACCTATAAAAAAAAACCATCAGATGACAGTCTGATACATATTCATGGTATAGGATAGTTTTTGTTAGAAAAAAGTGCATTATTTCAGGTAGAAATCACAGTTTACAATTGCACGACCATCCACAAATCCACTAGAATTACTAGATAGAGCAACGTGTATGACCAATTTACTAATCATAAAAATTTCATAAAAATAGACAAAGCATAGCAATGGAAAGACCCAGTTCTTGTGATTTCAGACCATATTTCAGATTTTCTAAGCGTTTTTCAGCGAAAACACAATAAATCGATAAGTTAGCATACTCAATGTTCCAACGTTACCAAGCATCGATTCCAGCCAAAGAGCGCTATAACGTAACCACCGCCAAAAGATATTAATTTTTTCACTAACCTTCTCAGAATTCTTCCGATGACACTCCTGTAACATCATTTTACAACATACATATACAGTTTGTTCGAAAAGGTGCATATTTAGCCATACAAAACCGTGGTTACACAATGAAAATACTAGGAAATCAAGCCTCAATATGTTGACGTCATCTATCAGAGTGATCTAGTTTAATTAAAAGCTAATCATATACTTGACTAAAAAATACAGGGTTGACAGGAATCGAAAGAACAATTAGTTCTTAATGCAACCGCTGATTTACATTTTTAAAATTATCCTTACTTTTCAATACAGGGTTGGCCAAGTGAAGCTATACCAAACAAAATGGCGATATATGCGTTTAAAATATTTCGACAGAAAAACGGTTTATCATATTAAATATTGCTTACTTTGAGCTGATCTTCCATCATATTCTTGGGCAATGTATCCTTTTCTATGTTATAAACGTCTTTTGGTCGATAGATGTCCTCTGTCCTTCGAAATGTCCATCACCAACGACCGACACCCTAAAGCGTGTCCAAACTTTCAGAGTGCACGACAAATAAATTCCTCAGAATCGCACTAAACGGATATAAATTGATATAAAACGGTTCAAATTCACTACATTATGATGTTTTTAAACTATAACGACTGAAAACATGACCGGAGAAATATTGCTGGTTAGAAAACGACTTGGAACGAGACAGGTCCGATGGCCTTCACGCTTGAGGCGCACGTTGAGAAAGGGCGGTCTCTGTACATTTGGTCATTTAATATGCTGTGAACGTCCATCGATTCATTGAAAACGTGATGACGTACAGACACCCAGAGGAAGACGTAGGCAGTGTCGGTTTCTTCATAGCATTCACTGTGGCCTTATAAACAGACCCCAGATCAGAGGTAAAAATTTCTGAAATCTGAACCCTGTCATGAAAAGTGCTGTAGAATTGTTCTGTACCACTCAGAGACAAAATTTCAACTCCTATAGAAACTATAGACTGTTTTCTATCCAATAATAACAATAATATGCATATTGTACGATCAAGAATTGAGTACGAGGCAGTTTAATTTGGAAATGTAAAAAAAAAAAAAATGCTAACAGCTCCCCTATTGACAAAAGGTTAACCCTCGTTCCATGTGTCTCTCCTCAGGCCGGTGGTGGCTGGCCCGCTCCAGGAGGCTGAAGTGCGTGAAGTTCCTCCGCCTCCTCTAGACATCGAGGGGGTCCCGGCGTACTCTGTTCGATCCATTTTGGATTCGAGACGTCGGGCGAGGGGCCTTCTGTACCTCGTGGACTGGGAGGGGTACGGGCGGAGGAGAGATGCTGGGTTCCGGTGGAGGACGTTTTAGATCCTTCCATGTTAAAAGAATTCCATCGCCTCCATCCGGATCGCCCTGCACCTCGCCCTCCGGGTCGTCCCCGAGGCCGGTGTCGACGCGCTGCTGGAGCCGCGCGTCAGGGGGGGGGTAATGTCACGACTTCTGCCGAAGTCGTTGCCTCTCCTTGTTCGGGCGGTGTTCGGCGGTCGACGTCACCGGCCTTCTAGCCATCATCGATCCATTTTTCATTTTCCATTGGTTTTGTCTTGTCTTCCCACACACCTGTTGTCAATCCCATTCATTACCTATTGTGTATTTAACCCTCTGTTTCCCCTCATGTGTTTTGTCAGATTGTTTTATGTCAAGTGTTGTTTCTGGGTGTATAGGTGCGCGACGGGTCCTCGTACCCATGTTTATTTTATGTATGTATATTTTCGTGTTTGGAGCATGTTAAGTGGACATTTATTAAAAGTCTCCATTTACACTCCGTCTAACTCTCCTGCGCCTGACTTCCCTGCCACCTATACACACGACCCTGACACAGTCACATACCTAGGCAAGGTTGTTGGTCAGGGATTTGTCTGTCCCGTGGAAGCCAAGGTTCAGGCTGTGAAGCAGTTCCCACAGCCCTCCACAAAGAAAAGAACTGATGCGCTTCCTGGGAATGGCGGGGTACTACCGTGCTTTCTGTGTAAACTTTTCGGTAGTAGTGTCCCACTGACCAACCTGTTGAAGGCCAGGGCTGAATTTCTGGTCCACCCAGTGTCAAGAGGCATTTGATGCAGTTAAGGCTCTTTTTGTGTTTGGCACCTGTGTTGGCAGCACCAAATTTTGGGAAACCTTTCAAATTGCAGGTAGACACCAGTCAAATCGGTGCTGGGGCTGTGCTTCTCCAGGAGAATGATGAGAATGTTGAGTGTGCAGTCAGTTTCTTCTCCCGGAAATTTAATAAGTATCAGAAAAACTATTTCGTAATTGAAAAGGAGGCTTTAGGTCTCATTTGGGCTTTACAGCACTTCGAGGTCTATGTTGGTTCTGGTTTGACCCTTTAACTGTGTTCACTGACCACAACCCACTTGTTTTTCTGAGGTCCTGCAAAATCCCAACCAGCGCCTGATGCGTTGGGCTTTGTTCTTGCAACCATTCAACCTTGATATTAGACACATTAGTGGTAAGGATAATATCATTGCTGATGCTCTGTCCCGTGCTCTTTAACCTAGCTTGTATCTTTTCTCTGCTGACCCCTACGGGCTGTCTGCGCCTCTTTCCTCTTAAATTGCTCCCCAGGTACCAGGGCTGCTGAGTTTGAGGGGCGGACAGTCAGCTGGGGGACACGGGGCTACTGCTAGGAGCCGGGATTGGTATCCTTTTTTTGGGGGGGTGGGGGGGGGGATTTGGATTGTTTTGATATGTTGGAGGAAGTTGGGTTGAGGGTGGAACCTCATTTTAAGGAGGGGGTGTCACGGCTCCTCCTCTGCCTTGCAGGGCGGTTCCTCCTGCAAGGCAGAGGAGGGTCGTTAGTGATTGGAGCCACCTGGGCTCAGGGTATAAACTGTTTCACTAATCACCTCTCTCTCTCTCGCTGCTCCTCCAGGTATGATCCTGTTTTGTTTTGTTCCTTCGTAGTTTTGCATAGTTTTCACTCAGTCATATTCACACACACAGATTCACGCATCCATGCACTTTACATACACTACTTACATAATACTTTCACACCTCATTCCTTTTCTTAGTTTTTTAAAGTTAATAGTTTTGGTTTATAATAAAGAACATTTTTAATTGGCCTATACCTGTTGTTCGTGTCCCCTCATTTTTGTCACAGGCTATGAGCTGGCTTGTGACAAGAGTGGTACTGTGGCTGAGGAGCATATTGTTGCCATGGTGGGTAGTACACTCCAGAATGTGCATTAGCAAAGCTTCCTCTTCCAGGCCCAAAGTTTCCTCTGCCCTTGCTGTACACACTTCCTCTTCCATGTCCCCTGCACTGCAAACTCATATGCCCCAACTGGCCACATGTCCAGCATTGAGTGTTTTTCCAGTCACAAGGGGCTCTGGCGGGCCCATATCCTCTTCCAGTCCATGGTTGGGGGTCACCATAAGGCTGCATGGGAAAAGGCAGGTACCAGGTGTGACTGTAGGGGGGCTACAGGCTGTGGTTGTGGTGGGCCTGTAGAAACAACTTGAGCAGCCATCACATTGTGAGCAAACCCACCACTTACTTTCTCGATCTGTGCAAGCTGGGCCTTCAGTACAATGTCTAGTCCTCCTTTCCTCGATTTCTCATCATACTTTTGTTTCTTCCAGTTCCTGAACCAATGTCTGAGATACTCTTCTTTCTCTCCCCCAGTCTTTCGGTCCCATCCTATTTCATCTTCAACCTTTTTTCTGATGGGTTCAGGGAAATTCTTGACAGTGTAATCATAGAACATGCATTCTCCAGTGTCATTCTGGTAATATCTTTGAGTTCCTCATTCCATATTGCTTTAAACTTTTCAAGCCATTCTACGTAATCTGTGTTTTCGCCGAGGGCCACATGGCTTAGTCTGGTCATATCTCTTACAGTGGGGTATTCATATCTTAGAGTCCTCCACAGGGGTGCTCGGACTTCACGCAATACTGTTTCAGGTGGAGCATCATCGATGCGGGCTCTCAACAACAGCGTCTCCAATTGCCCTGGTATCATCATCCTCGCCAGCAGCGCCTTGAGGTCCCCCAGGCAAAGGTTTTCGTTATGCCCGTGTAAATGCTCAAAGTCTATATCCACCCATCCGCTCCTTCTGAGATCCTGGGCATGCCTTTCACTGCTGTTTCCAGGTCTCCAATACTCCAAGCCTTGTATTCCTGAGTCACCMGTCCCCCTGGACCCATACGATACACCAAGGGCATCATGGAAAATGTCTCTTCCTTTCTATCTCTCCATAAATCTCCCAGTTCTTCTTCTACCTCCCTCTGGTATCGTCTTACKATATCCTTGGCTTGTCTGACCTCGTCTTTTAGCTTTTGACTTTCGTCCACATCATCTGTGTCCATTGTCTCTTTAATCTTGTCATCAATTAGCATTTGTTGATCTTCCATCAACTTTCTCTTCTCTTTTCGTAATGTATACAACTTATTATTTGCCAGTCTTGTTTCTTCTCTCTTTCTTTCTTCCCTTTCTCTCTGGTCTCTGAATAGGCCACCCATGGATGGTAACACTTTGTACTTTACTTTTACTTCTTTAGTAGTTCGCTTGTTTTCTACAGGCGGCCATATGTCTATGGTCTTTCAGTCTGTTCCTTTCTGTGGAGTGAGGTGACGAGGGAATCTCCCTCCAGGAACTGTGCCTCCTTTTTTCATCCAATTCTATTGTTCTCATACCACTTGTTGCTGCTGTTGTGTCATCCACCTCCTTCAACAGAGTCCACTTGAGGATAATTGTGGTTGCTTCTCCATTTTCTTCTGTCAGTGGTATGAGAGGGTAAATCTGTGTATAGTCACCCAGGGATCCTCTGGGTTGATTGTCATATGGCGGCGGGGCTGTGGGGAGTACTCCTGTTCTGCCTCTGTCCTGACCCAGTTCTTTCTTCCCACACTCTATTCTCTCCAGCTTTAGTTTTGTCACAGTAGCCTTGTTCACGAAGATCTGTCCTTCCAGCATCATTCCTATCACAGTTTCTGATACAAGGGTACTCTTCTTCATCCCCTTCCTTTTGTCCATTGTTCTTGTCTGATCTCCTTGACTAAATCCAACCTAGTCTTGTTGAATGAACCAGCCATTGGATATCTATTTTCTCCTGTCATCTCTGTCCAGACATGCCATTTCTTAAAAATGAATGTAAATTCCACAGCAGGAAACTTATTTTGCATATATTCAACAGGCGTGACAGGCTTCATTGCGCCTATCTCCTCATTCTGTTTTGACTGTGCCATGGTGCTCCGGCTTTTTATTTAGATAGTCTGCGTGTAATGTGTTTTCCAATTTCTATAGGTTTGTCCTAAGTGGGTGTAATATGTAGGAATATGCCTATAGAGAATAATTTATATCTCTTTTCAGTGTGTTAAACAACAGTGGGTGATACTGAAATCCTAATTCTACTCTCACTTAATCCAGGCTATAGTAAATGGTTCTACTAAACTCAAATATATTTCACACGCGGGCCTCACAGAGACAACCGCATGCTAGACTTCAATTAATAATATTATATCTTAAGGGTGTAGAGCAGGGGTGTCAAACTCAAATACCCAGTGGGCCAAAATGTAAAACCTGAACAAAGTCGCGGGCCAACATTGAACAAATGAACCTTTTAATATMGACCCAAACAAGTTTTGCTTTAACATTGAATATGGAACAAGCATCGCTTATTACCATACAATATATAATTTAATAGTGGAGACATGCAAAATCGAATTTCAAATGAAAAAACACATCAATGGCATTCATTTATTAAATAAATAAAATTTAAATAAAAATCGTATGCCTCTTCTATTTGCAGCCTTCTGATTTAAATACCAAAATAAACTTTTTCCACTGGCTAATAATTTTACAAATAAAATGATAATAAATCAATCAATCATTCAAGCCCATGCTTGTAGCAAGAAAAAGTGCACAAAGAAAACGTTAATTATTGCACACTGATCTAATCTGATGTGCCCAAGCCAGATACCTGGCATCTCTTCTTGGATGCTAGTTCATCAATGTCTGGGCTCAGCTCTGAGCTGAAGAAATCCTCAGTATCGAGCGAAGGTGTTCATCAGTCAGACGTCTCCTGTGAGTTGTTTGGGTCATCTTCATCGAGGGGAAAAGTTGCTCGCATAGATAAGTGCTGCCGAACATGGAGAGCATCTGAGCAGCTTGGGTGCGGAGCTGAGGCATTGTGTCAGGGATGAACCGTGGAAACTGTGCGGCGCCCACAGCATCATACTTTGACTTCAGCGTGTCGTTGCACTGGAGTTCTATCCGCTCCATTTGGATGTTGGTTGGTGCTTTTTCACATCAACTGCGAAGGGATTACTAAACAGTTCAAACCTACATTTCTGGACATCGAGTCGGCAAATCGCCGGCTAAACTCAGCGGCGAGAACACTGAGTTTTTCAGCAAACTGTGCGCATGGGAACACGGCGGTAGAGATCTGCGCTTTTATGTTTGGCAGCAGGGAAAATGGCAATGGTTTCCTGCAGCATCTGATTCTCCCACAGGCACAGTTTAGTTTTAAAGGCCCTCACTGCAGCGTACATGTCTTGTGATGATGCGCCCCGCCCCTGAAGCTGCGGTTAGCGCATCGAGATGGCTCGAGATGTCACAGAGAAAGGCCAGCTCACACAGAAACTTTTGCTCCCGGAGCTCTGCTGTATCCTTCCCTTTGGTTTCCAGGAATTGACATATTTCCTCACGCAGTCGAAACATCTGTTCAGTACTTTTCCTCTGCTTAGCCATCTCACCTCTGTGTGATCCGGCACGTCTGCGTATTCCGAACCACACTCCTCTAGAAAAAATTAAACTGGCGGTGATTCAGACCTTTGGCTCTTATAAAGTTAACTACCTGTGTTACTGTGGTCATAACATGTTCCATCTTTAGGGCTTTGGCACACAGTGATTCCTGATGTATGATGCAGTGGTAAACAGTTAGCTCACCTGCACAGTTCTCTTCCCGCATCTTCTCCCGAACATGCCCACCAGTCACTCTTTTTACCGCACATCGCTGGCGCACCATCTGTCGTTAATCCAACGAGTTTATCCCACGGCAGCTTTTTTTCAGTTACACATTTGGAAACCTCCTCAAAGTTTCCTTTCCTGTGTTTGTGCCATGCATTGATTTGAATCCCAATAGCTCCTCCGTAACACACAGATTTGAGTCCACTCCACGGATGAAGACTGACAGCTGAGCAGTATCAGATGCGTCGCAGCTCTAATCCACAGCGAGGGAGAACGCAACAATCTTTTCCCTTTTCCATCAGCTGGTCATACAAATTGGTGGCAAGATCACATGTGCGATCAGCTACTGTGTTCCTGCTCAGGCTCACGTTTGAAAATGCTTGCTTTTTCTCTGGGCAAACGAGGTCACAACTTTCATCATGCACTTTTTCACGAACTCTCCTCATTAAAGGGCGGGGCTGATTTTGCGATCTCTGCTGCCACTATATAACGAGCCTTTACAGGCAGCCTCACTTTGTGATGTGGCTTTTTTGAACATATTCTGTTGTGAAACCAAACTTCTTTTCATCTCCTCTACTTTCTGGCTCCTTTGAGTCATGTCCAGGTCCTTGTATTTGTCATGGTGTTTCGTTTCATAGTGTCGTCTAATGTTGTACTCCTTACTTACAGCCACGTTGACTCCACAAACAGACAAACAGGTTTGCCTTTTCATATGTACAGATATTCTGCCTCCCACTTGTCCAGAAAGCTCCTGTTTTCTGCCTTTCTTTTCGCCATTTTTGGGAAGGGATAGCGCGCTGACAGTTGTAACGTCTATGTTGCTATGACTACTGTCACAGAGGAGAGGGCGTTTTTGGTCCTGTCCTGATTGGCGCGCGAAAACAACAGCAGAGCATTATGGATTCGTAGTATTAGCGGTGAATGCGCTGTATAATACCGGCGGGCCAGCTCTAGTAGTAATTTGGTATTGTCTCGCGGGCCAAATATAATTACCAGAGTTTGACACCATGGTGGTAGAGACAGGGTATGTGTATGACAAACTGCCAGTTGACCGGATGGATGCCAATAATACAAGATTTTGCACAGCGAGCGGACTTTCTAGATGCTATTGAAAAATTTTAAATGACGCAATATAGTCTAGTGAACCTAATTGAACTACTGAAAACCTTATCAAAATATATTCCAATATGATCAGATAAATAAAAGCAATAATTTTTCTTATGGCTCGTCAGTAATCTTTTAATTTCAAACAGACAACAAAAGACAAATTTCCTTTAATATAAATCCCCATAACATGAACATTAATGAAGAAAGGTATTTAGGCACCATCAGTAGCCTATATTTTCTATTTTAGCCAAAAGTGGCGCTAAATTACTTCAAAGAAAAACATACAATAATAGCAATTTTCTAATCATCCACTTCAACTAGAAATATTTTTAAAATATAATTGGATTGAATACAATAAAATAAAGTGCAAAAATCTATTAATCAAAAACAACACTGTTGTTTTTAAGGAGAAGGTAACATGCAGTGAAAACACATATTAAACTTTAAACTTTTAAACTTTTGAACCTGCGAGTAAAAAATCTAATCATATGTGATTGCACAGTAATGTTCACCTTGTTTGAGGTTGAGGGTGATACTTTGGTGGTGTCCATCTTTTCACACGTTCATCAAAATGTTCGGGTAAGGCTACTGAGCTGAGGAAATTACTCAGAATTGAGTTGGAGGTGTTCAGCAGTAAGTCGACTTCTGTGTGCATCGTTTTTTTCAGGTTCATACCAAAGAACAGTTGTTACACACAGGTACATGTGCTGCCAAACAATAGAAACGGTTTGAGCAGCCTGGATGCCGCAGCTGGGGCAATTGTGTCGGGCGGAACGGGCGAACTCCGCAGCAGCGCCACTGCCGCATATTTTGCCCTCAGTGGCATCATTGCATTGGAGGTCAATCAACTCCTTTGGAGGTTTGGATGGTGAGCTTCTCCACGTCAAAGCAAATGGGTTACGAGCAGTTCCTAACCTGCTTTTTTGTGACTTGAAAGTCAGAAATTCGGCGTCGAAAGTCAGCGGCAAGCAACCTATTTTATCAGCAACTGTGCGCTCGGGAACGCACCTGGTAAGAGAGCTCTTCTTCTTTCATGGTCTGGCAGCTGGAAAGTGGCTCAAATTTTCTTTCCGCATCTTGCCGTCTCCCACAGAGTCAGTTTGGTTTTAAATGCCTTCACTGTACTGTACATATCAGAGATGACATGATCCGCGAGCCTCGCAGCTGCAAGTTCATTGCGATTCAGATGACTCGTAATGTCACACATGAAAGCCATTTCACACAGAAACATTTCGTCTTCTGAGTTGTGTGTGTTCTTTCCCTTGCTGTCCAAGAACAGCAAATCTCTCAGCGAAGCTCGAAACATCTTTTGAAAAGCACCTTTCTCCTGGCTTAGCCATCGCACCTCTGTGTGATAAGGCAAATCACCATGCTCCCGTTTCTAACTCCGTTCAGAAATGCTTGAACTGGCGTGTGTTCAAACTTTGCTCTGATTAAATTTAACTGTGCGCGTGATGATGCTCATTACATGCTCCATTTTCCAGGCTTTACTGGCACAATCTGCTTTCCTGTGTATTGATACAATGGATAAGCTGTCAGCTCACCTGTCTGCGTTTTCCTCTTGCATCTTTCCGTACTTCGCACCAGTCCGCTCTGTGTCCACTCGCAGGTGCTTCGCGTCGGTTTGTCAAACCCACCGAGTTTTTCCCAAGGCAGCTCCATGCCTAATTTACACATCTTGACATCCTCTTCATACAAAATCATGCCCGTAGTTTGTGCATGCCATTAGGAACGTAAGCCCAAAACTCCTCTGTCACGCTTTAGGCTGGAGGTTCCACTCGCGGATTGAAAATTGACAACTGGGCAATGTCAGAAATGTCGGTGCTCTCCATCCACAGCCAAGGAATATGCAATGAAATCTTTTTCCCTTTTTTCAACAAGCTGCTCTTTTGATTGATGGGACAACTGGTCTACTCTCTCGGCCATGGTGTTTCTGCTCAAGCACTCCACATTAAAAAAGAGTTGCCTTTTTTTCTGGGCAAACTTCGTGCACAAACTTTAATCATGCAGTTTTGATGAAATCCCCCTCCGTACATTGGCGGCCTGATTTGCGATCTCTTCTGCAAAATACAAAACTGGCTTGACAGCAGCCTGGCCTTGTGATTTGGCTTTTTTGAACAGAGCCTGTCGAGATTTGAGGCCTCGTTTTATTCCTCTGCCTTTTGTAGCCTTTGTTCCATGTCCATATTCTTGTTTTTTTGTCCGCGTGTTTCGTTTCATAATGTCGTCTCAGATTATACTCTTTCAGTACCGCCACACTTTCTCCACACAGAAGACACACCAGGTTTTCCAGCTACCTCCGTGAACATATACTCCGACTCCCACCTTGTTTTGAAACCCCGGTTCTCAGTGTCCACTTCCGTTTTTGCCATTTTTGATGGGTATCTGAAAGTTAATTTTACTG
>NC_036851.1:37726565-37791681 GCF_002910315.2 Salvelinus sp. IW2-2015 | reverse complement strand
GTGTGTGTTTGGATTAAAAGCTATTAGGTAAGTGTGGTGAACATACACAATATACACACCAGCCATATGGGGGGAAAACTCCCCCCCCCCGCGCTTGTCATTACAAACAACCTCCTAACTCCCAAACCGTCGGATCAGTTGGTGTGGTGAGTGGAGCATTCTACCATGCTTTCTTCACTGTGTAAAGGAGCAAAAGGCTAACAACAACAACCTCAGCCAACCTCAGTTAACCTTCCCACCCTGGGGAAACCAACCAGTCATAAAGTTTACTGTGATGGCAGAGGGTTAACTAGTGATAATGCTTTATGTATAGTGGAACAAAACAGATGTGAAGTGTTATGCTCTGTGTGTATGTTCTGCATCTCCTTCCACCCAACTGTAAAGGTATTAGTTGGTGGGTCCAGTTCTTGTGTCGTTTATTTTTAGGTCACTCTCCGGTTTTATGTATCTTGAAATTCCACCCGTTTCTTTGGGTTGAAATCAATTTCCTGTCTGTGATGTTTTTAAGATAACTTAATCAGCTGCGTAAACAAATATTTCCCTTCAGATATTGAAGATCGTAATCTCTGATTTAGCTATTCTATTTAATTCTCTTCCTGTCAGGTCTACTCATTCTCAGGGCTCGTAAACGTATGGAAACCTAAATAAACACTGGTATGTGCCAAGAGAGCACGCAGTGACGCCTACGGTGTACATTGACAAAACAAATTGTAATCTTGTGGGGTGCAAAGGATGTGCTCCTTATTGCATCTTGTTATTTTCAATTAATTGTAAAGCAAATATTCACACTTTACTTGAGCATTTATTTTAATCACGCCATTCAGAAATCAACCACAGGTGCTCATCAATTGCCCACATAATTGACCTTCATCACCCCCATGATGAATTCTTTAATCAGATCTTGATTTATCATTTCTATAGATCATGGTAGGGAGTGTGTGTACAGTGGTGAATGTACAAGAATGAACATGAATCACCCACTTGGGGACAACATTTTTGTCACCACCGCTAAGAGTGTGAAGACAACCAAGATCTTAGAATAACAAGTTCCACAGAAGTCATTTGTTGAAGCAGCGAAGTCACGAGTTAAAATCTTTACATGTTGAATCTCTAGTTGCAGTAGTAAAAGAGAAGGCAAATTGGAAACGTTGTCTAAGTCCTCCCCATCAGTTGGTACTGTCCATTAAAACTTCTTTAATCTACTACTTTGCGTTTCTTTTCACCACTGATATTCATAGTAGCCTAGCAGAAGGGCTTCATTGTTTCCTGGTCCTACGCTTGTTTAGACCTTCAGAATCAGAATGACTGGAGAAGTGGCCAGGGTCGACGTGAGTAAGACCACCACACAAGTTAACCACAATTTCCTCATACTACAGCTGAAAAACTGCAACCATTCATTTATTCCATCCCCTCTACTAGGCTCTGCATATTACTACAAGATGTGGATTTCAAAGAATCAACTCTGACTTTTTCATGATTCTACTGATTGTAATGAATAACTCGTAACCTCAACATATCTTTGGTTGTTAAATGCCTTGAGTGACAACGGAGACATTAGAAGGGTGGCGAACACTACCATTATGGTTCAAGGTTGAAACTATATTTTAGACAGTTTATGCAAGGTCCAACTTAAAGGGACAGATCTGCAGTTCTACAACATCCACTGAATTTACAGTGCTTGTAAAGTATTCAGACCCCTGGACTTTTAAACGCATTTTTGTTATGTTACGCTATTCTAATGGATTAAATACATTTCTCAAGGCAATCTACACCACAAACCCAATATGACAAAATGAAAACAGGTTTGCCACACTTTGTATACAAAATAGTATATCTGAATTTGTGCAACAAAGACCAGATACTGGCATCTCTTCTTGGATGCTAGTTCATCAATGTCTGGGCTCAGGCTCTGAGCTGAAGAAATCCTCAGTATCGAGCGAAGGTGTTCATCAGTCAGACGTCTCCTGTGAGTTGTTTTGGTCATCTTCATCGAGGGGAAAAGTTGCTCGCATAGATAAGTGCTGCCGAACATGGAGAGCATCTGAGCAGCTTGGGTGCGGAGCTGAGGCATTGTGTCAGGGATGAACCGTGGAAACTGTGCGGCGCCCACAGCATCATACTTTGACTTCAGCGTGTCGTTGCCAGCTGAGTTCTATCCGCTCCATTTGGATGTTGGTTGGTGCATTTTCACATCAACTGCGAAGGGATTACTAAACAGTTCAAACCTACATTTCTGGACATCGAAGTCGGCAAATCGCCGGCTAAACTCAGCGGCGAGAACACTGAGTTTTTCAGCAAACTGTGCGCATGGGAACACGGCGGTAAGGATCTGCGCTTTTATGGTTGGCAGCAGGGAAAATGGCAATGGTTTCCTTGCAGCATCTGATTCTCCCACAGCAGCACAGTTTAGTTTTAAAGGCCCTCACTGCAGCGTACATGTCTGTGATGATGCGCCCCGCGCCCTGAAGCTGCAGGTTAGCGCATCGAGATGGCTCGAGATGTCACAGAGAAAGGCCAGCTCACACAGAACTTTTGCTCCCGGAGCTCTGCTGTATCCTTCTTTGGTTTCCAGGAATTGACATATTTCCTCACCAGCAGTCGAAACATCTGTTCAGTACTTTTCCTTGCTTAGCCATCTCACCTCTGTGTGATACGGCACGTCTGCGTATTCCGAACCACACTCTCTAGAAAAAATTAAACTGGCGGTGATTCAGACCTTTGGCTCTTATAAAGTTAACTACCTGTGTTACTGTGGTCATAACATGTTCCATCTTTAGGGCTTTGGCACACAGTGATTCCTGATGTATGATGCAGTGGTAAACAGTTAGCTCACCTGCACAGTTCTCTTCCCGCATCTTCTCCCGAACCATGCCCACCAGTCACTCTTTTTCCAGCACATCGCTGGCGCACCATCTGTCGTTAATCCAACGAGTTTATCCCACGGCAGCTTTATTTCAGTTACACATTTGGAAACCTCCTCAAAGATTCCTTTCCTGTGGTTGTGCCATGCATTGATTTGAATCCCAATAGCTCCTCCGTAACACACAGATTTGAGTCCACTCCACGGATGAAGACTGAAGCTGAGCAGTATCAGATGCGTCGCAGCTCTAATCCACAGCGAGGGAGAACGCAACAATCTTTTCCCTTTTCCATCAGCTGGTCATACAAATTGGTGGCAAGATCACATGTGCGATCAGCTACTGTGTTCCTGCTCAGGCTCACGTTTGAAAATGCTTGCTTTTTCTCTGGGCAAACGAGGTCACAAATTTCATCATGCACTTTTTCACGAACTCTCCTCATTAAAGGGCCGGGCTGATTTTGCGATCTCTGCTGCACTATATAACGAGCCTTTACAGCAGCCTCACTTTGTGATGTGGCTTTTTTGAACATATTCTGTTGTGAAACCAAACTTCTTTTCATCCTCTACTTTCTGGCTCCTTTGAGTCATGTCCAGGTCCTTGTATTGTCATGGTGTTTCGTTTCATATGGTCGCTCTAATGTTGTACTCCTTACTTACAGCCACGTTGACTCCACAAACAAGACAAACAGGTTTGCCTTTTACATATGTAAACAGATATTCTGCCTCCCACTTGTCCAGAAAGCTCCTGTTTTCTGCCTTTCTTTTCGCCATTTTTGGGAAGGGATAGCGCGCTGACAGTTTGTAACGTCTATGTTGCTATGACTACTGTCACAGAGGAGAGGGCGTTTCTGGTCCTGTCCTGATTGGCGCGCGAAAACAACAGCAGAGCATTATGGATTCGTAGTATTAGCGTGAATGCGCTGTAATATACCGGGGCCAGCTCATAGTAGAATTTGGTATTGTCTCGCGGGCCAAATATAATTACCAGAGTTTGACACCATTGTGATATGGTGTAGAGGAACAGTAAGATGTTATACACCAGTGCCCCCTGGTGATAGAATCACAAAGTAACTTTTTTATGAAAATTTCTACAGAAATTTCCTTGTAATATGTTTGCTGGTATTCTAAGGATTGTACATTTCCTATACTGTCCTATGGAAGGAAAGTGTCACTAACAAATACGTTCAACCTTTTATTCAAATAATTCCAACCATTTGCCTCCTGTGTCTGCATCTGTGTCTCCCCTTGTGTCATGATGGTATGTGTGTTTGTAATTGGTGGACAGTAGGTGCATCAAAATCAGGGAAATAATACTGAATAAAATGTTTAAAAAAGGCTGTTACTCACCTGATAATGTTATGGCCACCGGATAACATAAGAACTTATGCAGACAAATATATTACGTTATGCCATCTATTTTGTGAAGTGCACCAGTCCCTCCTGCAACAAAGCACCACCACAACATGATGCTGCCACCCCCGTGCTTCACGGTTGGGATGGTGTTCTTCAGCTTGCAAGCTTACCCCTTTTTCCTCCAAACATAATGATGGTCATTATGGCCAAACCGTAGTCTGGCTTTTTAATGGCGGTTTTGGAGCAGTGGCTTCTTCCTTGCTGAGTGCCTTTCAGGTTATGTCGATATAGGACTCGTTTTACTGTGGATAAAAATACTTTTGTACCGGATTCCTCCAGCATCTTCACAAGTTCCTTTGGTGTTGGTCTGGGATTGATTTGCAGTTTTTGCACCAAAGTACGTTCATCTCTATTTCAAGGTAGGCCTTGAAATACATCCACAGGTACACCTCCAATTGACTCATGATGTCAATTAGACTATCAGAAGCTTTTAAAGCCATAACATATTTTTCTGGAATTTTCCAAGCTACTTAAAGGCACAGCCAACTTAGTGTATGTAAACTTCTGACCCACTGGAATTGTGATTATAAGTGAAATAATCTGTCTGTAAACAATTGTTGGAAAAATTACTTGTGTCAGGATTCACCTAGGGGTCATGATTGGGGCTGTACATTTTTTAAATATTAGAATAATTTATTATGCTTATGTTTTATTAATATAAGGGGAGTGGTTGTAAGACCCCTCCCTCCTCACATTTATTGCGTCCTAGACTACAGATTAACAATATATATTCATTATATAGTTTTAGAATTGTTCCACAGTTGTTCTCTCTCTCTCTCTCTCTCTCTCTCTCTCTCTCTCTCTCTCTCTCTCTCTTTCTCTCTTTCTCTCTTTCTCTCTCTCTCTCTGAGAGACCCCTCTTAGAAATGTGTGACAGACAGAACTCTGCAGGGGAGTGTGGGAGATAAGAGACTACTCAGACATTCCACAATAAAACTACTTTGGGGAGGGGACATTTATTGCCTAGCTTTTAAATAAACACTGAAACTCTATGTTTGTATAGCTATGGATGCAGGGTTTTGGTCTCAGGAATAAAAAGGTAATGACGTAGTCWGTGACATCACTAAGGCGGGACTTTGGTTTAATAAAACAACTTGAGACCTTTTGTTTGATGCAGAACTTACTCGGGAACATGCGTGCTATGTTCCTGATTGTCAACTTCTGTCTGCAATTGCATTGGGTTTTGAATTATTTAATAAAAGATATTGTCATAATGCTAATTTCACAAATGAACCAATGATTGACAAGGACGAAGTAGGAACGAACCCTAACACATGCACAAAGTAGATGTCCTAACCATCTTGCCAAAACAATAGTTTATGAAGAAATGCGTGGAGTGGTTTAAAAACGAGTTTTAATGACTCCAACCTAAGTGTATGTAAACTTCCGACTTTAACTGTAAGGTCCCACAGTTGACAGTGCATGTCAGAGCAAAAACCAAGCCATGAGGTTGAAGGAATTGTCCGTAGAGCTCCGAGACAGGATTGTGTCGAGTTACAGATCTGGGGAAGGGTACCAAAACATTTCTGCAGCATTGAAGGTCCCCAAGAACACAGTGGCCTCCATCATTCTTAAATGGAAGAAGTTTGGAACATCCAAAACTATTCCTAGAGCTGGCCGCCCGGCCAAAGTGAGCAATCGAGGGAGAAGGGCCTTAGTCAGGGAGGAGACCAAGAACCTGATGGTCACTCTGACAGAGCTCTAGAGTTCCTCTGTGGAGATGGGAGAACCTTCCAGAAGGACAACCATCTCTGCAGCACTCCACAAATCAGGCCTTTATGGTAGAGTGGCCAGATGGAAGACACTCCTCAATAAAAGGCACATTAGCTTTTGATGGCGCCGACGCAGATGGCAGCATCGTGACTAGCTCTTAAGCAACGTTATTAGCTCAGGAATTGTTTTGTGTCATTACATACAGCTGGGAAGAACTATTGGATATTAGAACGCCGGTAACTCACCAGAACTTCCAGCATTACGATCAGGATTACATCTTCCCTGGAGCAGATCCTTTGTTTGCTCTCCCGAGAGCAAGCAAACGTTTCCAGAGGATGACCCAAAACAACGCCGGCGAAGCAGAAGTAATCGAGCCGGTCTTCTGGTCCAACTTATGAAGCGTGTACACCCGAGTATTATTCGCTAATGTCCAATGTCTGGATAATAAAATAAAAGCTCAAGGCGAGAGTTGCTTTTCAGAGGGAAACCAGGGATTGTAACATACTCTGCTTCATGGAAACATGGCTCTCTCAAGATATACTGTCTGAGTCTGTAAAGCAAGTTGGGTTCTCAGTACATCGTGCCGACAGGAACAAATATCTCTCCGGGAAGCAGAAGGGTGGAGGTACTGTATATGTTTTATGATTAACGATTTATGGTGTAACTTTGATAACATACAGGAACTCAAGTCCTTCTGTTCACCCGACCTAGAATATCTCACAGTTAAATGCCAACCGTACTATCTCCCGAGATAATTTTTGTCAATAATAGCCACAGCGGTCTATATCCCCCCCAAGCAGATACCACTACGGCCCTCAAAGAACTTCACTGGACTTTATGCAAACTGGAAACCACATATCCTGAGGCTGCATTTATTGTAGCTGGGGATTTTAACAAAGCAAATTTGAGGAAAAGGCTCTCGAAACGATCAACTTATTGATTGCTGTACTCGCGTTGCTTAAACCCTCGACCATTGCTACACTACCTTCCAGAATGCATATAAGGCCCTCCCCCACCCTCCATTCGGCAAATCTGATCAAGATTCCATCTTGCTCCTCCCCTCCTATAGGCAGAAACTCAAACAGGAAACACCTGTGGTGAGGACTATTCAACGCTGGTCTGACCAATCGGAATCCACGCTTCAAGATCGTTTTGGTCACGCGGACTGGGATATGTTTAGAGTAGCTTCAGAAAATAGTATCAACACATAATCCGATACGGTGAATGAGTTCATCAGGAAGTGCATAGGAGATGTTGTACCAACTGTGACTATTAAAACCTACCCCAACCAGAAACAGTGGATAGATGGGAGAATTCGCGCAAAACTGTAAGCACGAAGCACTGCATTTAACCAGGGCAAGAAGACTGGGAATATGGAAGAATACAAACAGCAAAGCAATCAAGCAGGCTAAACGTCGGTATAGGCACAAGGTTGAGTCCCATGTCAACGGCTCAGACACGAGATGTATGTGGCAGGGTCTACAGACAATCACAGATAATAAAAGGAAAACCAGCCACGTTGCGGACACCGACGTCTCGCTTCCGGACAGGCTGAACACCTTTTTCGCTCGCTTTGAGGATAATACAGTGCCAGCGACGCGGCCCGCTACCAAGGACTGTGGGCTCTCCTTCTTCGCGGCCAACGTGAGTAAGACATTTAAGCGTGTTAATCCTCGCAAGGTTTCCGGCCCAGATGGTATCCCTAGCTGCGTCCTCTGAGCATGCGCAGACCAGCTGGCTGGTGTGTTCACACAGATATATTGAAATATCTCCTTATCCCAGTCTGTTGTCCCCACATGCGCCAAGATGGCCACCATTGTCCCTGTACCTAAGAAAACAAAAGGTATTTGAACTAAATGACTATCGCCCTGTAGCACTCACCTCTGTCATGAAGTGCTTTGAGAGACTAGTCAAGGATCATATCACCTCCACCTTACCTGCCACCCTAGACCCTCTTCAATTTGCTTACCGCCCCAATAGATCCACAGACGATGCAATCGCCACCACACTGCCCTGTCCCATCTGGACAAGAGGCATACCTATGTAAGAATGCTGTTCATTGACTATAGCTCAGCATTCAACACCATAGTACCCTCCAAGCTCATCATCAATCTCGATGCCCTGGGTTTGAACCCTGCCATGTGAAACTGGGTCCTGGACTTCCTGACGGGTCTCCTCCAGGTGGTGAAGGTAGGAAACAACACCTCTTCTTCGCTGATCCTCAACACTGGGTCCCCACAAGTGTGCGTGCTCAGCCCCCTCCTGTACTCCCTGTTCACCCATGACTGCGTGGCCAAGCACTCCTCCAACTCAATCATCAAGTTGGCAGACGACACAACAGTAGTAGGCTTGATTACCAACAACGATGAGATAGCCTACAGGGAGGAGGTGAGGGCTCTGGGAGTGTGGTGCCAGGAAAATAATCTCTCACTCAACGTCAACAAAACAAAGGAGATGATTGTGGACTTCAGGAAACAGCAGAGGGAGCACCCCCTTATCCACATCGATGGGACCACAGTGGAGAAGGTGGAAAGCAGGTGCTTCTACACCTGCATTGCATGCTGTTTGGGGTTTTAGGCTGGGTTTCTATACAGCACTTTGTGACATCAGCTGACGTAAGAAGGGCTTTATAAATACATTTGATTGATAAAAAAAAAATTGAAGTACCTTGGCGTACACATCACAGACAATCTGAAATGGTCCACCCACACAGACAGTGTGGTGAAGAAGGCAACAGCGCCTCTTCAACCTCAGGAGGTTAAAGACATTTGGCTTAACACCTAAAACCCTCACAAACTTTTACAGATGCACAATTGAGAGCATCCTGTTGGGCTGTATCACCGCCTGGTATGGCAACTGCACCGCCCACAACCACAAAGCTCTCCAGAGGGTGGTGCGGTCTAGCCAACGTATTACCGGGGGCAAACATCCCGCCCTCCTGGACACCTACAGCACCCGATGCCATAGGAAGGCCAAAAAGATCATCAAGGACATCAACCATCCGAGCCACTGCCTGTTCACCCCGCTATCATGCAGAAGGTGAGGTCAGTACAGGTGCATCAAAGCTGGGACCGAGAGACTGAAAACAGCTTTTATCTCAAGGCCATCAGACTGCTAAACAGCCATCACTATCACATCAGGGGTGGCTGCCTGTCGACACAGATTAGGAATCACTGACCACTTTTAGAAATGGATCACTAGCCACTTTAATAATGTTCCATATTTAGCATTACTCATCTCATATGTATAAACCACACTCCATACAATTCTACTTTATCTTAGTCACTTTTAAAATGTGTTTACTTATTGCATCACCCATTTCATATGTATATACTGTATTGTATTCTATACTACACCACTGACTTTTAAACAGCCATCTCCAGCACATCAGAGGCTGCTGCCTATAGACATAGATTAGGAATCACTGGCCACTTTAAGGAAATGAAACATTAGCCACTTTAATAATGTCTCCGTATCTTGCATTACTCATCTCATATGTGTAAACTGTACTCTATACTATTCTATGGTATCTTAGTCACTTTAATTGTTTATAAATATTGCATTACCCATCTCATATGTGTACATGTACTCTATACTATGCCACTGTGTCTCAGTCCAATGACGCTCTGTGTATTTTGGGTATATTTTGTGAAACTGTTAGATATTACTTGTTAGATATTACAGCACTGTCGGAGATAGAAGAACAAACATTTTGCTACACCCGCAATAACATCTGCTAAACACATGTATGTGACCAATAAAATTTGATTTGATTTGACAGCTCGCTTGGAGTTTGCCAAAAGGAACTGTCAGGTTCACCTTGGGGTCATGATAAGGGCTGTACCAAATATTTGATGTATTATAATAATTGATTATGCTTATGTTGTATTAATAGAAGGGGAGGGGTTATAAMACCTCCCTCCTTACATTTATAGGGTCCTAGACTACAGATGAACAATATATATATATATTCATTAGAAAGGTTTAATATTGTTCCAGTCTTTTCTAATCTCTGCCTCTTATAAAGAAACTGTCTGAGAAATGCTAATTTCACCAATGAGCCAATGATTAACAAGGAACGAACCCCAACATTTGGCGAGCTTGCCAGGAGTGAGTGTCCACCCCGGTTGGAGGAGATTCCACACCATGGTGCCAGAGCTCCAAATTAAACATGGTAAGCAGACACCTGTTTAATATAAGTCTGTAATTAATTGGCATTCACTGGTGTGGTTTCCCTCTAACAAGTAAGTGGCAGCTCACTTACTCTAAAATATAGACATACCCTTTGAATATGACATGGTTTGGATAAATTACTTAACGGGCTGTTGTTGAAATGCATGATGTCAATATAGGATGAATGAAATTAATGATTGATGATTTTAATTTTGGCTAGTAATGCAAGCGACCATTACTGAATACTAGTTTTTTTGGTTTTGGAGAGGTGGTTATAATACTCATCTCTTCTATTTTATTTCGGGTTGTAATGCGGGTGACCATTACTGAATACTAGTTCTTTTGGTTTTGAAGAGGTTGTTCAGTGTTAATCATCTATTTTTATTTTGGGTTGTAATGAGGGCGACCATTACTGAATACTAGTTTATTTTGAAGAGGTACCCAGTGAATGAGTTGAGTTGTTTATGAATAGTGAGTTGTATGTTTCCTTGTTTGTTTGTCTGTGGATTTTGGCGGGGTTTATTGGCTAATGGCCCAATGGCGGAATAAAAAGTTAGGAGCATCATGAGGCAGGAAAATTATGTGGATATATTGAAGCAACATCTCAAGACATCAGTCAGGAAGTTAAAGCTTGGTCACAAATGGGTCTTCAAAAATGGACAATGACCCAAAGCATACTTCCAAAGTTGTGGTAAAATGGCTTAAGGACAACAAAGTCAAGGTATTGGAGTGGCCATCACAAAGCCCTGACCTCAATCCTACAGAAAATATGTGGGCAGAACTGAAAAAGCATTTGCGAGCAAGGAGGCCTATAAACCTGACTCAGTTACACCAGCTCTGTCAGGAGGAATGGGCCAAAATTCCCCCAACTTATTGTGGGAAGCTTGTGGAAGGCTACCCGAAACGTTTGACCCATGTTAAACAATTTAAAGACAATGCTACCAAATACTAATTGAGTGTATGTAAACTTCTGATCCACTTGGAATGTGATGAAAGAAATAAAAGCTGAAATAAATCATTCTCTCTACTATTATTCTGACATTTCACATTCTTAAAATAAAGTGGTGATCCTAACTGACCTAAGACAGGGAATTHTTACTAGGATTAAATGTCAGGAATTGTGAAAAACTGAGTTTAAATGTATTTGGCTAAGGTGTATGCAAACTTCCAACTTCAACGGTATATAGACAGGTGTGTGCCTTTCCAAATCATGTCCAATCAATTACATTTACCACAGGTGGACTCCAATAAAGTTGTAGAAATTTCTCAAGGATGATCAATGGAAACAGTGCGCACCTAAGTTCAATTTCGAGTCTCATAGCAAAGGGTCTGAATACTAATGTAAATAAGGTATTTCTGTTTTTTATTTTTGATGTGTGCAAAACTTTCAAAAAAACTGTTTTCGCTTTGTCATTATGGGGTATTGTGTGTAGATAATATTTTATCAATTTTAGAATAAGGCTATAATATATCAAAATGTGGAAAAAGTAAAGGGGTCTGAATACGTTCCGAAGGCACTGTACAGTACAGTACTGTAAAGTAGAGCACACTATAGTAGAGTACAGTATAATTGACTGTATTGCACTTTACTGAACTCCACAGGACTTTACTGTATTGAACTAAACTGTACTGTACTGTACTGAACTCTACTCTACTATGCTCTACTGTGCTGTACTGTGATGTCCAAACTTGTGAAACATGTAGGTCTATGATTGGTACAGATTTGGTCCGGTCTGGAACAACCACGTTTGATCTTGTTTGGAGGCAAAGCTCATTAGAATAATAGCCAGTGTGTAGAATAATAGCCAAACATTCAAAGGAGGATATTACATTTTTCTACCTACTCAGGATACTTCACCATGAAGAGAATAACATTCACAATTATGCATTTCTGTCCTATAGATCAGGGACCCATGATGTAATTATGTTACCATCATTCTATTACCGGGTGTTAATCCATTTCACTTACTGTAGTTCAATAACCAAAATCAATTTTTTTCATCATAGCTGACACCCCATTCTTTCTGCAGACACGTTTTGGAAAACGTGGTTCACATAAAAACTGAGGGAGATTTTACAGTTATTCTGATATCAAACTTTACATCTACACATCTGTTCTTCGAGTAAATGTGTTTTTGTAAAATGTTCTGTGGAAGTTGTTAAAAGCAGTCCTTGTGCATATATTTATAAGGTTTATTTAACTTTGCAAACAATGTTTTTGGTTTTTCATTCCGTTATCATTGAATTGCCCAGTAACAACTTCCATGAGGATTTGTTGACCTCTGGTGGCGTCTCACGCAGCAAATCGTATAATTGATTGGAACAAGATAAAAAAGATAAAGGGGTGTTTACCAGATTAACCGATTTTCTACAACACGCAATTTTATTCGTTGAGATATGTTTTGAATTTGAAATTACATTGGTAGATGTGTTTGGTTTATAAAAGTCGGTAGCTGTAATTTATATGACTGATTTATTGAATAACAATGGTCATGGAATAAAACAATACCTCACTTTCGTTTCCACAGATGGTGCATCCCAGGAAGTTGTTTTCAACTGGTCCTTGTTTAGGGAAATGAATCTGTATTCGAACGGTTCCGTTGTTCATGCCGTTATGTGAGAGTTGTTATCGAGTTAACGGACGTTTTAAATGTGAAAGTAGTTGTGGCTTTAGTTGGCTTTTAAGCCAGCTAGTTAGCTACCAACATAAATCAATTCCCGAGTGTGTTTTAGCAAATCGCAAAGGCAGAAAAGGTTTCAACAACCAAAGCTACGTTCTAGGACCCTACATCATGTCAGAATGGTTAATGTTGTGTTTGATTTTCGTCTTGTTGAGTCTTGTGACAATAGTAGGGTACGTTCTGTACTCGGGGCTGTTGTCAGAAATACACATCCGGACTGGTTCTCCTCCAATCAAGAACATCACAATCGCCTACAAGTTCAAACAGGGACCATATAAAGAGTGTGGACAACTTTTTACTGAGAGTTGCAGCATTGGACGCAATCTGTCTAGTATTGGAGTGTTCTACGATGATCCTAAAAAGGTAAACTAGCTAGCTATAGAACACAACCCCCTGCCTGCGCAGTGCTAGCCAACTTCCTGTGCACACATACATCATTACTAGAAATCAGATTTTAGGCCTACTTATCAGCCCGTATTTAGTTATGACAGTATACTCATAGTGATATGCATACATAAATCCATTTTCTACGAATTGGTATATTTGACATAAGAAATAACAGGCTATTATCAGGCCTATGTCTGACAGTACTGAAACCCATTGCTCTAGCTGACATCATAAAGGCTGGTTTGCACTGCTAAATGGCCAAGGTCTGTAATTACTGTATTCAGGGTTGTTGAAGATGTTAGGGATGCCATTTTATCCAAAGTGACTTACAACTGTGAGCAATAGCCTACATTATTGTATAGGTGGCTGCAGTGGGCCCCTGTAATGTAAAATAAATTAAGTTTCACGGGCTGCATGACCAACTGAGACATGGTTGAGATTGAACCTTGTATTGGAGGTAGGACCTAATACTAGAAGGCTACAGTTTCTGTGAGCTTACCTAGCTCTGACTCAAGGATTTAGTCTTGTCTGATTAATCAGGCTATAAAACACAATTCATTGGCATACTATACTGCCTGACACATTTGAGTTCAACATTGTGTAAATGTTCCTTTCATGCCAGAATGTTGAATAAAATTACATTTAAACTTACTCTACTGATTGTTGTGCGGTTTGTCTTTCACTCACTTGAAATTTGAGCCAAAATATCCACAGGAAATTATTGTTTACCCAACTTTTTTGAGAGCTGGTAGGTTTGCCACTGCCAGCTGAATGTAAGCAACGTTCAGTCTGTGTTTTGGTTACACTTGGTTATTGTTTATTGTGCAAGTGTTTACGTTGCAGTAAAATACACAACAGAAAATCAAGCGGACAGAACCATACCTACCAGCTCTCAAAAAATTAGGGTAAACAATCATTTCCTGTGGATATTTGTAAAAAAAAAAAAAGAGTGCTGAAGGAGAAACTGCACAGACAACCGGTAGAGTAAGTTTAAATGTAATTTTATTAAACCTTCTACCTTGCAAGGAACATTTAGGCTTACACAATTTTTCACTCAAATGTGTCAGGCTGTATATACCAATTAATGATGTATTACAGCCTGATTAATCAGACCAGATTTAGCCTAGCCCCAAAGTAACAATTACTGCATTGTTTGGCCTATCAGCAGGAATGTCTTTTCAACATTATTTTATTCACTACCACCACAGATGGATAGAGGAAACCCAGATGAATCGCAGGGGGTGAACATTTAAAGCATTCAGTTTGACAGACTACAACCTATTGGTGTATTGCCGCCACCTACTGTTTGGGATTTTTGATGAAATCAATCAAAAACCATTCCACTTCTTCAGTCAGTTCAATCACATCCCTACATGACGACGTAGCATTAATCGATTCCTTGTAATGCCTCTGTTGTAAAAAAAAAAAAAACTTTCAGCCGCACTCACAGCTATGCCTGTTTTCTCAGATTTTCTCTCTGTTTGTGCTGTGCAGTTGATAACCAATGCAATAAACGCTACAATGTTCACCTTCTTAACATGCAACATGTCAGGATTCTTCTGTTGACAAGGCATATTCACTGGTGTCTCTACTCCTACTACCATTATTTCTTCAACGTCACTCCTTTCTTCCACTCTCCTCACGGCCTTCGGATAGTAGACATTATTCTTCCCACCTCTGTCTCCTTCACCCTAACAGGGCATTTAAAGAATTCGGGTGCATGTTCACCACCACAATTGCAGTATTTAGTCTCAGCTTGCATACGATACTCCTGCCCTCTACATACACTTGACACATTACCAAATAATTTGCAATTATCACACTGCATGGGTTTGGGAATGAAAGCTCTTAAAGCAGGAATCATCAACTAGATTCAGTTGCCGGCCAATTTTCTTCTTGTCCAACGCCTCCATGATTTTCATATAGACTTCAAACGGATCTCCCAGGTAACTCCATCGATCCAAAACCTTCACTCCGTCCAAAAAATAATCAGAACTAGGCTTGGATTTACTAAATCCCACAACAACATTACTTCTCTTATTTCAGTTTGTGTTTGCAACTGTAATCCTTCTCACTCTCCATTCTCACTCTCCACTCTCCATTCTCACTTCTCACTCTCCATCTCCATTCGACACGCCATCTGATTCAAACAGAAAATCCACTTACGCCATCTTCTTCCCCGTTGGGTCTCCAGTTGTAGCTTCCACTCACCATCAAAAATGGTGGAAGGAGGAGACGGCTCTATAGAAGCCGGTGTGCGAGATACCTGAAGAGAATAAGTCAGAGAGTGGTTAAATCGCCTCTGCCCTCCTAATGGCCAACGTGCAATCACTGGAGAATAAACTGGATGAGCTCCGTTCGAGACTATCTTATCAATGTGATCTGAAGAACTGTATTATCCTATGTTTCTCTGAGTCATAGCTCAACAAGGACTTAGTTAATATAAATCTAGCTGCTTTCTATACATCAGCAGGACAGAACGGCTCCGTCGGGGAAGCTGAGAGGAGGGTGTGTGTGTGTGTATCTTTATTAACAACAACTGGTGTGCAATCTCTAATGTTAAGGAAGTCTTGGGGTTCTGCTCGCCTAAGTTAGAATACCTCATGATACGCTAGCTGTATACCACACCAATTACCAAGAGATTTCATCTATATATTTTGTAGCTGTCTATTTACCACCACAAACCGGTGCTGGCACTAAGACCACATTCAACAATCTGTATAGGGCCTTAAAACTTCTTATGCCTGCAGGGGCAGTATTGAGTAGCTTGGATGAAAGGTGCCCAGAGTAAACTGCCTGCTCCTCAGTCCCAGTTGCTAATATATGCATATTATTATTAGTATTGTATAGAAAACACTCTGCAGTTTCTAAAACTGTTTGAATGGTGTCTGTGAGTATAACAGAACTCACATGGCAGGCAAAAACCTGAGAAGAAATCCAAACAGGAAGTGGGAAATCTGAGGTTGGTCGATTTTCACCTCATCGCCTATCGAATACACAGTGGGATATGGATCAGTTTGCACTTCCTACGGCTTCCACTAGATGTCAACAGTTTGTAGAACCTTGTCTGATGCCTCTACTGTGAAGTGGGGCCGAAGGAGACAGGAATGAGTCAGGTCTGCCATGAGCTGACCATGCGCGTTCACATGAGAGGGAGCTCTGTTCCATCGCACATCTGAAGTCAATGGAATTCTCTGGTTGGAACGTTATTGAAGATTTATGTTAAAAACATCCTAAAGATTGATTCAATACATCGTTTGACATGTTTCTACTGACTTTTACGGAACCTTTTGACATTTTGTCTGCTTTTAGTGAACGCGCTTCCTGACTTTGGATTTGTTTACCAAACACACTAGCTATTTGGACATAAATGATGGACATTACCGAACAAAACTAACATTTCTTGTGGAAGTGGGAGTCCTGGGAGTGCATTCCGACGAAGATCAGCAAAGATAAGTGAAGATTTATAATGCTATTTATGAGTTTTGTTGACTGCACATTTTTGCGGGTAACTGTATGGCTTCCTTTTGTGGCTGAACGCTGTTCTCAGATGATTGAATATTGTGCTTTTGCCGTAAAGCTTTTTGAAATCTGACACAGCGGTTGCATTAAGAACAAGTGTATCTTTAATTCAATGTAAAACATGTATCTTTCATCAAAGTTTATGAGTATTTATGTTATTTGACGTGGCTCTCTGCAATTTCTCCGGATATGTTGGAGGCATTTCTGAACATGGCGCCAATGTAAAGGTTTTTGGATATAAATATGAACTTTATCGAACAAAACATATATGTATTGTGTAACATGAAGTCCTATGAGTGTCATCTGATGAACATCATCAAAGGTTAGTGATTCATTTTATCTCTACTTCTGCTTTTTGTGACTCCTGTCTTTGGCTGGGAAAATGGCTGTGTTTTTCTGTGATTTTGCGGTGACCTAACATAATCGTTTGTGGTGCTTTCGCTGTAAAGCCTTTTTGAAATCGGACACTGTGGTGGGATTAACAAGAAGTGTATCTTTAATATGGTGTGAAATACTTGTATGCTTGAGGAATTTTAATTATGAGATTTCTGTTGTTTGAATTTGGCGCCCTGCACTTTCACTGGCTGTTGTCATATCGATCCCGTTAACAGGATTGCAGCCATAAGACGTTAAGCAAACAAGAAAATGCTCACCCAGAGGCGGTGCACCTAGTGACCGGTGACTTTAATAAAGGAAAACTGAAATCCGTTTTACCTCATTTCTACCAGAAACTAAAGGTGAAAACGGTAGATCACGCTCCACTGAAAGGTTGCTGGATCGAATCCCCAAACTGACAAGGTAACAATCTGTCATTCTGCTCCTGAGCAGGGCAGTTAACCCACTGTTCCCCAGGCGCCGAAGACGTGGATGTCGATTATGGCAGCCCCCTGCACCTCTCTGATTCAGAGCGGTTGGGTTAAATGCAGAAGACACATTTCAGTTGAAGGCATTCAGTTGTACAACTGACTAGGTATCCCCCTTTCCCTTCCCCATTTGGGAAATCTGACCATAACTCTATCCTGATTCCTTCTTACAAGAGAAAACTCAATATGGAAGTGGTCTGATGAAGCGGATGCTAAGCTACAGGTCTGTTTCGCTAGCACGGTAAGAATGTGTTCTGGGATTCATCCGATGGCATTGAGGAGTTTACCACATCAGTCACCGGCTTTATAAATAAGTGTATCGATGCACATATCCCAACCAGAAGCCATGGATTACAGGCAACATCTGCATTGAGCTAAAGGCTAGAGCTGCCTCTTTCAAGGAGCGGGACACTAATCCGGACATTTATAAGAAATCCTGCTACGCCCTCTGACGAACCATCAAACAGGCAAAGCGTCAATACAGGACCAAGATTGAATCCTACTACACAGGCTCTGATGCTCGTCAGATGTGGCATGTCTTGCAAACTTTTACTGATTACAAAGGGAAACCCAGCCCGAGCTGTCCAGTGTTGGTAGCCTACCAGATGAGCTACATACCTTCTATGCACGCTTCGAAGGCTAGCAAACACTGAACTATGCATGAGAGCACCAGCTGTTTCAGACAACTGTGTGATCACGCTCTCCGTAGCCGATGTGAGTAAGCCCTTTAAACAGGTTAACAATCACAAGGCCGCAGGGCCAGATAGAGTACCAGGACGCYTACTCAAAGCATGTGCTGACCAGCTGGCAAGTGTCTTCTCTAACATTTTCAAACTCTCCCTGACCTAGTCTGTAATACGTACATGTTTCAAGCAGACCACTATAGTTCCTGTGCCCAAGAACGCCAAGGTAACCTGTCTAATTGACTATTGCGCCATAGTACTCACATCTGTAGCATGAATTGCTTTGAAAGGCTGGTCATGGCTCACATCAAAAAGCTCATCCCAGACACCCTGGAACTACTCCATTTTGCATACCGCCCCTATAGATCCACAGATGACACAGTCTCTATTGCACTCCACACTGTCATTTCCCACCTGGACAAAAGGAACACCTACGTGAGAATACTGTTCATTGACTACAGCTCAGCGTTCACCACCATAGTGCCCTCCAAGCTCATCACTAAGCTAAGGACCCTGGGCTTAAACACCTTCAGAAAATATTCATACTCCTTGACTTATTCCACATTTTGTGTTACAGCCTGAATTCAAAATTGATTACATTGTAGTTTATCTCACACATCTATACACAATAACCCATAATGATAAAGTAAAACATTTATAGAAAATGAAATACAAAAATATCTTATTTACACAAGTATTCACACCCCTGACTCAATACTTTGTAGAAGCACTTTTGGCAGCAATTACAGCTGTGAGTCTTTCTGGGTAAGTCTCTAAGAGCTTTCCACACCTGGATTGTGCAACTTTTGCCTATTATTATTTTCAAAATTCTTCAAGTTCTGTAGAATTGGTGGTTGATCATTGCTAGACAACCATTTTCAAGTCTTGCCATAGATTTTCAAGTAGATTTAAGTCACAACTCTGCCACTCAGGGCCATCACTGTCTTCTTGGTAAGCAACTCCAGTGTAGATTTGGCCTTGTGTTTTAGGTCATTGTCCTGCTGAAAGGTGAATTCAGCACCCAGTGTCTGGTGGAAAGCAGACGGAACAGGGTTTTCCTCTAGGATTTTGCCTGTGCTTAGCTCCATTCCGTTTTATTTTGAAAAACTCCCCAGTCCTTAACGATTACAAGCATACCCATAACATGATGCAGTCACCGCTATGCTTGAAAATATGGAGAGCGGCCCCAAATATAACACTTTGTGTTCATGACAAAAAGTGAAGTGCTTTGCCACATTTCTTGCGTTATTACTTCAGTGCCTTTTGGAATATTTTGTATTCTGGACAGGCTTTCTTCTATTCATTCTGTCAATTAGGTTAGGTGTGGAGTAACCGTTTCAAAGTCACCATTGGTGAGATCCCTGAGTGGTTTCTTTCCTCTACAGCAACTGAGTTAGGAAGGATGCCTGTATCTCTGTAGTGACTGGGTCTATTGATACAACATCCAAAGTGTAATTAATATGTCTGCTTTTTAAAAATGTTTACACATCTACCAATATGTGCCCTTCTTTGAGAGACATTGGAAAAACTCCCTGGTATTTCTGGTTGAATCTGTGTGAAATTCACTGCTCGACTAGAGACCTTACCGATAATTGTATGTGTGGGGTACAGAGATGAGGTAGTCATTCAAAAATCATGTCAAACACTATTATTGCACACAGAGTGAGTCCATGCAACTTATTATGTGACTGTTAATCCAATTTTTATTTATGCTTACCATAACAAAGGGGTTGAATACTTATTGACTCAAGACATTGTGTGTAGGCCAGTGACAATCTTGAAAAAATTTTTTTTTATACATTTTAAATTCAGGCTGTAACACAACAAAATGTGTAAGAAGTCAAGGGGTATGAGTACTTTCTGAAGGCACTGTACCTCTGCAACTGGATCCTGGAATTCCTGACAAGCCGCCTCATGGTGGTGAGGGTAGACAATACATCTGCCACACTGACCCTCAACACAGGGCCCCGACAGCGGTGTGTGCTTAGTCCCCTCCTGTACTCCCTGTTCACCCACGACTCCAATACCATCATTAGGTTTTCAGACAACACAACGGTAGTAGGCCTGACAACCGACGACGATGAAACTACAGGCACGAGGTCAGAGACCTGGCAGTGTGGTGCCAGTAAAACAACATCTCCGTCCACGTCAGCAAGTCAGTGTAGCTTATCATGGACTACAGGAAACGGGGGGCCAAGAATGCCCCCATCCACATCGACAGGGCTGTTGTGGAGCAGGTCGAGAGCGTCAAATTCCTCGGTGTCCACATCACTAAGGAACTGTCATGATCCACACACATGACACATGACACACATGAAGAGGGTATGACAACACCTCTTACCCCTCAGGAGACTAACAGATTTGTCATGGGCCCTCCGATCCTCAACAAGTTCTACAGCTGCACCATTGAGATGATCTTGACTGGCTGCATCACCTCTTGATATGCTTGGCATCTGACTGCAAGGCGCTACAGAGGGTATTGCGAATTTGGATTTGGCCTATGCCAGGAGAACGCTACCTGCCCAAATGCATAGTGCCAACTGTAAAGTTTGGTGGAGGAGGAATAATGGTCTGGGGCTGTTTTCCCCCTTAGTTCCAGTGAAGGGAAATCTTCACACTACTGTATACAATTACATTACATTCGGCGATTCTGTGCTTTCAACTTTGTGGCAACAGTTTGGGGACGGCCCTTCCCTGTTTCGGCATGACAATGCCCCCATGCATAAAGCGTGGTTCATACAGAAATGGTTTGTTGAGATCGGTGTGGAAGAACTTGACTGGCATGCACAGAGCCCTGACRTCAACRCCATCGAACACCTTTGGGATGAATTGGAGCCAGGCCTAATTGACCGACCAACAGTGCCCGACCTCACTAATGCTCTTGTGGTTGAATGGAAGAAAATCCCCTCAACAATTTTATTTTWATTTTATTTCACCTTTATTTAACCAGGAAGGCAAGAGATTTTTGTAGTTCGTTCCAGTCATTGGCAGCAGAGAACTGGAAGGAGAGGCGGCCAAAGGAAGAATTGGTTTTGGGGGTGACCAGAGAGATATACCTGCTGGAGCGCGTGCTACAGGTGGGTGCTGCTATGGTCACCAGCGAGCTGAGATAAGGGGGGACTTTACCTAGCAGGGTCTTGTAGAGGACCTGGAGCGACGAGTATGAAGTGAGGGCCAGCCAACGAGAGCGTATAGGTCGCAGTGGTGGGTAGTATATGGGGCTTTGGTGACAAAACGGATGGCACTGTGATAGACTGCATCCAATTTATTGAGTAGGGTATTGGAGGCTATTTTGTAAATGACATCACCGAAGTAGAGGATTGGTAGGATGGTCAGTTTTACAAGGGTATGTTTGGCAGCATGAGTGAAGGATGCTTTGTTGCGGATTAGGAAGCCAATTCTAGATTTAACTTTGGATTGGAGATGTTTGATGTGAGTCTGGAAGGAGAGTTTACAGTCTAACCAGACACCTAGGTATTTGTAGTTGTCCACATATTCTAAGTCAGAGGCGTCCAGAGTAGTGATGTTGGATAGGCGGGCAGGTGCAGGCAGTGATCGGTTGAAGAGCATGCATTTAGTTTTACTTGTATTTAAGAGCAATTGGAGGCCACGGAAGGAGAGTTGTATGGCATTGAAGAGTCCAAAGAAGGGCCAGAAGTATACAGAATGTTGTCGTCTGCGTAGAGGTGGATCAGAGACTCACCAGCAGCAAGAACGACATCATTGATGTATACAGAGAAGAGAGTCGGTCCAAGAATTGAACCCTGTGGCACCCCCATAGAGACTGCCAGAGGCCCGGACAACAGACCCTCCGATTTGACACACTGAACTCTATCAGAGAAGTAGTTGGTGAACCAGGCAAGGCAATCATTTGAGAAACCAAGGCTATCGAGTCTGCCGATGAGGATGTGGTGATTGACAGAGTCGAAAGCCTTGGCCAGGTCAATGAATACGGCTGCACAGTATTGTTTCTTATCGATGGCGGTTAAGATATCGTTTAGGACCTTGAGCGTGGCTGAGGTGCACCCATGACCAGCTCTGAAACCAGATTGCATAGCAGAGAAGGTACGGTGGGATTCGAAATGGTCGGTAATCTGTTTGTTGACTTGGCTTTCGAAGACCTTAGAAAGGCAGGGTAGGATAGATATAGGTCTGTAGCAGTTTGGGTCAAGAGTGTCCCCCCCCCCCTTTGAAGAGGGCGATGACCGCAGCTGCTTTCCAATCTTTGGGATGTTCCAACATTTAGTGGAAACCCTTCCCAGAAGACTGGAGGCTGTCAATTACCTCATACCCCTGCACATCGACTCGACATCGACTCGGTACTGGTACTCCGTGTATATAGCCAAGATATTGTTACTCATTGTGTATTTATTCCTTGTGTTATTATGTTTCCATTATTCTTCGTGTTATTATGTTTCCATTCTTCGTGTTATTATTTTTCAATTATTCCTCGTGTTTTTTTTTGTTTTTTTTAAGTATACTATTTCTATATTCTTTTTTTGCGTTGTTCGCAAGGGTCCGTAAGTAAACATTTCACTGTTAGTCTACACCTGTTTTTTACGAAACATGTGAGAAAGAAGATTTGATTTGACTTCCATGGCTTCAATGAGAGGGGGCAGTCATTCTCCCCTGGTATTTCCAGATTGGATTTGTAATTTACTCCATTTTCCACTAGATGGAGATAATGGTATCAGAAAGAACCCAGTGCTATTTGGAAGTGGTGGGGTTGGAATATGATAGCATACACATTACCTTCAGTAGGAATTACCACATCAATATTGGATTCATCTTGTTTGTATATAATGAGCTTATCGTGTGTTAGAAAATATAGATGTTGTTTCCCAGGGTATCCGTTCTATACCCAAATATGTAACCTGAAGCCAGAAATATGGTCTATAGACCTACTACCTTGAACCAAAGGTCAGCATATGGTGTTGTACTCAGACGCAGACGCAGAAGTTGAAAGTGTTGGTCATTTTAAGTAATTTTATCTTTGCACATCTATAGGTCCACATTTTGAGCTTGTTTACCCTTTTAAATGCCTCATATGAGCTCAGCCATTGAGTTTAGTGATATGTCAGTCTCATATGAAGCTAAATAATACCGGAGAATATCTGGAAAGGGGTGTGGTCGGTGGTGATGTGTGTTTTTGTCAGGGGGTATCCATGACTATGTTAACACAGCTTCTGTCCCCTATATGGTTTTGGGGGATGTATACTTTGTATCCCCCTACGCCTGATCCCTAGACCTGTGCTCTCAGGACTTCAGGCCAAGGGGCTAGCCTCTAAACATGGTTCCCCCTCTCTGGTCATGTGAATGAGGGTAGCCCATTGTAGTCCCGCTTGTTACTCTTCCGTTACCCCTATGGGCAAATCCATTTGATTTCTATCACTTTCTGACAACACCCCTTTTGATTTGAACAAAACCTTCCATACATTTTTGCCCATTGTAGAAGTGGTCAGAAAGTGTTTTTTGGACCTGAATGCCAAAACATTCAAGAGATAAAGGTGCTGAAAGTGGACCTATTTTACATACCCCACCATACCATTAGACATGTCTTCATCACTGGAAAAAATAAACATTTGAGATTGATATATTTTAAAAGCTTACAAATAGGATTGTCAAACTATTTCAAAATGTCTTGAAAAAAAGTGTATTTAATTTTTTACTTTAAACATAAATTATCTAAAAATGCGTACATTCGTTTTTTTCTTCATATTCACATTTGTTGTAGCTTAGACCCTATTCTACATCATTTGATGGTTTTTGTGTTGTGCCTGCTATCGGTTGAGACACATCATGCCCTTGAATACATTGTGGGTGTCATGTTTTAGCTCATAAATGTACTAAAATGGGAATAAAATTCAAATTTCAACTTTCAAATCGTACCACAAAGATGATTGGAGTTCCACACATCATAGAATGTTGACTTGAATGGGAATATCTGTTGTTTTAAATTATGCTGTCAATTCTCCATAGGAAATCATAGAAATATAGGTAATAGAAAAACATTTAAGTTGTCATTCGATGGTGGGTAGACCGGCGGCCGTCTTTGGTAGTAATTAGAATTTAAAAAAATCTATTAAAATCCAATTTCAATGGTGTACCAGCTAAATTGCAGTGATCTGAAGGGATAGGTCCATTCTATGAAATCTATTTCTATGGTTGAAATGACACCCACCCTGTATTCAAGAGCAGGTTGTGTCTTAACCGATGGTGGGCACAATACAAAAACCTCAGATGTGAAATAGAGTCTAATCTACAACGTATCAGAATATGGAAAAAATCGGAGTTTACGCATTTTTAGATCATTGATGTTAAAAAAGAAAGAAATTATGAAATAGTTTGACAACCCTGTTTTGTAAGCTTTTAAATTATAACTCAAACGTTTTATCTTTTCCATTGATGAAAACATGGATGTCTCATGGTATGGTGGGGTGTGCAAAATGGGTCAACTTTAAGCACCTTTTTCTCTGGAATGTTTTGGCATTCAGGGGGAAAAAAGTCACTTTCTGACCACTTCAATGGGCAAACATGTAGGGAAAGTTTTTAAATTGAAAGAGATGTGTTCAAACAGTGATTGAATTCAAATCATTTTTACCCCCATCTCTCTTGCTCTCTCCCCCTCTCTCTTTCTCTCTCCTTCTCCCCCCCACCTCTCTCTCTCTTTCTCCCCCCCACGCCCCCCTCTGTTCCTCTGCTCTGGAGTCCACAATAGATTGGCAATGGTAGCCTCTGACTGCTCAGCATACTGTCCTTCTGTCCATCCCCACTCACAACACTTTCAGATGACTTAATGAATTTGTTCACCATTCTCTTTATAGGACTGCTATTTGGTTCCATGCCTCTCCTCTCCATCTAATTGGCTAATACTATGAGCTGGAGTTACAAGAGCAATAACTGTACACTTCTCGCTATCTGAGCCCGATTCATACCCACAGCAACCTGATGGAATGTTAGCTACCAGAGTTGAATGATTCTTCCCAGCTCTGCTTCCAATCCCCTTTTGTGACACCGACACCCATCTGCTTTTTCCCAAGCCCGCAATTAGCAATGGACCCTATAGGCTATCCCCTGTGTACAGTCACAGCCAAGTCCTGATGTAAGTTTGGCTAGGCCTAATTGGCGTAATGATCTCAGCTCGTTTGTTAAAACCCCGGGATGTTATCTGTTCCCAAGGTCAGAAGCCCTCAGTGCTTTGGGCCCCCTGGAGGGAGGGTAGGGGGACGGGCAGAAAAACAGAGGCTGTGTTCTAAATGGAACCCTATTTCCTGTATAGTACATTACCTTTGACCAGGGCCCATAGGGATTAGGGTGCCATTTTGTACACAGTCAGAGTTGGAATAGTGTTTTCTACTCAGAGAAAGGCTATTGGTTTTGTATGGAATGGGGAGTTTAAATTGACAAAAGCACAACTGTCAGAGGAGAGGTTGGTTTTCAGTGTGGCTTCTTCTTTCCTCCATCGTGTATATATCCTCATATTTTTCACAAGTCTAAAGTCTTCTCTTTTTAATCACTTCCTCTGTGGAAACAAAAGACTCAGAGAGAAAGGGCTCGAGGTGGTCCTGAGATGGTTGGCATAAATGCAGGGTTGTGGAGCAACTGTTCTGTTCTTCCTATCCTTCCATTCAAACAGCTGACATCACCAGGCGTAAAGTCTGTCTCATCTCTCTCTCCTCTTTTCCACAGCTTCTCCTCCTCTCTCGACATAGTTCAAAGGCTGAGGTTTTTCTCACTCTCCCAGTCTGCCCACCACTACCCCCCCCCTCTCTCGGAAGCGCTTCACTCGTCTCTCTGTCTCTCTCTTAAATACATCTCAAACCGAAGCATTGTATTTGGTTCAAAACATTCTCTAAGATGTAAACCTCAACTGGAGTTGTACATAAAGTGTCATGGAACAAGTTGAAGAAGCTGAACTCTAGGAGTAAAATCGGATGGTCAATTATCATGTTCAAGTCATATTGACAAAGTTGTTATGAATATGCAGAGAGGTACAGTTGAAGTCGGAAGTTTACATGTTGGAGTCATTAAAACTCGTTTTTCAACCAACAAACTATAGTTTTGGCATGTCAGTTAGGACATCTACTTTGTGCATGACACAAGTCATTTTTCCAACAATTGTTTACAGACAGATTATTTCATTTATAACTCACTGTATCACAATTCCAGGGGGTCAGAAGTTTACATACACTAAGTTGACTGTGCCTTTAAACAGCTTGGAAAATTCCAGAAAATGATGTCATGGCTTTAGAAGCTTCTGATAGGCTAATTGACATAATTTGAGTCAACTGGAGGTGCACCTGTGGATGTACACTGCTCAAAAAAATAAAGGGAACACTTAAACAACACAATGTAACTCCAAGTCAATCACACTTCTGTGAAATCAAACTGTCCACTTAGGAAGCAACACTGATTGACAAATAAATTTCACATGCTGTTGTGCAAATGGAATAGACAACAGGTGGAAATTATAGGCAATTAGCAAGACACCCCCAATAAAGGAGTGGTTCTGCAGGTGGTGACCACAGACCACTTCTCAGTTCCTATGCTTCCTGGCTGATGTTTTGGTCACTTTTGAATGCTGGCGGTGCTTTCACTCTAGTGGTAGCATGAGACGGAGTCTACAACCCACACAAGTGGCTCAGGTAGTGCAGCTCATCCAGGATGGCACATCAATGCGAGCTGTGGCAAGGTTTGCTGTGTCTGTCAGCATAGTGTCCAGAGCATGGAGGCGCTACCAGGAGACAGGCTTGTACATCAGGAGATGTGGAGGAGGCCGTAGGAGGGCAACAACCCAGCAGCAGGACCGCTACCTCCGCCTTTGTGCAAGAAGGAGCAGAGGAGCACTGCCAGAGCCCTGCAAAATGACCTCCAGCAGCCACAAATGTGCATGTGTCTGCTCAAACGGTCAGAAACAGACTCCATGAGGGTGGTATGAGGGCCCGACGTCCACAGGTGGGGTTGTGCTCACAGCCCAACACCGTGCAGGACGTTTGGCATTTGCCAGAGAACACCAAGATTGGCAAATTCGCCACTGGCGCCCTGTGCTCTTCACAGATGAAAGCAGGTTCACACTGAGCACATGTGACAGTCTCGAGACGCCGTGGAGAACGTTCTGCTGCCTGCAACATCCCTCAGCATGACTGGTTTGGCGGTGGGTCAGTCATGGTGTGGGGTGGCATTTTTTTGGGGGCCGCACAGCCCTCCATGGGCTCGCCAGAGGTAGCCTGACTGCCATTAGGTACCGAGATGATATCCTCAGAACCCTTGTGAGACCATATGCTGGTGCGGTTGGCCCTGGGTTCCTCCTAATGCAAGACAATGCTAGACCTCATGTGGCTGGAGTGTGTCAGCAGTTCCTGCAAGAGGAAGGCATTGATGCTATGGACTGGCCGCCCATTCCCCAGACCTGAATCCAATTGAGCACATCTGGGACATCATGTCTCGCTCCATCCACCAACGCCACGTTGCACCACAGACTGTCCAGGAGTTGGCGGATGCTTTAGTCCAGGTCTGGGGGAGATCCCTCAGGAGACCATCCGCCACCTCATCAGGAGCATGCCCAGGCTTGTAGGGAGGTCATACAGGCACGTGGAGGCCACACACACTACTGAGCCTAATTTGACTTCAAAGTTTGATCAGCCTGTAGTGTGGTTTTCCACTTTAATTTTGAGTGTGACTCCAAATCCAGACCTCCATGGGTTGATAAATTTGATTTCCATTAATAATTTTTGTGTGATTTTGTTGTCAGCACATTCAACTCAGTAAAGAAAAAAGTATTTAATAAGAATAGTTCATTCATTCAGATCTAGGATGTGTTATTTTAGTGTTCCCTTTATTTTTTTGAGCAGTGTATATCAAGGCCTACCTTCAAACTCAGTGCCTCTTTGCTTGACATCATAGGAAAATCAAAAGAAATCAGCCAAGACCTCAGAAAAAATTTGTAGACCTCCACCAGTCTGGTTCATCCTTGGGAGCAATTTCCAAACGCCTGAAGGTACCACGTTCATCTGTACAAACAATAGTACGCAAGTATYAACACCATGGGACCACGCAGCCGCCATGCCGCTCAGGAAGGAGACACGTTCTGTCTCCTAGAGATGAAGGTACTTTTGTGTGAAAAACGGCAAAGGTCCTTCTGAAGATGCTGGAGGAAACAGGTACAAAAGTATCTATACCCACAGTAAAACAAGTCCTATTTCGACATAACCTGAAAGGCCGCTCAGCAAGGAAGAAGCCACCGCTCCAACACCGCCATAACAAAGCCAGATGTCTGTAGTTGTGGATCAGTCCTGCACAGCGGTCAGGAGGAATTTTGGACCATTCCTCTGTACAAAACTGTTTCAGTTCAGCAATATTCTTGGAATTTCTGGTGTGAACTGCTCTCTTGAGGTCATGCCACAGTATCTCAATCCGGTTGAGGTCAGGACTCTGACTGGGCAACTCCGGAAGGCGTATTTTATTCTGTTGAAGCCATTCTGTTGTTGATTTACTTCTGTGTTTTTTGGGTCGTTGTCCTGTTACATCATCCAACTTCTTTTGAGCTTCAATTGGTGGACAGATAGCCTAACATTCTTCTGCAAAATGTCTTGATAAACTTGGGAATTCATTTTTCCGTCGATGATAGCAAGCTGTACAGGCCCGGAGGTAGCAAAGCAGTCCCAAACCATGCTCCCTCCACCATACTTTACAGTTAGGATGAGGTTTTGATGTTGGTGCACTGGTGCTATTTTTTTCTCCACACATAGTGTTGTGTGTTGCTTCCAAACAACTCAGCTGTAGTTTCATCTGTCCACAGAATATTTTTCCAGTAGCGCTGTGGAACATCCAGGTGCACTTTTGCAAACTTCAGACGTGCAGCAAGGTTGTTTTTGGACAACAGTGGCTTCTTCTGTGGTGTCCTCCCATGAACACCATTCTTGTTTTACGTATCGTAGACTCATCAACAGAGATGTTAGCATGTTCCAGAGATTTCTGTAAGTCTTTAGCTGACACTCTAGGATTCTTCTTAACCTCATTGAGCATTTTGCACTGTGCTCTTGCAGTCATCTTTGCAGGACTGCCACTCTTGGGGAGAGTAGCAACAGTGCTGAACTTTCTCTATTTATAGACAATTTGTCTTACTGTGGACTGAAGAACATCAAGGCTTTTATAGATACTTTTGTAACCCTTTCCAGCTTTTTGCAAGTCAACAAATCTTAATCTTCTGAGATCTCTTTTGTTCGAGGCATGGTTCACATCAGGCAACGCTTCTTGTGAATAGCAAACTCAAATTTTGTGAGTGTTTTTTTATAGGGCAAGGCAGCTCTAACCAACATCTCCAAACTCGTCTCATTGATTGGACTCCAGGTTAGCTGACTCCAGGTTAGCTGACTCCTGACTCCAATTAGCTTTTGGAAAAGTCATTAGCCTAGGGGTTCACATACTTTTTCCAATCTACACTGTGAATGTTTAAATGATGTATTCAATAGACAACAAAAATACAATAATTTGTGTGTTAAACCCTGTTTAAGCACAGGGTTTGTATGTGCAGTAGCTAATGGGGATCCTAATAAACTTAGCTCTCTCGCTGACATCTGAGAGGTGTCCCAGATGAGCAAATGGAGACGACATGAACATTGCATTTTCTTTTCTAGTGTTTCTCTATTTTCTTTCTCTCTGCATTGTTGGGAAGGACTCCTAAGTAAGCATTTAACTGTTAGTCCAAACCTGTTGTTTACGAGGCATGTGACAAATAACATTTGATTTGAGACTATGCTCCATTTTGAGATAAGGTTGCTGATCTCTCAGGGTCAGGGTTGGAGGTCTTGTGACATAGGGATTGTCAAAGTGGGGTGCACTCGGAGTGAGAGTGGGGCATGAGATGACAAATCTGTCTGTTCATTTGTGAGTCCTGTCCATATTATGTTGTGACAGTCACTCCTCCACAACAGGGTTGCAGTACATTGCAGGATGTGGGGCTCTTTGTTTGTGATGATTGACAGATCAAACTTAAACACTAGAGAAAGGGCTGGAGCGAAACACTGGTGGAGGTGACCCTCTGAGAGACGGAACATTCAGCCCTATCTTCAAGGTCCTTGACTGCTCCAGCCCCACCCCCTGACCACCTTACTCCACTCCCTGAACACCCCACTACCCAGCCCCAGAATGCCCCCATTCATCTTGATGCCACGATTTATCAAAAGCCCTCACAGAGCACAGTCCCAAGTGGCTCCCTGAGACCAATTTATTAGTATTTTAGCACCAGTCTGAGCATGGCCCGAACATGAAAAGGCTAGCGCACCAGGAGGGGTGTGCTGGAGAAGAGACAGAGAGTTGATGAGAAGAGGAGAGGAGAGAAGAAAGGGGAGGAGGAGAGGAGAAAAGAGAGGAAGAGTAGAGGGAGGGAGGGAGGGGAAGAGGAGAGAGTGAGAGGTGCTTCCTAAGTGGATGTGAAATGAAGAATACATGGGACTGCGTTCAAAGTTGTTTTTGAAGTCCATCAATCTCCCAGAGGGCTGAGCAGCAGGGTTTGTAGCTGCGCCTCTTTGTCCAGCGTGTCCCGCTGTGAACCTTGTGTTGGCTCCAATCCACAGGGGCCCCCCGCTGTGACCAAAAACAAAATCACTACAAAAATCCTATCAAATGTCCAGGCCTCACTAAAGTTAGTTTTTTCAATCTCTATAGGCTATTTCTTCAGTCCTACACCATTTTGAGAGTATCAGAGTGAGCTCTCTACCCAGTTTTACAATGTCCAGGAAATGCCTTGTGCGTCATGACCTTACCATTTTTATAGTAGCCTATAGGCTACTTGATAGAATTCAACTGGACAGTTTGAACTGAACACTTCTCCCCCTCTTTATGAAAGCTAGTGTAGAAGTTCTTATCTCACTGTATCCATCTTCCCTGGTGGAGACTTCCTATTGGGTGTGAGGGTGTGATAGCCTATGTGTTGTCTAGTCTGGTCCCAGATCTGTATGGGGACTGGGTTAGGTGTAGGTTCCTCTCTCCAGCCCTGTGCTGACAGACTGGGTTAGGTGTAGGTTCCTCTCTCCAGCCCTGTGCTGACAGACTGGGTTAGGTGTAGGTTCCTCTCTCCAGCCCTGTGCTGACAGACTGGGTTAGGTGTAGGTTCCTCTCTCCAGCCCTGTGCTGACAGACTGGGTTAGGTGTAGGTTCCTCTCTCCAGCCCTGTGCTGACAGACTGGGTTAGGTGTAGGTTCCTCTCTCCAGCCCTGTGCTGACAGACTGGGTTAGGTGTAGGTTCCTCTCTCCAGCCCTGTGCTGACAGACTGGGTTAGGTGTAGTCTACTGTACAGCAGTGTATGTTCCTCTCCCCAGCCCTGCTGACAGTGATCATTAATTAGAGCAGTGTTAGTGGACAGTGGGACTCATTTGGGTCCCTGGCCTGTCACTGGCTGATGAAGAGCGTCTCTGTATGGACTCTGCTGTTATCACCACCCCTTCTCTCACTGCCTCCTCCCTCCCTCTCTTCTCTCCTCTTGCATCTCTCCTTGGGTCAGTCCAGATTTCTGCGATTCTGGTCTCGGATGGCACCATGTGGCGGTAGTTGTCCCGTCTCATCGCGGTGGGAGACCCAGGCGCTAGCTAGCCCTGCGTGTGTCCCAGGCCTTTGTGTAGTGCTACTGTGGGTTAGCAGAGACAGAGCTGCAGTGATGAAACTGCTTGTTAACCACACACTTTAGTCACAGGAGCCATCCACAGCCATGCTGAGAGAGCGGAGAGACACTGGCCCTTCTGCTGCTGACACTCCACAGGCTGAAATGGGCGTGGGGGGTGAGTGTCAGCAGGAACCAGAGATGGAGAGTAGATGTTGGTGGGTCTGTCTCAATCCACAAATGATGCTGCCTTTGAATCAGGTATCAAATGGGATTCCATTTTCAGTTAAGCTATCTTCTGGTAAAATACAACCTGGGAAGGTACGTGCCTCTTGGAGATAGGTAGGCAGTAGACAGCTGCCTTTTGATTGCGATGCAATACTTTGAAGAGAAACMAGATGGGATCGATGTTGGCGCCAATACCGGTTGAGTCAAGAGTCTGGGGTGTGGTGAATCTGAAGGGTTTTACCAGTAGCCTACTTTTCAGTGCTGTGTAGTAGGTTATGGCTTGAGTGAGGAAAGAGCGTTGTCTCCCTGAGGCAAGGTGATTGGTACTCTACTTCAGCTGCCAGTGTTAAAGGAGACCTTTAACACTGGCAGGAGAGAGAGGGATGGCGATATGTCGTTTATTATAAAACTGGTTGTTTGGATTCTGGATGCCGATTGGTTGATATCAAGGAGTAGGGGTCTGAACGTTTAAATGTTAAATCATGTAAACAAAATTGGGATCCTTAACATTAAGAAAAATCCCTAACCGAAAAACAATGTTTTTTTCACTACGAAATCAAAACGACAGTGCAGTTATCACAGCATATTATTTTCAAATCCAATGTTATTGGTCACATACACATGGTTAGCAGATGTTAATGCGAATGTAGCGAAATGCTTGTGCTTCTAGTTCCGACCATGCAGTAATATCTAACAAGTAATCTAACAATTTCACAACAACTACCTTTTACACACAAGTGTAAAGGAATGAATAAGAATATGTACATATAAATATATGGATGAGCGATGGCCGAACGGCATAGGCAAGATGCAGTAGATGGTATAGAGTACAGTATATACATATGAGATGAGTAATGTAGGGTATGTAAACATTATATAAAGTGGCATTGTTTAAAGTGACTAGTGATACATTTATTACGTTAAATTTTTAATTATTAAAGTGGCTAGAGATTTGAGTCAGTATGTTGGCAGCAGCCACTCAATGTTAGTGATGGCTGTTTAACAGTCTGATGGCCTTGAGATAGAAGCTGTTTTTCAGTCTCTCGGTGCCAGCTTTGATGCACCTGTACTGACCTCGCCTTCTGGATGATAGCGGGGTGAACAGGCAGTGGCTTGGGTGGTTGTTGTCCTTGATGATCTTTTTGGCCTTCCTGTGACATCGGGTGGTGTAGGTGTCCTGGAGGGCAGGTAGTTTGCCCCTGGAGATGCGTTGTGCAGACCTCACTACCCTCTGGAGAGCCTTACAGGCGTACAGAGGCCCAATATCAGCAACCATCACTCCCCTGTGTGTTTCTGAATAATTTGATGTTATTTTAATGGACAGAAAATCTGCTTCTCTTTCAAAATCAAGGACATTTCTCAGTGACCGCAAACTTTTGTAGTTGTGTGTGTTTGAAGTAAATGACTATCGCCCCGTAGCACTCACCTCTCATCATGAAGTGCTTTGAGAGACTAGTCAAGGATCATATCACCTCCACCTTACCTGCCACCCTAGACCCTCTTCAATTTGCTTACCGCCCCAATAGATCCACAGACGATGCAATCGCCACCACACTGCCCTGTCCCATCTGGACAAGAGGCATACCTATGTAAGAATGCTGTTCATTGACTATAGCTCAGCATTCAACACCATAGTACCCTCCAAGCTCATCATCAAGCTTGAGGCCCTGGGTTTGAACCCTGCCCTTTGCAACTGGGTCCTGGACTTCCTGACAGGTCGCCCCCAGGTGGTGAAGGTAGGAAACAACACCTCTTCTTTGCTGATCCTCAACACTGGGGCCCCACAAGCGTACATGCTCAGCCCCGACCTATATTCCCTGTTCACCCATGACTGCGTGGCCAAGCATGCCTCCAACTCAATCATCAAGTTGGCAGACGACACAACAGTAGTAGGCTTGATTACCAACAACGATGAGAKAGCCTACAGGGAGGAGGTGACGGCTCTGGGAGTGTGGTGCCAGGAAAATAACCTCTCACTCAACGTCAACAAAACAAAGGAGATGATTGTGAACTTCAGGAAACAGCAGAGGGAGCACCCCTTATCCACATCGATGGGACCACAGTGGAGAAGGTGGAAAGCAGGTGCTTCTACACCTGCATTGCATGCTCTTTGGGGTTTTAGGCTGGGTTTCTATACAGCACTTTGTGACATCAGCTGATGTAAGAAGGGCTTTATAAATACATTTGATTGATTGAAATAAATTTGAAGTACCTTGGTGTACACATCACTGACAAACTGAAATGGTCCACCCACACAGACAGTGTGGTGAAGAAGGCAACAGCGCCTCTTCAACCTCAGGAGGCTAGAGAAGTTTGACTTAACACCTAAAACCCTCACAAACGTTTACAGATGCACAATTGAGAGCATCCTGTCGGGCTGTATCACCGCCTGGTATGGCAACTGCACCGCCCACAACCACAAAGCTCTCCAGAGGGTGGTGCGGTCTGTCCAACACATTACTGGGGGCAAACTTCCTGGACATCTGCAGCAACCGATGCCATAGGAAAGCCAAAAAGATCATCAAGGACATCAACCATCCGAGCCACTGCCTGTTCACTCCGCTATCATGCAGAAGGCGAGGTCAGTACAGGTGCATCAAAGCTGGGACCGAGAGACTGAAAACAGCTTTTATCTCAAGGCCATCAGACTGCTAAACAGCCATCACTAGCAATTCAGGGTTGGCTGCCTGTAGACATAAACTCAGCAAAAAAAGAAACTGTCTCACTGTCAACTGTGTTTATTTTGAGCAAACTTAACATTTGTAAATATTTGTATGAACATAACAAGATTCAACAACTGAGACAAAAACTGAACAAGTTCCACAGACATGTGACTAACAGAAATGGAATAATGTGACCGTGAAAAAAGGGGTGTCAAAATCCAAAGTAACAGTCAGTATCTGGTGTAGCCACCAGCTGCATTAAGTTCGGCAGTGCATCTCCTCCTCATGGACTGCACCAGATTTGCCAGTTCTTTCTGTGAGATGTTACCCCACTCTTCCACCAAGGCACTTGCAAGTTCCATCACTCCTGGTGAGATAAATCCGCCACTCGTCAGTGAAGAGCACTTTTTGTCAGTCCTGTCTGGTCCAGCGACGGTGGGTTTGTGCCCCGTTGTTGCCGGTGATGTCAGGTGAGGACCTGCCTTACAACAGGCCTACAAGCCCTCAGTCCAGCCTCTCTCAGCCTATTGCGGACAGTCTGAGCACTGATGGAGGGATTGTGCGTTCCTAGTGTAACTCGGGCAGTTGTTGTTGCCATCTCATTCTGGATTTTTTTGTTGTTATTCTGTCTCTCACTGTTCAAATAAACCTACCATTAAAATTATAGACTGATAATTTCTTTGTCAGTGGGCAAACGTACAAAATCAGCAGGGGATCAAATACTTTTTTCCATCACTGTATGTGTTTGGGTAAAATGAACATTTTTATTTTATTCTATTAACTACTGACAACATTTCTCCCAAATTCCAAATAAAAATATTGTCATTTAGAGCATTTTTTTGCAGAAAATGACAACTGGTCAAATTAACAAAAATCTATTTTCTTCCAGGACAACCTTGTACGTGGCTTGATTCATGTGTCCTTCACACAGACAAATCTGCCCGATTCCAGCCTTACTGAAGCACCCCCAGATCATCACCGATCCTCCACCAAATTTCACTGTGAAATTTGGTGGAGGATCGGTGATGAACCGGTGATGATCTCCCCTGGAAAAAAGCATCTAGTCCATATGTCCCTATACTACTGAGCTAGCATTTGGTTTGCAACAGTTGTGGTTTGTCTAAACCTTGCTGTCTGACCTGTGTAACAATGTTGCAGGTTTTTTTGGCCACCGTGCCATGRATATGAATGTGAAGAGACTGACTGACAGCTTCTCTGAACCAGACAAATTCATTTATCATGATCATTATAATGGATACAGTATATCCAAAGAAATTGCAATAGAAACAAATCTAAATCAAACAAATTCCCCCCGCCCTCCACCACAACTTTTCCCCCTGGAGACACTGAGCCAAATCAGGGGTTCTCAACTCCAACAACCCTACTCTACAGTAACTAACTGTTCTGGAGTTACAGTAGCTAACTCACCCTGGGGATAAACTGACATACAGAGAATGGACTCATGGTCTCCATATCTCCTTCCTCACGCTTCACGTAGCAGTGTGTTGGTCGGCCTTGAACGATGGAGATTGCAAGGAGACAGGGAATTCCCAGAGGCCTTTTCCCTGGCTGGTTGTGAGGGGATATGTACGGAGAGGAGTTGGCAAGCAGGTAGCCTAACGGTTAACCCCCTAGAGTTGATGTCCACACCCCTGCGGAAATCTAATTAGCATAATAATAAAAAATCCACAGAAAGTATAAGTCTCAATCCACAGCATCGCCGATGTCACATCTGCGCAGAAAGGTGACAGTGCTAGAGCGGTGTTTGTCAGACCATGAGGCATCCCGAAAATCGGTCTTCTCACAAAATCGTCTGAAGCGTCCGAACGGTTTGGCCTACAAACTATTATGACCCCTCTATGGAAAGARGAGACTCTCTGACCACGATGGTGTACATGTCGGTTGTTTTGCTCTAGGTTGTCCACAGGCCTCATAAGACTCATCTGGAGGTCCCCCGTTACCAGTTGAAAAAATGAATGGAAGTACAGTACATTACCAAAAGTATGTGGACATGTGCTCGTCCAGCATCTCATTCTTAATCATGGGCAATAATATGTTATTGTTGGTTTCCCATTTGCTGCTATAACAGCCCCCACTCTTCTAGGAAGGCTTTCCACTAGATGTTGGAGCATTGCTGTGGGGACTTGCTTCCATTCAGCCCCAAACTTTCATGAGGTCGGGCACTGATGTTAGGCGATTAGGCCTGGCCTTCAGTCGGCGTTCATCATATCGAGGAAAAGCAATAAGAACGTTCCGAATGCAACCCCTGTCCTGTCCTCTCTACACCTGCTGGGACTTAGGATATGAAAATTGGTGAGAAATCAGCCGTTTGATTGGCCATTGGTTTGTACACAATCCGGAGGTCATTTCGGATGTCCCATGAGTCTTAATTTGCATTAAGTGGCTCCTCTTTTTCTACCATTTAATGGACGATTCGATCCCCAGATTGGAGAGAGAACCACCAAGCACAACTGAGCAGCCAAATGTAGCAATCAGTGTCTTAGAGCCTAACAAGAGCCTTGCTCTTAACATTGCCTGCCAACTGTGCTGGATTCTAAAACTTGTCGTTCATTTGTATTTATTTATTTGTGTAAAAATTGTTTTCCATTTATTTGTGTAAAATTAGTTTTCCTTTCACATGGTTTGTTAAGCTGTTTTCTGCCAGCCTATATTCTGTCTCTTCTTTGTGACTCATCCGTTTGTTAGAAGGTGGACATTTTGGGAGACTGAAGGAACCGTCTGTCTGTGAAATTGGTTGTRTATTTTTCAGACGGTGGACAATTATTTTTTTGGGGGGGGAACTTGTAGACTTTGATGGGCATAGATAAAGGTGTGTTTAGATAAAGGCAGTGTTTACAACAATAGTGGTTTTGCAGTCCTTAATTGCTGCGGCAGGCTTCAGGGGGTTGTTGAGGGAGGGAGAAAGAAAGAGAGGAGGCATTCTTCTCATCCATGGAGGCAGTTTGCATGTATAATTACAGGCTCTCTGAGTGACTGTAATGAGAGAAAGGTGGAGGGACAGAACAACAGCGATAGAGCGAGTCGGAAGCGAGGGAGGTCAATTTGGAAATTGTTCCACGGTTGAGGCTGAGGACAAACATATTGACATATTGACACATTTTCAGATTGTTTTTAGAATAATCTGATGTGAAGGAATACTAGCATCATGATACATGATTGCTGTAGAACTAACGCTGCAGATAGCAGTACTGGGTGATTTGAAAAGCTATAGTCAATCAATTAATAATTATTTTAGCAAAAATGTTTATTTTTAATGTACAATCTGTAGAAGCTATGAGAATAGAAAGGTTCAGTACTTTTGTGAAGCATCACAGCACAGTTGAAAAATATATGGCAAATAGAAATCCAAAATGGAGGGTGTTAAGAGATAGATGGGAGGGGTTGAATGGAGCTGAAGGGTGGGACTAATAACAAGAACCAATGTAAAACATACAGGGTTTGTAAAATGTATATAGGTTCAGAAATGTTGTGAAATGGCACAGTTAGAAATAGAAATCAAACTGGACGGACTTCAGAAATAGAGGAAGGACTAAAAACAAACAAAATATAACTATTGTAAAATAGATTGTGTCTGTAAAATGTGTATAATATGTTTAAACTGAAGGTAGAAGCCTAAGTGTTATTGTTTATTAGTTTATTCCAATTGGAGGGAGGGTGGTAGGGTTTGCGGGGAATAATAAAGGTATATTCTTTAAAAAAGTACATATGACTATATAGGTATGTGTATGTATATATGTGTATATGGACATATATATTTACCCCAAAAATATATGGGGGATTGGAAATGATGCAGACAATTACATTGATGGAAGCAACAATCTTTCCGCAATATTAAGCTGATTCACCCCTAAAAGAAATATCATGATACATGATTGCTGTATAAACACCACAAATAGGCAACAGCCCAATAGTAACTAAAGCAATCACATTAAATGCAAACAGACTGTTGTCACATCAGATTGTTCATTTCCGCCTCAGTGAGATGTAACCTTTTGCTGACAAGACTCTCTCTCTCCCTCCCTTCCGTCCCTCTTTCCTTTTTCTCTAGGTGATAGGAGAGAAGTGTCGCTGTGCTGTGGGTAGTGTCCTGAGTGAGGGCGATACTAGGCCCAGTGAGGAGCTCCAACAGCTCTATGAGAAGTTTGGTTTCCGGGTCTTCAGCTTCCCAGAGGTCACTCACGTGGTCAGCGCCTCCTTTCCCCACAGGACGCCCCTGTCAATCTTCTTTGGGGTGCAGAGAGTCTACCCCCAGCTGGAGAGCTACATCAAGGTAATAATATACAGTATGACTGACTGCCTTCTGTTTTCTCCTCCGCCTCTCACCCCTTTATCCATGGTCTCCTCTATTAGTCCCTATCCATCCTTATCTATGCTGTCCTGTCCTATACCCTAAGAACCATCCATTCCCTAGGCCAAGTCCTCCATGTTTACTCCAGCCTTTAACCCAACACTCCCCATCCCTCCCTTGTATCCACTGACCCAGTACAGCAGCAGGCCTGGGGCGGCTGGGAAAGTGAGTCATTGCGGAGTCTGAGCAGTGGGTTTCTCAAGGGTTAATTAGGTTGCATTCTGGTACAGGTGGCATCACCATGGGCAGCCAGCCCATGGTGTAGCAACGTGTGTGTGTGTGTGCACGCAAGTGAATGTCTGCCTCCCCTGCCACATTCCCTGGCTGGCGATGCCATCTGCCCTGGGCCTGACGCTYCTAAAGTCTGGCCAGCGTCACTCAGTGGCACTTGACCCATCTGTATAAGTTGCTTTGGACTCACAAATGATTTTCGTTACATCTAAGGAACATTAAGTTTTGTCTTTCATTGCATGGTTCCCAGCTTTAGGGCTTAAACAATCGTAACCGTCCGATACAGTCTTGTGCCAGTTGCCTCTCTACTTCCTAGACCTATACCCCATCTGCCTTCTGTCTTGGGGATTTACAAATTACTATTCCACCTTAGCTCCTGGCATTGGTACTTTATGAGGCTGGGGATGTCTCAAATATGTGACCGATCAACTCTTTTCAGTCTTATGTTGCAAAATTTGAAATTGTGTTTTTTACATTGGATAAAAGTACAGACTGTGGAACAATGGGAAAGTAAATCTGGTTTGGATGTTGATAAACATGTAACCCCACTTTTGCAAAAGTAGCCCCTTAATGTTTTGTTACACCAACTGGAGAGTTCTTCTTTGTCTACACCCATTCAGCATCGTTCCAAACTCTGTCAACTTCTTCCTTGACAACAATACTGTTGATCGCCGTTTCTTCCCCATCACTGCCATCAGAAGACTACAATGTCTGTTTCAATTAAAATGTTTTTACTTAAATCAGGGATTTCCTCATCGTCTGATTTTATTTTCAGAGTCCGAGAGAGTCAGCATGGCACGATCGTCCTCCAGAAAGTAGTCTTTCCCACTGATCTTTGTCGATAGCGCCTGCTTAATTCAGGGAAGCAATGTTGTTGAGAGCAGTAGCAACACTTTTACAGTTCTCAATGGCCACTATATCTTTCAAAAAAGCTGTGGTAAGCAAGGGTTATCTACACATACTGAGCAGCTCATGTTATAGACAGAAGCATGCTACATGGCATGTCCAGCCCATCCATTATCTCATCCAATCATGGCTAACGGGCTAGTCTTTCTTCCCGTGGCTAAACCAACTAGGCTCGTAATTTAACCATTTTATTTGTATTTACAGGTGGCATACAAGTTTGTTATTAAGGCACATGAAAGTTCACATGTTCCAGAAGGCATTTCTGCCAGAAAACCTTCAAATGCCTCTCCAGTGAAGTAGTGACAAGCGACATACACCTAGCTTCCTGAAACGGGTCACATATGATTGCTGTCTATTTAATCATCTGTCTATGAGTCATGGTACAGTTCCCAGTTTTAGTGCTAAACCAGTCTTTTACTGTTTTTTTTATTTTTTATATTGAATTTGTTGTTCTACTGACTGGGTGAAAGGTGAGCTCTGAGTGTTGGAAAACGTTGAGGGAAGCAGAAAAATCTAGGCTATACAGTAGTAGTAGGTGTGAGTGATTGTGTTTATTTGCGTGAGTTGGTGTGTGTATTGTGTGCGAAACTCATTTTGATTAATGAGTTCATGTCCATTTATAACCCCTAGTGACAGTGGGTGTTTGCAGTGGCGGTCTAAGGAAGACAGATTCCTACAGTGTATTCACTTATTGTGAAATTTTTTAATTATAAATGTTTCCTATCCACCTCATGAACTAGGCCTAAAAATGTTGGTGAGAGAATGGAATTCACTTTCATGTTTATTTGGGTATTTAACATTCCTATCCATCATGCTTGCACAGTGTCTCTCCTTACTGCTTTTCTTCTGAAGGCATTTTGTATCTGTCCTCCCCCTCTCATTTTAAACACAGTGATTCACTATGTGAGCTGTATCAGACCCTGAATGTATGTGGTCTCTCTTGGTCAGATCTCTGGGGAGTTATTCTCCCAGTTGCATAGGGAGCATCTCTCTCTGTTTCTCTCTCTGTGTGTGTGAATGAGTTGAAAGAATAAGCATGCTGTTCTTTCAGACAAATTCGGTGTCAGTAGACTCCCTAGACCCTACCAGAATGACTTCTCATAAAAGCATGATTTGATTTTCTTACCCTCAGTCCTTATCATAACCTTATCATATAAAATGTGTCATGATAAGAAAACAGCATTCAGTTATACCCATTGATTTCCACTTAGGTGTTATAGAATCTGTGTGGACTTACTCAGCAGAAGCTGTGGTGAAACATCATTATGAAAGACAGCTTTTCTGTCTCCTCTGACTCTCTGTACCCTACTTTCATCCCTGAGAGATGCTGTGTAGCAAGATCATTTTGTATCTGGTTGTGGTTGTAATAGGAGAGCAAGATAATAAGAATCTCCCGTAGTTTTTTGGGGGTTATGCACTCGCACCTTTTTCTCTTAAAAAAAAATAAAGCTTGACATGATTAGTTTAATTCAAGTGTTCTGCCTTTTCTCTTATTTATCTTTCTTTACCGGTGATAGGCTACAATATTCAAAGTTATATTTTTAAGAGCCTCTTGAAAACCAAACGTTGCATAAAAACCTTGTTACATACATTTTATTTGATGGATTATCCATGGAAACAATTTGACCTTGATTCTGAATCATAATATGAACTATATCTGCATAAATCTACACGTGAGTAATTTGATGTCAAGTGGCAGAGCGTATTGTGTGGCCAACCACTGATGTTCTGTGTGCTTCTTCACGCACACTTTGTTAGCTTTTTAATTTTGTTCAAGATGCAAGGGGATCCTCATGGCAATGAATCAAAACACAATGTAGTGAGTGAACATCAACTACTGGAGGGGGAGAATGGGCATGGAGTGAAACACTAGTGCTGCTAATGTTTTATTCATGAGTAATGAATGTGTAGTTAACAACACTGCAACATATAATGCCCTGTGGGGTTTGACCATGCCACATGCCACATAGCGCGAATTAAAAGTACGTATCTCAGAGCATCGTAGAACCATTAGGTGCAAAAACTTGACCTACCCAGTTGCGGCCCACTTTTTGGAAGCAAACCACTCGATTTCGTCTCTGCGTTATATTGGCATCGAACATGTCACCCTCCCTAGGAGAGGGGGTGACCTTGATAATGTATTGTTAAAACGAGAGGCTGCCTGGATCTTTAATTTAAAGACCCTTGCTCCCTTCGGTCTCAACGTAGACTTTGATCTGAAGCCATTCTTGTGATTATTGTGACTTTGCCATTATAATTGTTTGTAAGCTTGTGTAGTCTAAAATGAATCTACGATCATATGCTATCCATTTGTTTTTTTGTATGCTGTTCTTTGTATGCCATTTTAATATTTGATAATTAACCAATGATATTAGGCCACACTTGGCCATGATTACAGACACCTGTGTCTTTTGACACTATATAAACGAGTCATACCGCAGTGTTTGATCATACCCTGATGAAGACAGCTTGGCTGTTGAAATGTTGGACATTACATTTTTGCATCTGAGCTCCTAGAGTGTGCGGCTCTCCTTTTATTTTCAAGTTTTCCACTCCGCTAGCCAGCACCTCGCTTAACTTCTTGACGCACGGATCCCTTTAGCGGGATCATTTTCGTAAACAACCGCTGAATTGCAGAGCGCCAAATTCAAAAGAATTGCTAAAAATATTTATATTCATGAAATCACAAGTGCAATATAGCAAAACACAGCTTAGCTTGTTGTTAATCCACCTGTCATGTCAGATTTTGAAAATATGCTTTACAGCGAAAGCAATCCAAGCATTTGTGTGAGTTTATCGATCACTAGACAAAACATTAAGAACACCTAGCAGCAATGTATATTGGTCACGAAAGCCAGAAAAGCAATCAAATTAATCGCTTACCTTTGATGATCGTCGGATGTTTGCACTCACGAGACTTCCAGTTACACAATAAATGTTCCTTTTGTTCGATAAAGATTATTTTTATATAAAAATCTCCATTTGTTTGGCGCGTTATGTTCAGTATTCCACAGCCTTAGGCAGGTCATCATGGCTTGACGGAAATTCCAAAAAGTATCCGTAAAGTTCGTAGAAACATGTCAAACGTTTTTAATAATCAATCCTCAGGTTGTTTTTAACATCAATAATCGATAATATTTAAACCGGACGGTAAACTATTCAATACTGGAGAGAAAGAAAATGTCGAGCAACCAGTGTCGAGCGCATGAACTAATGTAAGGACCTCCGTCTATCCACTGACGCGTTTTGGTAAATCTCGCTCATTTTTCAGAATAAAAGCTTGAAACTATGTCTAAAGACTGTTCACACCCGGAGGAAGTCATTAGAAAAGGAATCTGGTTGATATCCCTTTAAATGGACGAAAGGCAGGCAATGGAACAGTGATTTTTCAAAATAAGAGTCACTTCCGGGTTGGATTTCCTCAGGTTTTTGCCTGCAAAATCAGTTCTGTTATACTCACAGACAATATTTTGACAGTTTTGGAAACTTTAGAGTGTTTTCTATCCTACTCTGTCAATTATATGCATATTCTAGTATCTAGACCTGAGAAATAGGCAGCTTACATTGGGAACGTTATTTTTCCAAACATAAAAGTTCTGCCCCCTAGCTTCAAGAGGTTTTAATAGGTGTGCGTTTCTTTTTCTTCTAGATTATGACCATGCCACGTAAACACGCAGGTAACACACACACACCACACACAAACACACACACACACACACACACAACACACACACACACACACACACACACACACACACACACACACACACACACACACACACACACACACACACAGAGGTGATGACCCCGCTTGGTAGCATCATCCTCACTCAATTCATAGTGACTGGCTGTTTGCATTAGCCACTTAGCCGATATAGCCCCTTGGCTGATATAGCTCCTTTTTTTAAACTACTCCCATATGTAAGATCACAGCCTGTCACAGAAAGTAGCCCAGCACCCTCTGTACTTATTACATGCTCCTCCATATCAAATCTATGCACCCTGGGCCCAATCCAATATCCACACTGCCACGAGTCACGACCATCTCTCATTCTGCCGCCATTACGCTGACCACCTGTCTGTTTTTAGCTCCTCTGTCTGTGTGGTGTGTGTGTGTGCAGTGTTTCCCCTAGGATTTCTTTCAGCAGCAGTGGCAAAGGTAGCGGGGGGTTTAGGTGCATGACCTGGAGGAGATTTTGTTTGTCGAATGACTGAAAAGGTAACTTCTGGTGACTTTTTAAAAATACATTCTACTCCATAATGCATTAAAAGTAAATGATGTTGACGCCATCTGAAATAGAACTGATGCGTGCCACTGTAGGGAGATGATGAGGAACAAGTGCTGGTTGTACACTCCTGGCTCTCATTTGTGCCACTGCTCGCTCTGTTTGCTACAAATATACACTACTGTTCAAAAGTTTGGGGTCACTTATTGAAAGAGAAGCACATTTTTTTGTCCATTACAATAACATCAAATTGATAAGAAATAAATGTGTAGACATTTGTTAATGTTGTAAATGACTATTGTAGCTGGAAACGGCAGATTTTTTATGGAATATCTACATTGGCGTACAGAGGCCCATTATCAGCAACCATCACTCCTGTGTTCCAATGGCACATTGTGTTAGCTAATCCAAGTTTATCATTTTAAAAGGCTAATTGATCATAAGAAAACCCTTTTTCAATTATGTTATAACAGCTGAAAACTGTGGTGCTGATTAAAGAAGCATTACAACTGGCCTTCTTTAGACTTGTTGAGTATCTGGAGCGTCAGCATTTGTGGGTTCAATTACAGGCTCAAAATGGCCAGAAACAAAGACCTTCCTTCTGAAACTCTTCAGTCTATTCTTGTTTTGAGAAATGTGAGAAATTGCCAAGAAACTGAAGATCTGGTACAACGCTGTGTACTACTCCCTTCACAGAACATTGCAAACTGTCTCTATCCAGAATCAAAAGAGGAGTGGGAGGCCCCAGTGCACATTTGAGCAAGAGGACAAGTACATTAGTGTGTCTAGTTTGAGAAACCGATGCCTCACAAGTCCTCAACTGGCAGCTTCATAAAACAGTACCCGCAAAACACCAGTCTCAACATCAACTGTGAAGAGGCGACTCCGGGATGCTGGCCTTCTAGCCAGAGTTCCTATGTCCAGTGTCTGTGTTATTTTGCCCATTTTAATATTTTATTTTAATTGGCCAGTTTGAGATATGGCTTTTTCTTTTCAACTCTGCCTAGAAGGCCAGCATCCCGGAGTCGCCTCTTTACTGTTGACGTTGAGACTGGTGAGGGAGGAGGATGTCTTCCCTGTAAAGCACAGCGTTGAGGTTGCCTGCAATGACAACAAGAAAGGCCTTTAGTATCCTAAGTTTTCATAACTGTGACATTAATTGCCTACCGTCTGTAAACTGTTAGTGTCTTAACGACCGTTGCACAGGTGCATGTTCATTAATTGTTTATGGTTCATTGAACAAGCATTGGAAGCAGTGTGTAAACCCTTTACAATGAAGATCTGTGAAGTTATTTGGATTTTTACAAATTATCTTTGAAAGACAGCGTCCTGAAAAAGGGCCGTTAATTTTTTTGCTGAGTGTGTGTGTATGTGTGTGTGTGTGTGTGACAGTGTACCACTGGGTCATGTGCGGTCCTGCTCTTATGTGATCTTCTTCATCTTTGATGGCTCCCCTGCCCTCTGTAACCCTCCACTGTGTGTGTGTGTGTGTGTGTGTGTGTGTGTGTGTGTGTGTGTGTGTGTGTGTGTGTGTGTGTGTGTGTGTGTGTGTGTGTGTGTGTCTGTGTCTGTGTCTGTGTCTGTGTGCGTGCCCTGTTACCCTCCACTGGCTTCCATCACTACTGTAAAGAGTGCTGAGTGTTTGGGGACTTGGGGATTGAGGTATGACTGCGCTGTGTGTGTGCACGCAGCAACAGCCAGAGGTTGTGCCATGCCGAGGCCTAGCGTGGCCCATCCATCCCCCAGTGATGTTAATATGATTATCCATTATTAATGATGTCATCTTCCAGCATTAGGGTTTTATTGTTAGACATCAGGTCTCTCTCCCAGGAGTGTACTTCCAGTGCAGAATCTTAACAGTGGAAGGAAGCAGACAAGTCCACCAGTCCAGTGCAACGCCTAGGCCAGGCCTTATATACAATGGCCACATCTGTTGAACCTTACACCTCATTTTCTGTCCGCACAATAACATTTTCTCTGTTGGAATGTCCACACACTAGCATACTACTCAGAATGAAGCAATGTCTTGGCTAGGCATTGTAAGTGGTCTGATAGTAGGGAGATTTGAACATAGCCAATGTCTCTTATCGCTGTCTATTTACAGGCTATTTCATTATGATCTGCCGTTCAATATTCCTATTCACAATCTGTCAGCAAACTCCAAGTGGGTGTGATGGGCTGGCTGGGCTGTAGCCTGCCTCATACTCCTGCACATCAACTCGGTACTGCTATTCCCTGTATATAGCCATGTTATTTTATTCGTTGGTTTGTAATCTTTATCTTCAACTCTGCATTGTTGGTAAAGGACCCGGAAGTAAGCATGTCACTGTTAGTCTACACCTGTTATTTATTAAGCATGTGACAAATAATATTTGATTTGATGACAATTGAAAAGCTCTGTGGAGACGCTCTTTTAAGATGGTACTTGTACGTAAGCTCTCTTTTCAATAGGCACGTTGCCCACTGCTCAGTGGAGTTGTGTCTTTTTTTATATCTTTTTTTAATTTTACCTTTATTTAACCAGGTAGGCCAGTTTAGAACAAGTTCTCATTTACAACTGCGACCTGGCCAAGATAAAGCAAAGCAGTGTGACACAAACAACAACACAGAGTTACACATGGAATAAACAAACGTACAGTCAATAACACAATGGAAAAGTCTATATACAGTGTGCAAATGGTGTAAGGCAGTAAATAGGCCATAGTAGCGAAGTAATTACAATTTAGCAAATTAACACTGGAGTGATAAATGTGCAGATGATGATGTGCAAGTAGAAATACTGGAAATACTGGTGTGCAAAAAAAGTAAATAAAACAATATGGGGATGAGGTAGGTAGTTGGATGGGCTGTTTACAGATGGGCTGTGTACAGCTGCAGCAATCAGTAAGCTGCACAGATAGCTGATGCTTAAAGTTAGTGAGGGAGATATAAGTCTCCAACTTCAGCGATTTTTGCAATTCGTTCCAGTCATTGGCAGCAGAGAACTGGAAGGAAAGGTGGCCAAAGCAGGTGTTGGCTTTGGGGATGACCAGTGAGATATACCTGCTAGAGCGCGTGCTAGAGGTGGGTGTTGTTATGGTGACCAGTGAGTTGAGATAAGGCAGAGCTTTACCTAGCAGAGACTTGTGGATGACCTGGAGCCAGTGGGTCTGGCGACGAATATGTAGCGAGGGCCAGCCGACGAGAGCATACAGGTTGCAGTGGTAGGTGGTATATGGGGCTATGGTCACAAAACGGATGGCACTGTGATAGACTGCATCCAGTTTGCTGAGTAGAGTGTTGGAGGCTATTTTGTAAATMACATTGCCGAAGTCGAGGATCGGTAGGATAGTCAGTCTTACGAGGGTATGTTTGGCAGCGTGAGTGAAGGAGGCTTTGTTGCGAAATAGGAAGCCGATTCTAGATTTCATTTTGGATTGAGATGTTTAATATGGGTCTGGAAAGAGAGTTTACAGTCTAACCAGACACCTAGGTATTTGTAGTTGTCCACATATTTTAAGTCAGAACGTCCAGAGTAGTGATGCTAGTCGGGCGGGTGGGTGCAGGCAGCGATCGGTTGAAGAGCATGCATTTAGTTTTACTAGCGTTTAAGAGCAGTTGGAAGGAGTGTTGTATGGCATTGAAGCTCGTTTGGAGGTTTGTTAGCACAGTGTCCAAAGAAGGGCCAGATGTATACAGAATGGTGTCGTCTGCGTAGAGGTGGATCAGAGAATCACCAGCAGCAAGAGCGACATCATTGATATATACAGAGAAAAGAGTCGGCCCGAGAATTGAACCCTGTAGTACCCCCATAGAGACTGCCAGATGTCCGGACAACAGGCCCTCCGATTTGACACACTGAACTCTATCTGAGAAGTAGTTGGTGAACCAGGCGAGGCAGTCATTTGAGAAACCAAGGTTGTTGAGTGCCTATTCAGTATACGGTGATTGACAGTCGAAAGCCTTGACCAGGTCGATGAAGACGGCTGCACAGTACTGTCTTTTATTGATGGCGGTTATGATATCGTTTAGTACCTTGAGCATGGCTGAGGTGCACCCGTGACCAGCTCAGGAACCGGATTGCACAGCGGAGAAGGTACGGTGGGATTTGAAATGGTCAGTGATCTGTTTGTTAACTTGGCTCTCGAAGACTTTAGGAAGGCAGGGCAGGATAGATATAGGGCTGTAACAGTTTGGGTCTAGAGTGTCACCCCCTTTGAAGAGGGGGATGACCGCGGCAGCTTTCCAATCTTTAGGAATTTTGGACAATACTAAAGAGAGGTTGAACAGACTGGTAATAGGGGTTGCAACAATGGCGGCAGATAATRTTTGAAAGAGAGGGTACAGATTTGTCTAGTCCAGCTGATTTGTACGGGTCCAGGTTTTGCAGCTCTTTCAGAACATCTGCTATCTGGATTTGGGTGAAGGAGAAGCTGGGGAGGCTTGGGCAAGTAGCTGTAGGGCAATTAGCTGCAGGGGATGCGGAGCAGTTGGCCGGGGTTGTGGTAGCCAGGAGGAAAGCATGGCTGGCCGTAGAGAAATGCTTAATGAAATTCTCGATTATCGTGGATTTATTGGTGGTGACAGTGTTTCCTAGCCTCAGTGCAGTGGGCAGCTGTACTCTTATTCTCCATGGACTACAGTGTCCCAAAACTTTTTGGAGTTAGAGCTACAGGATGAAAAATTCTGTTTGAAAAAGCTAGCCTTAGCTTTCCTAACTGACTGCGTGTATTGGTTCCTTACTTCCCTGAAAAGTTGCATATTGCGGGGACTATTCGATGCTAGTGCAGTCTGCCACAGCATGTTTTTGTGCTGGTCGAGGGCAGTCAGGTCTGGAGTGAACCAACGGCTATATCTGTTCTTAGTTCTACATGTTTTGAAAAGGGCATGCTTATGTAAGATGGTGATGAAATAACTTTTGAAGGATGACCAGGCATCCTCTACTGACGGGATGAGTTCAATATCCTTCCAGGATACCCGGGCCAGGTCGATTAGAAAGGCCTGCTCGCAGAAGTGTTTTAGGGAGCGTTTGYCAGTGATGAGGGGTGGTCGTTTGACTGCGGACCCATAGCGGATGCAGGCGATGAGGCAGTGATCACTGAGATCCTGATTGAAAACAGCAGAGGTGTATTTGGAGGGCAAGTTGGTCAGGGTGATATTTATGAGGGTGCCCATGTTTACGAATTTAGGGTTGTACCTGGTGGGTTCCTTGATAATTTGTGTGCGATTGAGGGCCTTTATCTTAGATTGTAGGACGGCTGGGGTGTTAAGCATATCCCAGTTTAGGTCACCTAACGTAACGAACTCTGAAGATAGATGGGGGGCAATCAATTCACATATGGTGTCCAGGGCACAGCTGGGAGCTGAGGGGGGTCTATAACAGATGGCAACAGTGAGAGACTTATTTCTGGAGAGATACATTTTTAAAATTAGAAGCTTGATCTGTTTGGGCATAGACCTGGAAAGTGTGATAGCCTGCAAAGTTCTATCTCTGCAGTAGATTGCAACTCCTCCCCCTTTGGCAGTTCTATCTTGACGGAAAATGTTGTAGTTGGGGATGGAAATCTCAGAATTTTTGGTGGCCTTCCTAAGCCAGGTTTCAGACACGGCAAGGACATCAGGGTTGGCGGACGGTGCTAAAGCAGTGAGTAAAGCAAACTTAGTGAGGAGGCTTTCACGGTTACAGAAGTCAACAAATGAGAGCGCCTGGGGGGGACACAGGACCTGTTTTAACCTCTACATCACCCGAGGAACAGAGGTGGAGTAGGATGAGGGTACAGCTAAAGCTATTAAAACTGGTCGTCTCATGCGTTAGGGACAGAGAATAAAAGGAGCAGATTTCTGGGCGTGGTAGGATAGATTCAGGGCATAATGTACAGATAGGGGTATGGTAGGGTGCGGGTACAGTGGAGGTAAACCTAGGCATTGAGTGACGATAAGAGAGGTTGCATCTCTGGACGCACTAGTTATGCTGGGTGAGGTCACCGCATGTGTGGGAGCTGTGGCAAAAGAGGTATCTGAGGCATGTTGAGTGGGACTAGGGGTTCCACAGTAAACTAAAGCAATGATAACTATCCTAAACAACAGTATACAAGGCATATTGACATTAGAGAGAGACATAAAGCGAGGCATAAAGCTATCACAGGTGGTGATTGGGCGAGCTAGCTAAGACAACAACGGGTTAGACAACAACAACAACAGGTAAAATGGCGATGAATGGGCAGAGAGGGTCAGTTAACTACACACATGGCCTGAGTTAGAGGCTGGGGCTGACAGATCAAAAAAATAAACAAAATGGAGTACCATGATTAATGAACAGTCCAGCAGGCATTCGCCATGTAGCCAAGTGATCATAGGGTCCAGTGAACAGCAATAGATGAAACAGGGAAGCCGCTAGGTAGTCGTTACTACGCTAGGAAGCAGAGACCCGGCATTTAAAAAAAAAAAGTTAGCAAGCTGGGGCAGTAGAAGCGTCTTCACCGATGTCCGGCATAAGCCGGTTGAGGGCACAGCGGATGGAATTACGTCGGCAAACCAGTCCTGATGGATCGGCGGGGCTCCGTGTCGACAAAGGGTCCAGGCCAGTTTGCAAAAGAAGTATTGTAGTTGGAGTAATTTAGTTTGCTAGCCGGGAGATGCGCCTGGCTTGAAGCAACTGGTGCTAGCTTTGGGACAAGGGCATTAGCCACTATAGCCACTCGGTAGCCGCTAGCTAGCTAGCTGCGATGATCCGATGCAAAAGTCCAGAGCTTACGGCAAGAATCCGGTGATGTAGTGGATTCTTGTTGTGTTAGTGAAGAGTCCGGGAGGCATCAGCTGTGTAGCCGAGTGATCATAGTGTCCACTGAGCAGGCCGGGAGATGGGCCTGGCTCAAAGCTAGCTTCGATGAACAGGAGTAATGGTCCAGGGCTTACGGCAGGAATCTGGTGTTATAGTGGAGAACAACCAGGCTAAAAGCGGCTGGTGTCTGTGCTACAGGTATAGGCCGCTAGCAGTGGCTAACAATGATTAAATAGCTAGTAGCTGGTTAGACTCTGATGGCTAGCCTCTGCTGGAGGTTCTGGCTATAAGGTCTAAAAATAGCAGATCCGTATCACATTGGGTGAGGCAGTTTGCCAGAAGGTATATTTTAATTTAAAAATGGAAAAAGAGATTGAAATATATACAAAGAAGGACGAAAAAAAGAAAAACAAATACACGGGAGAACGACAAACAACGTCTGCACTGCTACGCCATCTTGGATAGAATTATTCTTTTTTTTTTAAATCCATTCTGTTGCATCCAATTGCTTTTAGACCGGAAAGTCACACTCAAGGCTGTCATACATTTGAGATAATGAGATGTTTCTTAGCAGAGTGATATTGCTTAGATTTTCAGTGATAAATGGCGAGGATTATATGGACAGACGAGTCCAGTCTACACCACATGCGGTGGTCTGGGCTGTGTACTGATTTGTTACGTGGTCATGATATTCTGATGCTTTTGAAATAACACATCTTCCTTCTCTAGTCCCTTTTCTCTCATAAAGTATTATCATAGAGCCACACAGACAGTATGAAATGAAATGTCAACTTCTCATAACCAGCATCCATGGGCAATATGGGATAGGCTTATATAGGGAAAACATGCAATAAAATGTCACCATGACATTTCATTTTATCACTGCACCTCTGGTACTAATATTAGATCCTATACAGATATTACATCATGGAGATTGTGAAAAGCAGTGATATCCTGCCTCAAATGAAGTAAATTGTAGTATTTGTAAATTGTAGTATTATATTCACTAAAATCTACATGTGATGGCCTCCATTGTGGCGGGAAATAGTAGCCTAGTCTATGTCAGAATGAAACGTCTATGTTGTAACTCAATGTCGCATAGAAGATGTCTCTATACTGTCCCAATGAACAACGACTAGCCGAATGAGGTCATTTCAACCAGTCATTTTTTTAGCCATATTTCAACCATTTTAGCCCACTGGGATAGTGTCTCGACTGTTACGTTCCCCAGCAAGAAAACCAAAAATTGACACTCAAACAGAAGGGGGAACTAACAAAGAGTCACTGACAACAACCAAAATAATACCGGTGGGGTTTTAGGAGGGGTTCTGAAAGACACTCATGGGGGTGTCCACTGAAAGTTGACTAGCAACAACAACTGGAACCTAAAAGACACCCACCATGAGACCCACTAAATTTGCCCAAGAAGAGGCAAACTAAATAAAAACCCACACCAAACGTAAAGACAGGAAGCAAACCAAAAGGTGGAGCAAAACTAAAACGGGGAAGATCAGACAAAGGATTATTTTTCTAGAAATCAAAAAGGGAGAGCCATCTAAAGGTGCTGACCTTCCACATCTCTCAAGACAACTGGAGCACTGGGCCAGACACTCTTAAATATAACCTGGGCCAGCCCAGGTGAAATAACTTCCCACTAACGAGATGACAAAACAGCACAGGTGTAACACCAATCGGTGCGGCCCACGTGCTAATGTGCTAACTTGCTAACGTCCAACCTCGAAATATCAATGGAAAAACCAAAGCCTGTACCACGAGGCAGTTATGAGCCCTGGCCTGATACTGTGTGCTGAACATGTCTGTGGTGGCTGACACTCTGTGTGTCCCCCTGTGGTGCGACCTTTTCAGAGGAACTCATCAGTATTAAGCATGGCTGGCCTGTTATGGCAGAATGAGGGTCTGTCTGACTGGCAGACAGGAACTGAGTGGACGCCCCAGGGTAGAGGGCACAAGGGGGCTTGATATTTGGAAACCAAGACGGGAAACCATTGACCGGCCCTGGTGTTTGCTGTCTGACTTTTTAGGGCTATGTCACATCAAAGATGAGAGACGACCCTGGCATCTTGAGACTGAGGTTTAGAGTTTTGGGGGGGGCTGGGATTGGAGTGGGGAGAAGAGGGGTGTAGAGGGGCACTAGTATTGACATTTACAGAGATCTGAGGGTTAGTGAAACTGGCGACGTGGTCTCTCACCAGCACAGAGGGGGACTGAGTTGAATATAAACCAACTATTGGGAAATAAAGTCACTTTTGTCGAGTGACTGTCACTTACGGTGAGGCTAAATTAACATAATTGTTGTTTTCCTCAGCAAGATGCATGCTGATAGGGGTTTGTTTGTAGGTGAGTGTGGTTTGTGACTGGCAGCTAGCAGTGCTTATTAGCCTGGTCAGTCACAGGTCACAGGCTCAGGAACAGCTGCTAGTCCGCAGGGCCTGTGAAGCAGTAGGGCGCAGTTGTAAATGTCAGTAAAGGACATGGACGAAGTTGAAAAGGTGATGGAGAATGAGTGAAAGATAGACAGACCGAGAGAGGGAGATAAAGAGAGAGCCAGACAGGCAGGCAGAGAGTATGGGAGGGAGACAGTGTCGTGTAGGGGTGAAGCTTCTTAACAAGGCCTGGTCTTGGCCTGCCATCCAACTCTGGGTTTCCAGGTTCAGATGAATCATTTGGGCCTACAAGTTCATTAAGCCACTCTTTGGCCTGGGCTAGAAGGTCACCGGATAGGTGTGAGGATGGCTCAGTCTCTCAAACACCTAAACTCTTCTGCACATACATATGTAGGACCTTAATTTGAGCCAGTTTGCTACAGCAGGAACATAATCCTGCAGCGACAGGGAATATGAATTATTATGTGGATTATAATTAATGGACATTTTTGTAGGGATTGATACATTTTGGGTAAGGGATAATCAAGTCTGAAATTTCAAAGTGGAAATTACAAACTTCAGAAGCCTTTTTTTAAACCTCAAATATACTACAAGTTTAACATTTTCTGTATTGCATGAAAGACCTCCTACAACAGGGTGATCAAATTAAGATCCTACATCTCTACAACTGGGGCATGCTTCAGAGTCACAGACACACATTCAAGTAGAGCAACACAGAAAGCAGATCACTATCTGTCACTCTTTTCATTAGTAACAGAGAGGTTTATTGGAATAAACCTCACTGACTCTTCTCTCGTGGCTCACACGAGTTCTGTACCTAGACGAAGGAAAGGAAGCACTTTTCCATTCTGACTTTGCTGTAGACTAACAATTGTACTTTCTGTCCYTTGGGACTGATTCATTCCTTGAGAGGAATTAGTCAGAAGACATTTTTAAAATGCCTATTAGTTATCTCTCTGAGCCTCTCACTGTTTAAAGGAGTGGTCAAACACTGCGTGTGCATGTTGTGTGTGCGTGTGTGTGTAGGCTGTGTGTGTGTGTGCTTGTGTGTGTTTATGGACTATCCATACAGAGGCATTCTGATGAGCTATCTCCATTTATCATGAATCCATCCTATTCTCTGATTCTCCTTCTGTTGCCTTGTAAACAATCTCCGGCACTAGGATGTTCAATTAGATGGGCAAAATGTGGTGCTTTATCAAGCTATGGAAATACAGGCTTTGTCTCCTTTTCAACAATTCAATAGTTAAATAAAGGTTAAATTAAAAAAATTATGGAATGAGGCTAAGGGGGAAATATGCAGGAATGTACTGGGTCTATATGTTTAGCCTTAGGCTAAATCATTTTACCAGAGAATATAGCCTAGCCCTAGTCTAGGACAATGATAATGAAACGCGGAGAACTCCACTCTCTTTGAGCCTATATGTTAACAACCATATCTTTCATTTTAGCAGAGTAGTTGAGGATACTGACAAAGAAATGTGAAGAATTATATCCATGTATGTGTTCCCTAGCTCTGAGCTCTTCCGTTTGCGAGTCGGGCTATCAGTTTGCTGTTGGGTCAGGTGAGGTGATGTCCAGTGAGAGAATGTAACTGAGACAGATATCAGACAGGGTCTGACCCTCTGAGCCAGGTCTGGTCTGTCCAGGGGCTGTGAGGAGCTCTGAGGTCCTTTCTCTCTCGCTCGCTCTTTCTCTCACACAATCACGCACTCACTCACGGGGCTGTGTGGACCCCGCCAGTCAAGTGCTCAAACATGACTTTAGTCATCTGGCCACAGGGAATCCAAAGACATTTGTTAGCGCTAAATGTCACATTTGAATATGATTGATCCGATGTAGATTTTATTCCAGAGGGCTGTCGCTCTGAATGAAGATCAGGCAGGAGGGGTGCACCAGCATATTTACTACCCATTTACTGTGGAAAGAGAGCTGTTTTATGGCCCATACAGATAGGATGGTTAGCTGGAGTTATAAAGTGACTATGATACAGATGTTTGTTGGGTGAGAGAGAGAGATGGGTGGAGAGGTGGAGCGGAGGCAGAGGAGGTTGTATCCCTCCTATACTCCTCCCCATCTCTGTCCCTCTTCATTTGTCCCTTATTCGCAATGTTTCTTCCCTCAGGGAAATGTCCCCTCAAACATTCACTTCATGTTGCCTACTTCATTAGTGTGGCAGTTGACCTTTCAGTTGACCCTGAGATGAGAAGGCAGCGAAGGTGATACAGTTGATCATTTGATCATGATGGAAGATGCGTCTTGAAGTGAATGTCAGATGTTAGTGCATATCCTTTGTGGATTAGAAAGTGAATAGTAAGGTTATGTTTCAATCTCACCAGTTCCCTCTCTCACCACAATTGATGCTGAAAAGCTAATCAATGCATTAATTTTCTCCTGAATTGATTATGGGAATGCAGTACTTGGGGGGCCTGCCTCCAAATTCAATTCATAAACTTTAGCTCATCCGAAACAGTGCCGCAAGGATTCTGATAGAAAAATAAAAAAAAGTCTGCCCACATCACCCCATCCTTGCTGATCTCCATTGGCTACCTGTTCCTCAAAGAATTAACTATAACATTCTCCTCCTCGTCTACAAAGCCCTAAATGGCATCGGACCCGTCTACCTGTCAGACCTACTATCCCCCTATGAAACTCCACGCACCCTACGTTCAAGCCACACCAAACTCTTCCATGTCCCCAGGACCAGGCTCCGCACAATGGGGGCCGTGCCTTTTCCTCCCACTCACCATGTCTGTTCGTCGAACATCTCATTCCAAAATCATGGGCATTAATATAGAGTTGGTCCCCCCCCTTTTGCTTCTATAACTGTATCACATCCGGCCGTGATTGGGAGTCCCATAGGGCGGCGCACAATTGGCCCAGCGTCGTCCGGGTTTGGCTGGGGTAGGTCGTCATTGTAAATAAGAATTTGTTCCAAACTGACTTGCCTAGTTAAATATATGTATATATATATTTATATGTAAATTTTTACAAATATAACAGCCTCCACTCTTCTGGGAAAACTTTCCACTAGATGTTGAAACATTCCATTCAGCCACGAGCATTAGTGAGGTTGGGTACTGATGTTGGCCGATTAGGCCTGGCTTGCAGTCGGCGTTCCAATTCATCCCAAAGGTGTTCAATGTGGTTGAGGTCAGGACTCTGTGCAGGCCAGTCAAATTCTTCCACACCGATCTCAACAAACCATTTCTGTATGGACCTCGCTTTGTGCATGGGGGTGAAATAGGAAAGGGACTTCCCCAAACTGTTGCCACAAAGTTGGAAGCACATAATTTTCTAGAATGTCATTGTATGCTATAGTGTTAAGATTTCTGTTCACAGGAACTAAGGGGCCTGAACCATGATAAACAGCCCCAGACCATTATTCCTTCTCCATCAAACTTTACAGTTGGCACTATGCATTGGGACAGGTAGCGTTCTCCTGGCATCCGTTTCCACTGCTCCAGAATCAAATGGCGGTGAGTTTTACACCACTCCAACCGACGCTTGCCATTGCGCATGGTGATCTTAGGCTTGTGTGCGGCTGCTCGGCCACGCAAATCCATTTCATGAAGCTCCCGACAACGTTGCTTCCAGAGCCAGTTTGGAACTCGGTAGTTAGTGTTGCAACAGAGGATTTTTGCATGCTACGCGCCTCAGCACTTGGCGGTCCCGTTCTTTGAGCTTGTGTGGCCTACCACTTTGTGGCTGAGTCTTTGTGACTCCTAGCTGTTTCCACCAGTGGAGGCTGCTGACAGGAGGACGGCTCATTATAATGGCTGGAATGGAGTAAATGGAATGGYAACCATGTGTTTGATGTATTTGATAACATTCCACTGATTCCGCTCCAGTCATTACCATGAGCCCATCCTCCCCAATTAAGGTGCCACCAACCTCATGTGGTTTCCATTTCATAATAACAGCACTTACTGTACAGTTGACCGGGGCATCTCTAGCAGGGCAGAAATTTGACGAACTGACTTGTTGGTTAGGTGGCATCCTATGACGGTGCCATGTTGAAAGTAACGGAGCTCTCTGCGTTCATGAAAACCACAACTTGGCTAATTAATTTGAAGGGGTGTCTATATACTTTTGTATATATAGTGTATGTTGCCAATACTGTGTAGTCATTGGTTCATAGTAGTAGGCCTGGGGGGCTCTGGCGTCTTGTGTTTTTTGTGTGTATCAAACTTAATAAGACTCACTCTACAGCCATACCCCATCTAGTACTCACAGCCTGTCTACCAGTTCTAAGTCCTCCATGTTTTCTTACCCCTTATTAACCGTAGTGAAGTCTGCATAAGTTAGGTATCTTGTTGTTGATCATATCTCAGAAGATAAACATTGATTTCTGCAACCTGTGCTGAGAGCTAATCCTCCAGGTATCAGGCCCTACAACAGCCCCATCATAATACCCTGCTCGGTGGAGTGTGCGGCTGTGGGCGCTTACGTGTGTGGTGTCGTGCGCAGCTGGCAGGCGCCGCGGCCGCTGGGAAGGCTACTTGTGTGGTGTCGTGCGCAGCTGGCAGGCGCCGCGGCCGCTGGGAAGGCTACTTGTGTGTTGTGGTGTGCAGCTGGCAGGCGCCGCTGCCGCTGGGAAGGCTACTTGTGTGTTGTGGTGTGCAGCTGGCAGGCGCCGCGGCCGCTGGGAAGGCTACGTGTGTGGTGTGTTGTGGTGTGCAGCTGGCGGGCATCGCGGCCGTGGGCGCTGGGGAGGCTACGTGTGTGGTGTGAGGAAGTGTTCAGTCCGGACCTTTGGTGTTCACTGCTCCTATCGCTCACTCTTTCTCGCTCCCTCACTGTCTCCCCATTCTCTCTGTCTCTCTCTCTCTRCCTTTGTCTCTCTTTCCCTTTGTCTCCATCTCTTTCTCTCCCCACATTAACACTCTCTGAGAAGGTTGTGTTAATCAGCCTCCACACCCAGAACAATAGCTTGAAACGCCACAGTGGTTTTAAGTCACAGATTTCCAGTATTAGGAAAATGAATTTTCTTGTATTGTCTGGGTTCCCACCTGTTACTTTTTCCTTCTTTGCAATGAAGATGAACAGTTTCTTTGTTTTGGAGGTTTTAAATAGAGAGGTGTGAGATTATCATTCTCTCCTGACTCTGACGCATGGCTAATTTCTGTTTGTGTAATGTTTTTGTTATTGTGTGTAAGGTGAAGCTGTGCTAAATAGAATGGTGTTAAAGCCTGCCAATGTTTTACAAACCTGCTAGCTGGAACTCTTCTGAGGTGGAAATTGTCTATCTATTCCAACAACCCACAGAGATTGCAGAATGCAGACTGACTTTCCCCCTCTGTGCTTTATTTGGAAATAGTTTTGGACTGATGGTTTTGAACCAATTATCACACTCTGCCTGCCTGGCCATTATTGTCTTCCCCGCTGAAGATGCTGTGAAGAGTGTAACAGTTTAATCAAACAGATCAGTTCTATGTTAAGTAATTCTCCTTCTCATAAGGCCAGAACCAGGTCTGTTTGGTATTTGAAATAATGTATTTTGAAAAGTATCTGAAAAAACATTCAAATTGTAGGCTATTAATAGGAAATTATTTTAAAATACTTCCAATAGAAGTAGTTGATTTGAGCCACATTATTTGAAAAGACTCAAATACACAGAAAATAAGTATTTAAATAACAAATAATCAAATACACATTTGAACCCAGGTCTGAAATCTATAGATTTACCTGGCCAGATTAAATTCCAAAGTGCCAGTTCTTCATGGAATGATGTGTATTAGGCCTGTATTAGGCCTAGTTGAAATAGCAGCAGTAGATTGCACCTGTTGCCCAGGTGCAATCTGGGCAACAGATTTAGCAGATTGAGTCGTTCTCAACTAACATCAAGGCGGTGGCCCGTTCCTGTAGGTTCATGCTCTACAACATCCGCAGAGTACGACCCTGCCTCACACAGGAAGCGGCGCAGGTCCTAATCCAGGCACTTGTCATCTCCCGTCTGGATTACTGCAACTCGCTGTTGGCTGGGCTCCCTGCCTGTGCCATTAAACCCCTACAACTCATCCAGAACGCCGCAGCCCGTCTGGTGTTCAACCTTCCCAAGTTCTCTCACGTCACCCCGCTCCTCCGCTCTCTCCACTGGCTTCCAGTTGAAGCTCGCATCCGCTACAAGACCATGGTGCTTGCCTACGGAGCTGTGAGGGGAACGGCACCTCAGTACCTGTCTCTTATACACATCTAGATGTGTATAAATAAGGTGAATGCACCAATTTGTAAGTCGCTCTGGATAAGAGCGTCTGCTAAATGACTTAAATGTAAATGTAATGTAAATGTACTTAGTGTGCTGCCTCTGGTTCATCATCTCTCAGTATCCAATGAAGCTTAACATAAGATAGAGAGACACATCCACAGCCTCTCCCACTCCTCCATCCTCCCTTTCTTCTGCTCTTTGGAATATCAGTTTAACCAACATCTCTAGAAAAGTGGGGAATCTATATAGACAGTTTCCCTGGTAACCAGTTTGCTCCTGTTAGTTGCCAAGCGAGAGGGAGAGTAAAACGTCCAGTCTGGTAGGCTTATAGCTGAAGGCTCTTCCATGTCATAGTTTGGTAAGATTATTAGTATCTCTGTGAACACCGTGGAAGCCTTATCAATGTCATAGTTGGGTAAGATTATTAGTATCTCTGTGAACTCTGTTGAAGTTTTTATCAATGTCATAGTGCAGGCATCTACTTTTGGCAGGATGTGTAAAAATACCAACAACACATTCAAATTGTCTCATACTCACTATAGTTTTTTCTTATTATGCTGTGAGCCTTTGGGTCTGTGAACACCAAAGATCCTAAGCCTTTTCTACTGAGTGAAGTGCAGAGGATTAGGTCACGTGGTTGCGGTGAACCATTCAAAGCTACCTGGCACATGTTCAACAAGCCCATCTGTAGGTGGGTAATTTTCCACCTCACTATACTATAGATGTGGTAAAGAGGTCAATGAAACACAGACCATGGGGGATAGAAGGACGCTAGATTGGCGCATATTCAACAAATCTGATCTAACAAACTTGATATTCATCAAATGATTGATGTTCTGTTACAGGCCCACAATCTGGTTACTAAAGTCTGATTTGAATGTTTTTCACTGCATAAGATTTAGAAGTAGTCCTTTTCAGGTTTAGAAGTAGTGACTGCTAAATGCTAACTCCCGTTCTTATAAGCTGGTAGCATAGCTAACATAGAGAAGTCGGTGGTGGTAGTCAATGTCGTTTTTAACTGTAATGCAGTTGATTGGTGACGTTGATCTGTACATTGGGGTTGACATCCATACAAGCATTATACTTCAATTTTTACCTCAACATATAAACAATAGCCTGAATGTAGGCACATTTTGCTGGGGAGCAATGGGGAGATTCGGGATCTTTCCCCCACGGCATCTTTCCAAATAAAATCAAAGATTTGCAGATGTTATCGCAGGTGCAGCAAAATGCTTGTGTTTCCAGCTCAAACAGTACAGTAATACCTAGCAATAAAACAATAAATAATAACCCACACAAGGCCTGTCCCCAACATAAAAAGTATAATCTTGGTTGCCCGAGAGACAGCTGTTCTTTCGACCAATCGACTTCGGGGGTAGGGTTCCATTGAAGGTCCCCAAAAACACAGTGGCCTCCATCATTCTTAAATGGAAGAAGTTTGGAACCACCAAGACTCTTCCTAGGGCTGGCCACCCGGCCAAACTGAGCAATCAAAGGAGAAGGGCATTGGTCAGGGAGGTGACCAAGAACCCAATGGTCACTCTGACAGACCTCAAGAGCTTCTGGGAGAACCTTCCAGAAGGACAACCATCTCTGCAGCACTCCACCAAGGTGCATGACAGCCCGCTTGGAGTTTGCCAAAAGGGACGTAAAGACTCTCAGACCATGAGAAACAAGATTGTCTGATCTGATTAAACCAAGATGGAAATCTTTGCTCTGAATGCCAAGCATCACGTCTGGAGGAAACCTGGCACCATCCCTACGGTGAAGCATGGTGGTGGCAGCATCATGCTGTTGGGATGCTTTTCTGCAGCAGGGACTGGGAGACTAGTCAGGATCGAGGGAAAGATGAACAGAGAAAAGTACAGAGAGATCCTTGATGAAAACCTGCTCCTGGGCGCTCAGGACCTCAGACTTGGGCGAACGTTCACCTTCCAACAGGACAACGACCCTTTAGCACACAGCCAAGACAACCCAGGGGTGGCTTCGGGACAAGTCTCTGAATGTCCTTGATTGACACAGCCAGAGCCCGGACTTGAACCCGATCGAACATCTCTGGAGAGACCTGAAAATAGCTGTGCAGCGAAGTCCCCATCCAACCTGACAGAGCTTGAGAGCAGAGAAGAATAGGAGAAACTCCCCAAATACAGATGTGCCAAGCTTGTAGTGTCATACCCAAGAAGACTCGGCTATAATCACTGCCAAAGGTTCTTCAACAAAGTACTGAGTAAAGGGTCTGAATACTTATGTAAATGTAAATGTTATTATTATTATTTTTATACAGTTGAGAAAATAGATAGATAGCTTGCTACCAAGGAACCAAAACATTGTCTAGAAAGTTGCTTTTAGTTGCCTGGCTTGTTAGATTGACATAGCCTATCCCAAAAATGTTTTTCAACATTTACATTTAAGTCATTTAGCAGACGCTCTTATCCAGAGCGACTTACAAGTTGGTGCATTCACCTTATGATATCCAGTGGAACAACCACTTTACAATAGTGCATCTAACTCTTAAGGGGGGGGGGGGTTAGAAGGATTACTTTATCCTATCCTAAAGTAATCCTTCTAACCCCCAACAGATGTGTTTTGTGGTGCAAAAAATAGAGTAGGTAACGTTGCTATTTGGACCAGGCTGCTGCGTTGTCATGCCATTTATGTGTTGATACTGCCTCATTGCCTGCGTGCGTAATGGGTCCACGCTCAAACAACAACCCCTCATCATTGTCAAACGCTCCCTAAAACACTTCAGCGAGCAAGATTTTCTAATCGAGCTGGCCCAGGTATCCTGGAAGGATATTGACCACATTCCGTCAGTAGAGGATGACTGGTTTCTCTTCTAAATGCTTTCCTCTCCATCTTAAATAAGCATGCCCAATTCAAAAAAATATAGAACTAAGAACAAATATAGCCCTTGGTTAACCCCAGACTTGACTGCCCTTGACCAGCACAAAAACATCCTGTGGGGTTCTGCATTAGCATCGAATAGTCCCCGCGATATGCAACTTTTCAGGGATGTCAGGAACAAATATATTCAGTCAGTTAGGAAAGCTAAGGCTAGCTTTTTCAAACATAAATTTGATTCCTGTAGCACTAATTCCAAAAAGTTTTGGGACGGTGTAAAGTCCATGGATAATAAGAGCACCTCCTCCCAGCTGCCCACTGCACTGAGGATAGGAAACACTGTCACCACCGATAAATCTACGATAATCGATCATTACAATAAGCATTTTTCCATGGCTGGCCATGCTTTCCACCTGGCTACCCCTACCCCGGCCAACTTCTCAGCCCCCCCCCCCCGGGATGGTGCCAGAGAAAATACAGACACCAACGTCAACTACTAATTACACAATCATAAAACATTTCAGAACAATATATGTGATAGCTAATGAAAGAGAAAGATCTTGTGAATACAGACAATATTTCCGATTTTTGAAGTGTTTTACAGCAGAACACCACAATATATTTATGTTAGTTCCCACAAATACAAAAGACAGACAGACATTTTTCACAGCAACGGTAGCATGCAAGTAGCATGCACAAAGCTAACCTAACTAACCTAGAACCAACCTAGAACACCTAAATACCTAGAAAAAACTCCTCAGATGACAGTCCTATAACATGTTACAACAATAAATCTATGTTTTGTTCGAAAAAATGTGCATATTTGAGCTATAAATCAGTTTTACATTACTGCTACCATCATAGCTAGCAGGCATAGCTACAGTCAGAAAATACTCACTGAAGCAGCCATAGTAATATACAACCAACGCAACTACCCCAATTACTCATCATAAAAATTTCAGAAAAAGATATATGGTGATAGCTAATGAAAGACTAAGATCTTGTGAAATACAGCCAAATTTTTCAGATTTTTTTCAGTGTTTACAGCGAAAAGCACAATTAATCATATTACCTTACTACAATAGCTAAATCACAACAAAGCAAACGGTAGCATAGCACAGTTCGACAGATATATATGAAATAGCATCCCAAATTGGGTCCTTATCTTTGTTGATCTTCATTCAGAATGTTGTACAAGGGTCTTTTGTTAGAACCGTCTTTTTATTTGGATCAGAAGAACTATTCCCTCTGAATTAGCAAGCACACTGGCCTTACTGCGCGTAACCTCTCCTTCGTCTTCAAACGCATCACGTATAAAGTCACGAATAAATTTCAATAATATAATTAACTATATGAAAAACATACTTTAGGATGATATTGTGACATGTATCAAAAAAAATCGAAGCCAGGGTCATATTCATTCTACTAACGACCGTTTTCCAGGTGGAGAGTCCAGGTCCAAATTCGCCGCTCAGAAAAAAATAATAATGACGGTCCTCTCACTCCAAAGGTGTATGCTTCTCTGAAAGAGATAATCAACTGATTTCTGCTCTCACTTCCGCATGAACACCCAGGAGGAAGGTGTATGACGTGTTTCTACAGTCCTAAGTGACATGACCTTTGTTATGACAAGCTCTTGAAGAGACACTTCGTTTTGGAAATCTCACTTCCGGATAGGAAATGAGCTTAAAAAGAGTTCTGTTCACTTAGAGACATAATTCAAACGTTTTTAGAACTAGAGAGTGTTTTCTATCCAATACTAATAATAAATAAGCATATTGTACGACAAGAATTGAGAACGAGGCCGTTTGAAATGGCCACCTCTTTCCAGGTTACTCAATGCTGCTCTTCAAGCCATAAACAGGTTAAGCATTTCCAATCCAAAATGAAATCTAGAATTGGCTTCCTATTTCGCAAACAGCCTCCTTCACTCATGTCACAAACATACCCTCGTAAAAACTGACTATGCTAACCGATCCCTGACTTTGGCGATGTCTTTACAAAATAGCCCCTAACACTTTACTCAGCAAACTGCATGTAGTGCAGTCTATCAGTGCCGTCCGTTTAATCACCAAAGTCCCATATAGTACCCACTACTGCGACCTGTATGCTCTCGTTGGCTGGCCCTCACTACATATCCGTCGCAAACCCACTGGCTCCAGGTCATCTACAAGTCTTTGCTAGGTAAAGCCCCGTCTTATCTCAGCTCAACTGGTCACCATAGCAACCACCCCCGTAGCACGCGCTCCAGCAGGTATATTGCACTGGTCATCCCCAATTCCAACACTTCCTTTGGCCGCCTTTTCTTCCAGTTCTCTGCTGCCAATGACTGGAACAAATTGCACCAATCTCTGAAAGCTGGAAGTCTTATTCCTTTCTCTGAACT
>NC_036851.1:37717805-37721054 GCF_002910315.2 Salvelinus sp. IW2-2015 | reverse complement strand
TCCTCCGCTTCTCCTCCACCAGAGTCCAGACAGCTGATGTTCTGAAAGAGCTGCAAAATCTGGATCCCTAAAATCAGCTGGGCTAGACAATCTGGACCATCTTTCTAAAATGATCCCCCAAAATTGTTGCAACCCCTATTACTAGCCCATTCAACCTCTCATTTGTATCGTCTGAGATCCCCAAAGATTAGAAAGCTGCTACGGTCATCCCCCTCTTCAAAGGGGGAGACTTCTAGACCCAATCTGTTATAGACCTATATCCATCCTGCCCTGCCTTTTCTAAAATCTTCGAAAGCCAAGTTAATAAACAGATCACCGACCATTTCGAATCCCACCTACCTTCTCGACATATGCAATTTGGTTCTTGACTGTCATGGGTGCACCTCAGCCACGCTCAAGGTCCTAAACGATATCATAACCGCCATCGATAAAGATAGTACTGTGCAGCCGTCTTCATCGACCTGGCCAAGGCTTTCGACTTTGTCAATCACTGCATTCTTATAGGCAACTCAATAGCCAGGGCTCTCAAATGACTGCCTCGCCTGGTTCACCAACTACTTCTTCAGATAGAGTTCAGTGTGTCAAACGGAGGGCCTGTGTGTCCGGACCTCTGACAGTCTCAATGGGGGTGCCACAGGGTTCAATTTTCGGTCCAACTCTTTTCTCTGTATATATCAATGATGTCGCTCTTGCTGCTGGTGATTCTCTGATCCACCTCTACGCAGACAACACTATTCTGTATACATCTGGCCCTTCTTTGGACACTGTGCTAACAACCTCCAAACGAGCTTCAATGCCATACAACACTCTTCCGTGGCCTCCAACTAATTTTAAATGCTAGTAAAAACTAAGTGCATGCTCTTCAACCGATTGCTGCCCGCACCCTCCCGCCTGACTAGCATCACTACTCATCTCTCTTTAAGCATCAGCTGTCTGAGCAGCTTACCGATCACTGTACCTGTACACAGCCAATCTGTAAATAGCACACCCGACTACCTCATCCCCATATTATTACCTACCCTCTTGCTCTTTTGCATCCCAGTATCTCTACTTGCACATCATCATCTGCACATCTATCACTTCAGTATTAATGCTAAATTGTTATTATTTTCGCCTCTATGGCCTATTTATTGCCCTACCTCCCTACTCTTCTACATTTGCACACACTGTACATAGATCTTTCTATTTTTCTTTTGTGTTATTGACTGTATGTTTGTTTATGTATAACTCTGTGTTGTTTTTGTCGCACTGCTTTGCTTTATCTTGGCCAGGTTGCAGTTGTAAATGAGAACTTGTTCTCAACTGGCCCACCTGGTTAAATAAAAAAATTATGACAAGGACATTACAATGTTCATGATTTAATGCGTGCCAAAGCCGGTAAGAAGAAAGGGGACGTTTATACTGAGGCATTGGTGTTTTTTTGTTTGTTTTTTTCAAATTAGGCATTCATGACTACCTCAGTTGGTGGAAATAAAAGTACAGGCTTTGTTACCGGCAATACCTTTCAGATATAAAGAAAATGCGTAAAAAGGTTTGCGGCAAAACGTTTTGGTTTGATATGTGTAATACGTTTCAGGTGGCCTCGTTTCTATACTATAGCTGGACAAAGTGGCCAAACCTGCTAAGCCACTTCTTTGAGATAGAAAGAAATCCACATTCGTGGGATTTTATCCAGTGTCCTCGAGGGATTTGTCAGAAAAGCAATTCATAATGCAATTTGGAGCCAGTCAAGTATGAGTGAGTCCAACTACAGGGTGGGATGAGGCGGAGGTGGGGGCTTCCAGTTCAAGTTCGCACAAGGCCCTGTGATTTAGCTAAAGAAAATAGGAGACATAAAGAATCTTCACTGTACTCTTGTTACTCAGATCAGTGACTTCTAAACACACTCCTGTTGCCTTCTTGTGCATTTGGCATGGCTGAACGTAGCTGGGTATAAGAGGCTGTTAAATGGAGAGAGGAAGAGTGAGATGGGGGAGTGGGGATAATGATGAATAGCAGCAACAGGGTGAGAGAAGGAGAGACAGAGACCTGTCACCACTTGACACTTGCCTATACCCCTATCTCAGTTTGAGTGGTCTGCCCCATAATCTCCTGTCTCAGACTGTGTCTGCCCCCAGTGCCCCGTAATCCCACAGATTACAGCCATTAGACCACACAGGAACCGGCCAAGTGTCACAAACCTGTAAATTAAATACTTTGTCCATGACAAGGAGGGCTGAACTGTATTTTATATAATGTCCCAAACACAAGAATGGAGTCTGGTAAGAGTGCGTTTAGATTTGCTGCCCAATCATCTTGGAACATTTAGCAGAAGGATCTATAGACTCAATCTCTGTCTCCTCTGTGTGACGCAGTACTATGGGTGCRAGGGGTCTGCTAAGTTCTCCCAATGAGTGCAGCTGAGTGTAAACTGATTTTACAGTTGGTATATACTGAACTGGTATATATGTTCTTTCTCTAGGCAGCTGTTCTGCCCCAGACTAGGAACCTGGAAAGGAGAGGAGGAGAGGGAGGATGCTGCTGCGCCATCCTTATCTAGCCTGTCCTCCATCCTCTCCCTCTCTCTCAGAAACATCTCTTCTCTCAACTGCCTCTTAAAATGTTTTACAGCGAAAACACAATATGTATTTCTATTAGCTAACCACAATAGCCAAACACACAACCGCATATTTTCACCATGTTTCCACCGCATAGGTAGCTTTCACAAAACCGACAAAATAGAGATAAAATTAATCACTAACCTTGAACAACTTCATCAGATGACAGTCTTATAACATGTTATACAATACAGTTATGTTTTGTTCGAAAATGTGCATATTTGAGGTATAAATCATAGTTTTACATTGCAGCCACCATCAAAAATAGCACCAAAGCAGCCAGAATAATTACAGAGAGCAACGTGAAATACATAAATACTCATCATAAAATATTTATGAAAAATACATGGTGTACAGCAAATTAAAGAAACATCTTGTGAATCCAGCCAATATTTCCGATTTTTTAAGTGTTTTACAGCGAAAACACAATATAGAATTATATTAGCTTACCACAATAGCCAAACACACAACGGCATTTATTCACAGCAAAGGTTGCTTTCGCAAAAACACTAACCTTTGGACAACTTCATCAGATGACAGTCTTATAACATCATGTTATACAATACATTTATGTTTTGTTCGAAAATGTGCATATTTAGAGCTGCAATCATTGTGAATATATAGCAACATTTCCCCAGAATGTCCGGAGATA
>NC_036851.1:37703710-37712187 GCF_002910315.2 Salvelinus sp. IW2-2015 | reverse complement strand
TATTTTGGACACTCACCTAATCTGACCAAAGAACTCATCATAAACTTTACATAAAAATACTTGTTGTATGGCAAATGAAAGATACACTGGTTCTTAATGCAACCGCTGTGTTAGATTTTTTWAAATAACTTTACCACAACATACAGCTTGGGTTATTGTGAGACAGCGCACACCAACACGGCGGAGAATAGGCATCAACATATTACACAGAAATACGAAATAACATCATAAATGTTTTCTTACTTTTGCTGAGCTTCCATCAGAATGTTGTACAAGGAGTCCTATTTCAAGAATAAATCGTTGTTTGGTTTTAGAATGTCCATTTCTTCTGTCGAATTCGCGCCACAATGCTAGCCAAGGTTGCTAACATTCCCATCCTCTCTTGGCGCAAAGAACGGAAAACTCCAAAAGTCCCAATAAARGTTGAATAAACTGATAAAACTTGGTTGAAAAAAACTACTTTATGATGTTTTTATCATATGTATCAAATAAAATCAGAGCCGGAGATATTCGCCGTGTATACCGAACGCTTTTCAGAAGACAATGTCGAGCTCCCCCGTGCGCCGTCGAAGACAAAGAAATACCGGACCTGTCACTCCAAAAGCTCTTATTCGACCTCAGATCAAGCTAGACACCCCATTCAACCTTCCACTGCCTGTTGACATCTAGTGGAAGGCGTATGAAGTGCATACATATCGATAAATAAAAGCCAGTTGAATAGGTAGGCCCTGAAACAGAGCCTCGTTTTCAGATTTTTCACTTCCTATATGGAAGTGTTCTGTTTTACTCACAGATATAATTCAAACAGTTTTAGAAACTTCAGAGTGTTTTCTATCCAATAGTAATATGCATATTGTATGATCTAGAATAGAGTACGAGGCCGTTTAATTTGGGCACGATTTTTTCCAAAGTGAAAACAGCGCCCCCCTATTGACAAGAAGTTAACTACACATGGTTGATGATATTACTAGTTTATCTAGCGTGTCCTGCATTGCATATAATCGATGCGGTGCGTATCGTTGCTCCAACGTGTACCTGACCATAAACATCAGTGCCTTTCTTAAAATCAATACACAGAAGTATATATTTTTAAACCTGCATATTTAGCTAAAAGAAATCCAGGTTAGCAGACAATATGAACCAGGTGAAATTGTGTCACTTCTCTTGCGTTCATTGCACGCAGAGTCAGTGTATATGCAACAGTTTGGGCCGTCTAATTTGCCAGAATTTTACGTAATTATGACAACATTGAAGGTTGTGCAATGTAACAGGAATATTTACACTTATGGATGCCACCCGTTAGATAAAATACGGAACAGTTCCGTATTTCACTGAAAGAATAAACGTCTTGTTTTCGAAATGATAGTTTCCGGATTCGACCATATTAATGACCTAAGGCTCGTATTTCTGTGTGTTATTATGTTATAACTAAGTCTATGAGTTGATAGAGCAGTCTGACTGAGCGGTGGTAGGCAGCAGCAGGCTCGTAAGCATTCATTCAAAACAGCACTTTCCTGCATTTTGCCAGAAGCTCTTTGCTGTGGTTCAAGCCTATCAACTCCGAGATTAGCTGGTGTAACCGATGTGAAATGGCTAGCTAGTTAGTGGGGTGCGCGCTAATAGCGTTCAAACGTCACTCGCTCTGAGACTTGGAGTAGTTATTCCCCTTGCTCTGCATGGGTACGCTGCTTCGAGGTGGCTGTTGTCGTTGTGTTCCTGGTTCGAGCCCAGGTAGGGTAGGAGAGGGATGGAAGCTATACTGTTTACACTGGCAATACTAAAGTGCCTATAAGAACATCCAATAGTCAAAGGTTAATGAAATACAAATGGTATAGAGAGAAATAGTCCTATAATTCCTATAATAACTACAACCTAAAACTTCTTACTGGAATATTGAAGACTCATGTTAAAAGGAACCACCAGCTTTCATATGTTCTGAGCAAGGAACTTAAACATTAGCTTTCTTACATTGCACATATTGCACTTTTACCTTCTTCTCCAACACTTTGTTTTTGCATTATTTAAACCAAATTGAACATGTTTCATTATTTATTTGAGGCTAAATTGATTTTATTGATGTATTATATTAAGTTAAAATAAGTGTTCATTCAGTATTGTTGTAATTGTCATTACTACAAATAAAAAAAGTTTTTTTTATTTTTTTTATCAGTTGATTAATCTTTTTTTGGTCCTCCAATAATCGGTATCGGTGTTGAAAAATCATAATCGGTCGACCTCTAGTGTAAACCTACCTCTTAGTAATAAGTGTGTATGTGTGCAAACCTACCTCTTGGTAATATCTGTGTGTACCTGCGGAGGATCAGAGCCTGAGGCTGTGTATTCTCTGTGGGGGATTTAGGGATGAGGCTGAAATAGCTGTATACCTGCAGCAGCTGTTGGTCTACACTCAGTCACGATGACAAACCCCCTGGAGACAGACCAGGACTAACCACTCACCGTTCACACCCCTTCCCTAACAGTTAACCCTCTCATCTTCCTTTCCTTCTTTCTTCTCCACCTCTCTTCCTTAACGACTTTAACTTGAATTAGTGCAACTGTGAAACTTCACAGGTTAATCTTTTAATCTTTTAATGACCATTTATTATTATCTCATATTCTGATACTTTTTTTGTTCTCGGACAGAATAATAGGCAATTACACAGTGCCATGCACACTGTAGAGGGTAACCTGTCTGTGAATGCTAATTGATTCAGGGAGCATTAGCATTAAGTTTTAGTCGTTGTCTTTATCCCCCCTCTCCCATGTCTCTCCCCCTCTTCACCGTTTAAGCAAAATTGATCTATGATCTTCAATACGTTTGGGAGACATTGAGATGCATTGTCCAGATATAGTCAAATATGGTCTGTGTATAATGAGATCATTAGATTTGAGGGAAATTGGTGTTATTTCCTTCGCTTGACAAATTGCCTTGGCCATGGGTACCATGGATAATAAACATACCGAAGGAGAAGTTGGATCGCTTTGTCTGTAGGGATGGGCATTTTAAATAGTAAAATTATTTGAATAATATCATGACATGTTTGGGGATATCTGGATGGTAAATAAGTATTCACATGTTAGAATCATCTTTCACCTCGATTACAGCTGTGAGCCTTTCTGGGTGTCTTTTTATTTATTTTTATTTTTTTATTACCTTTTTCTCACCCAATTTTGTGGTATCCAATTGGTAGTTACAGTCTTGTCTCATCGCTGCAACTCCCGTACGGACTCGGGAGAGGGCCGTGTGTCCTCCAAAACACAACCCAACCAAGCCACACTGCTTCTTTACACAATACCCGCTTAAAAAAAATATATATAATTATTTAACCTTTATTTAACTAGGCAAGTCAGTTAAGAACAAATTCTTATTTACAATGACGGCCTAGGAACAGTGTTCTGCCTTGTTCAGGGGCAGAACGACAGATTTTTACCTTGTCAGCTCAGGGTTTCGATCTAGCAACCTTTTGGTTACTGGCCCAACGCTCTAACCATTAGGCTACCTGCCGGCCCACTTAACCCGGAAGCCAGCCACAGCAATGTGTCGGAGGAAACACCGTACACCTGGCGACCGTGTCAGTGTGCATGTGCCCGGGCCCGCCACAGGAGTCACTAGAGCACGATGGGATAAGGACATCCCTGCTGGCCAAACCCGCCCCTAACCCGGACAAAACTGGGCCAATTGTGCGCCGCCCCATGAGTCTCCCGGTCGCGGGCCAGGCTGCAACAGAGCCTGGACTCGAACCAGGATCTCTAGTAAAAATAAAGAACTGAAATATCACATTTACATACAGTAAGTATTCAGACTCTCTACTCAGTACTTTGATAAAACACCTTTGGCAGCGATTACAGCCCCGAGTCTTCTTGGGTATGACGCTACAAGCTTACACACCTGTATCTGGGGAGTTTTTCCTATTCTTCATTGCAGATCCTCTCAAGCTCTCTCAGGTTGGATGGGGAGCATCGCTGCACAGCTATTTTCAGGTCTCTCCAGAGATGTTCGATCGGGTTCAAGTCCGGGCTCTGGCTGGGCTACTCAAGGATATTCAGAGACTTGTCCCGAAGCCACCCCTGCGTTTTCTTGGCTGTGTGCTTAGGGTCTTTGTCCTGTTGGAAGGTGAACCTTCACCCCAGTCTGAGGTCCTGAGTGTTCTGGAGCAGGTTTTCATCAAGGATCTCTCTGTACTTTGCTCCGTCAATCTTTCCCTCGATCCTGATTAGTTCCCAGTCCTTGCACTGAAAAACATCCCACAGCATGATGCTTCCACCACCATGCTTCACTGTAGGGATGTTGCCAGGTCCTCCAAACTTGGCGCTTGGCATCAGGCCCAAGAGTTCAATCTTGGTTTTCATCAGCCCAGAAAAGCGGTTTTCTCATGGGTTGGTGCCTTTGGAAAACTCTAATGTCCTTTTACTGAGTCGGGGCTTTCATCTGGCCACTACCATAAAGGCCTATTGTGGAGTGGACTACAGAGATGGTTGTCCTTCTGGATGTTTCCCCATCTCCACAGAGAACCTCCTGACCAAGGCCTCCTCCCCCGATTGCTGAGTTTGCCTGGCGGTTAGCTCTAGGAAGAAGTCTTGGTGGTTCCAAACTTCTTCCATTTAAGAATGATGGAGGCACTGTGTTATTGGGGACCAATGCTGTAGAAATGTTTTGGTACACTTCCCAGATCTGTGCCTTGACACAATCCTGTCTTGGAGCTCTACGGACAATTCATTGACCTTCTGGCTTGGTTTTTGCTCTGACATACACTGTCAACTGTGGGACCTTATATAGACATTTTGTGTGCTTTCTAATTCATGCCAATCAATTGAATTTACCACAGGTGACTCCAATCAAGTTATAGAAACATCTCAAGGATGATCAATGGAACAGGACGTACCTGAACTCAATTTCGAGTCTCATAGCAACGGGTCTGAATCAAATCAAGTTATTTTATATAGCCTTCGTAACATCAGCTAATATCTCAAAGTGCTGTACAGAAACCCAGCCTAAAACCCAAACAGCAAGCAATGCAGGTGTAGAAGCACGGTGGCTAGGAAAAACTCCTAGAAAGCCAAAACCTAGGAAGAAACCTAGAGAGGAACAGGCTATGAGGGTGCCAGTCCTCTTCTGCTGTGCCGGGTGGAGATTATAACAGAACTTGGCCAAGATGTTCAAATGTTCATAGATGACCAGCATGGTCAAATAACAATAATCCAGTAGTTGTCGAGGTGCAGCAACTCAGCACCTCAGGAGTAAATGTCATTGGCTTTCATAGCCGATCATTAAAGTATCTCTACCGCTCCTCGGTCTCTAGAGAGTTGAAAACAGCAGGTCTGGGAGAGGTAGCACGTCCGGTGAACAGGTCAGGTTCCATAGCCGCAGGCAGAACAGTTGAAACTGGAGCAGCAGCACGCCAGGTGGACTGGGACAGCAAAGGATCATCATGCCAGGTAGTCCTGAGGCATGGTCCTAGGCTCAGGTCCTCCGAGAAGAGAAAGAAAGAGAGAAAGAGAAGAATTAGAGAGAGCATACTTAAATTCACACAGGACACCGATAAACAGAGAAGTACTCCAGATATAACAAACCGACCCTAGCCCCCCCGACACAAACTACTGCAGATAAAATACTGGAGCTGAGACAGGAGCGTCCAGAGACACTGTGCCCCATCCGATGATACCCCCGGACAGCGGCGAACAGGAAGGATATAACCCCACCCACTTTGCCAAAGCACAGCCCCCACACCACTAGAGGATATCTTCATCCACCAACTTACAAGGCTGAGTATAGCCCACAAAGATCTCTGCCACGCACCAACCCAAGGGGGGGCCGCCAACCCAGACAGGAAGATGACGTCAGTAACTGTGACGCACCCCTCCTCGGACGGCATGAGAAGAGCACCAGTAGGCCAGTGACTCAGCCCCTGTAATAGGGTTAGAGGCCAGAAATCCCTAGGTGGAGAGAGGAGTACCGGCCACGCAGAGACAGCAAGGGCGGTTCGTTGCTCCAGAGCCTTTCCGTCACCTTCACACTCCTGGGCCCAACTCAAACTCTAATCATAGGACCAATTGAAGAAGAATGAGTCTTCAGTAAAGACTTAAAAGTTGAGACCGAGTTCTGCGTCTCTCACATGGGTAGGCAGACCATTCCATAAAAATTGAGATCTATATCTATAGGAGAAAGCCCTGCCTCCAGCTGTTGCTTAGAAAAATTCTAGGACAATAGGAGGCCTGCGTCTTGTGACCGAGCGTACGTAGGTATATACGGCAGGACCAAAGCGGGAAAGATAGGCTTGCTCCTACCTAGGAGCAAGCCCATTTAATGCTTTGTAGGTTAGCAGTAAAACCTTGAAATCAGCCCTTGCCTTAACAGGAAGCCAGTGTAGGGAAGCTAGCACTGGAGTAATATGATCAAATTCTTGGTTCTAGTCAGGATTCTAGCAGCCTATTTATCCACTAACTGAAGTTTAATTTAGTGCTTTATCCGGGTAGCCGAAAGTAAAAGTCGAGCAGTAGTTTAACCTAGAAGTAACAAAAGCATGGATTAATAGTTCTGCATCATTTTTGGACAGAAAAAATGTCTGATTTTTGCAATGTTACGGAGATGGAAAAAAGCTGTCCTTGAAACAGTCTTGATATGTTCGTCAAAAGAGAGATCAGGTCCAGAGTAACGCCGAGGTCCTTCACAGTTTTATTTGAGACGACTTTACAACATCAAGATTAATGTCAGATTTAACAGAAAATCTCTTTGTTTCTTGACCTAGAACAAGCATCTCTGTTTTGAGTTTAAAAGTTAGAAATTGCAGCCATCCACTTCCTTATGTCTGAAACACAGGCTTCTAGCGAGGCAATTTTGGGGCTTCACCATGTTTCATTGAAATGACAGCCTGTGTGTCATCCGCAAGCAGTGAAAATTAACATTATGTTTCGAATGACATCCCAAGAGGTAAAATATATAGTGAAAACAATAGTGTTCCTAAAATGGAACCTTGAGGAACACCGAAATGTATCAGTTGATTTGCCAAAGACAAACCATTCACAGAGAACAAACTTATATCTTTCCGACAATAAGATCTTAAACCAGGCCAGAACTTGTCCGTGTAGACCAATTTGGGTTTTCCAGTCTCTCCAAAAGAAGTGGTGATCGATGGTATCAAAGGCAGCACTAAGGTCTAGTAGCATGAGACAGATGCAGAGCCTCGGTCTGACGCATTAAAAGTCATTTACCACCTCACAAGTGCAGTCTCAGTGCTATTGAGTCTAAAACCAGACTGAAGCATTCGTATACATTGTTTGTCTTCAGAGGCAGTGAGTTGCGCGCAACAGCTTTTTCTAAAATCTTTGAAGAGAATGAAGATTCAATATAGGCCGATTAGGTTTAATTTTCTGGTCAAGTTTGGCTTTTTCAAGAGGCTTATTACTGCCACTTTTAGTGAGTTTGGTACACATCCGGTGGATAGAGAGCCGTTTATTATGTTCAACATAGGAGAGCCAAGCACATGAAGCAGCTCTTTCAGGAGTTTAGTTGGAATAGGATCCAGTATGCAGCTTGAAGGTTTAGAGGCCATGATTATTTTCATCATTGTGTCAAGAGATATAGTACTAAAACACTTAAGTGTCTCTATTGATCCGAGGTCCTGGCAGAGTTGTGCAGACTCAGGACAGCTGAGCTTTGGAGGAATACGCAGATTTAAAGGGGAGTCCGTAATTTGCTTTCTAATGATGATGATCATGATCTTTTCCTCAAAGAAGTTCATGAATTTATTACTGCTGAAGTGAAAGCCATCCTCACTTGGGGAATGCTGCTTTTTAGTTAGCTTTGCAACAGTATCAAAAATAAATTTTGGATTGTTCTTATTTTCCTCAATTAAGTTGGAAAAGTAGGATGATCGAGCAGCAGTGAGGCCTCTTCGATACTGCACGGTACTGTCTTTCCAAGCTAGTCGGAAGACRTCCAGTTTGGTGAGGCGCCATTTCCGTTCCAATTTTCTGGAAGCTTGCTTCAGAGCTCGGGTATTTTCTGTATACCAGGGAGCTAGTTTCTTATGACAAATGTTTTTAGTTTTTAGGGGTGCAACTGCATCTAGGGTATTGCGCAAGGTTAAATTAAGTTCCTCAGTTAGGTGGTTAACTGATTTTTGTCCTCTGACGTCCTTGGGTAGGCAGAAGGAGTCTGGAAGGGCATCAAGGAATCTTTGTGTTGTCTGAGAATTTATAGCACGACTTTTGATGCTCCTTGGTTGGGGTCTGAGCAGATTATTTGTTGCGATTGCAYACGTAATAAAATGGTGGTCCGATAGTCCAGGATTATGAGGAAAAACATTAAGATCTATAACATTTATTCCATGGGACAAAACTAGGTCCAGAGTATGACTGTGGCAGTGAGTAGGTCCAGAGACATGTTGGACAAAACCCACTGAGTCGATGATGGCTCCGAAAGACTTTTGGAGTGGGTCTGTGGACTTTTCCATATCAATATTAAAATCACCAAAAAT
>NC_036851.1:37667426-37701185 GCF_002910315.2 Salvelinus sp. IW2-2015 | reverse complement strand
CTGACCGTTGGAGGGCTCTGGCAGGTATGAAGAGAGGGGGAACCTTGCTGTTGTGCACTACAGTACGTAGGCTGAAAGACCGTTGGGCAGAAAGATGAGATTGTGTAGTGTAGGTGTTTTTTAAGGAGCCCCCCTCCACGGGCCCATCGGGGTGGCCTGGGTGTGTGGTGTGTGTGTGTGTGAGCGAAGATGCCATGCCAATGTATGATTGTTGACGCTGCATGCAAAAGTAAAACGGCAGCCATCTGCCTGGTCTGGCTTGTGTGAGCAGAATAAGAAAATTGTGTGCATTAAAAGTTAACAAGCAGGGGATCTCCCCTCCACTTCTCTTCTAGAGGACAGGACAGGAGGAAGAGTATAGAGAAGGAGAGGGGAAGAGTATAAGGACAGGAGAGGGGGAAGAGTATAGAGGACAGGAGAGGGGGAAGAGTATAGAGGACAGGAGAAGGGGATGAACAACATACAGGGCTTTCATTCTGCATACCTGCCTGCCTGGTTAAAGCCAGATAGGTTATTCATACATTAAAGACAGAGCAGAGGATCAAAGCCATGGTGTAGGGGGGAGGAGGGACAGAGGACGACTCAGTTTCCCAGCTCTGATATTAAGTAGTGACTTATTGCCAGTCTCTCTTGTACATCAGCCTGATCATTCTCCAATTGGTACATTTATCTAAAAGCATATGAACGTACGCACACACACATAAACACACACACATTCACACAAACACACATCCACAAGCGGGCATTGGGCACACATACGCATACGTATCCACATGTAGTACAGACACTTCAGGCATCATCCATTTTTATTAGGCTCACTGCATGTGACTAGACCTTCAAAGCCTTGTCTGTTATTAACGGTTTTATGTACACTGGCATTACTAGACAAATGGATTAAAGTAACACAACATAGCAGTTACTATAGAGGTCATGTGTCCTTCAGCCTCCAACTCATGTCAGATAGGACTAAACCTTTGACTACTTTATTTATAAGAGGTGTCAATCATTTTGACGCATACCTTTTTGAGACAAAAAGTATTACTTGTGAAACAAAATCTTTCTCTGAACTGTTGTATTGGTATAACATATAATTTATCCAATTGGTTTGCATACAATATAGCTTAGTATTTGTATTATTTATTTTATACAGTCATTATTACTCATCTTTATCGAGGGTGTCAATCATTTCAGACCCCACTGTGTGTCTACAGACATGTATACACTGTCTTTGTCCAGTTGTTGTTAAAGTTGTCATGACATTTTATTGGAAATGCGTTAATATTAGGAGCAACTATAGTACCTCAGTATGTTTGTTTTCTGTGTTTCGGTTTCCTAGAGCGATGCGCCACAATGTAGCCATCTTACTGATATGACAAGACGGGCCTCAGCCCCGTTAAGTCCACCCTCGACAGGAAGTGTGTGTGTGTGTGTGCTACTCTTCCTTGGGTCCAAACGAATTAAGACAAAAATAAACCAGTACATATAACATTATTACACCACTTCATATCTACAATACCACATTTACCACATGCATATCGTCCAAGATGTCATAGCAGTGTCAATGTCATAGACGTCTTTTTGTCCTCTTCTTGTCGTGTCCCGTATATATATATATATATATATATATATTTACACCTTTCTTCGCATATCTTTTATATATTTTACTTTCCTGCAACCCGCCTCACCAATATATTTTTTTWAAAGTATTATTTACCTKAAATCTGAAATCCACAATAGAAGCTAGCCAGAAGCTAACCAGAAGCTAGCCAGTTTACTGGCTAACGTTAGTATTTCAGCTAACCACGGTTTGTGGTCATCAGTTATTCCTTTAGCTRGAAAATCTATCGSCACTTTTGTACAACGCGACTCAGACCAGAACATACCGGACCTATTTTTCTCCATATCCCCGGATTTCAACCGCAAGCTCTGGACATTTACACCTMGATRTCGCAGCTAGCTAGCTGCTACCCGTGTGTCTATTGGCTTACGTCGATCCCGGAGCAATTATTCCGGAGCTAGCCAGCTGAAGAGTTCCATCAGCCACTCCTGGGCTACAATCACCTATCCGGACCCGTTTTACTGCCAATGCGGAGCTCCACCGGGRCTTCACGACTGGACTACCGACGTTATCTGCCCGAGGGAGTTATCCAACTGGCCCCTCCGTCGCGACGTTACCTGAATGCCCATCTGCGGCCCGCTAATCGTTAGCTGTCTTATCGGCTTCTATCTGAATAGGTCTATCAGACAATTTTTTCTTGGGTCACTATAACTATATCTATTTTGCCAATTGGATTGATCCCCTCTACCACACGGAACCCCACTAATCTACCGACGGAAACGCATGAGGTGGCTAAAAACAGACCTCCTTCCTATGCTAGCTTGCTACCGATGGCCCGGCTAGCTGTCTGAATCGCCGTGTCCCCAACCAACCTCTACTCACTAGACCCTTATGATCACTTGAATAAGCATGCCTCTCCTTAATGTCAATATGCCTTATATCCATTGCTGTCCATTGCTGTTCTGGTTAGTGTTTATTGGCTTATTTCACTGTAGAGCCTCCAGCCCTGCTCACTATACCTTATCCAACCTTTCAGTTCCACCACCCACACATGCGATGACATCACCTGGTTTCAATGATGTTTCTAGAGACAATATCTCTCTCATCATCACTCAATACCTAGGTTTACCTCCACTGTATTCACATCCTACCATACCTTTGTCTGTACATTATACCTTAACTATTTTATCACCCCAGAAACTTCCTTTTACTCTCTGTTCTAGACGTTCTAGACGACCAATTCTCATAGCTTTTAGCCGTACCCTTATCCGACTCCTCCTCTGTTCCTCTGGTAATGTAGAGGTGAATCCAGGCCCTGCAGTGCCTAGCTCCACTCCTATTCCCCAGGCGCTCTCTTTTGATGACTTCTGTAACCGTAAAAGCCTTGGTTTCATGCATGTTAACATTAGAAGCCTCCTCCCTAAGTTTGTTTTATTCACTGCTTTAGCACACTCTGCCAACCCGGATGTTCTAGCCGTGTTTGAACCCTGGCTTAGGAAGACCACCAAAAATTCTGAAATTTTCATCCCTAACTACAACATTTTCAGACAAGATAGAACGGCCAAAGGGGGCGGTGTTGTAATCTACTGCAAAGATAGCCTGCAGAGTTCTGTCATACTATCCAGGTCTGTACCCAAACAATTTGAAAATCCACCTCTCTAAAAACAAGTCTCTCACCATTGCCGCCTGCTATAGACCACCCTCTGCCCCCAGCTGTACTCTGGACACCATATGTGAACTGATTGCCCCCCATCTATCTTCAGAGCTCGTGCTGCTAGGCGACCTAAACTGGAACATGCTTAACACCCCAGCCATCCTACAATCTAAGCTTGATGCCCTCAATCTCACACAAATGATCAATGAACCTACCAGGTACCACCCCAAAGCCGTAAACACGGGCACCCTCATAGATATCATCCTAACCAACTTGCCCTCTAAATACACCTCTGCTGTTTTCAACCAAGATCTCAGCGATCACTGCCTCATTGCCTGCATCCGTAATGGGTCAGCGGTCAAACGACCTCCACTCATCACTGTCAAACGCTCCCTGAAACACTTCAGCGAGCAGGCCTTTCTAATCGACCTGGCCGGGGTATCCTGGAAGGATATTGATCTCATCCCGTCAGTAGAGGATGCCTGGTTATTTTTGAAGAATGCCTTCCTCACCATCTTAAATAAGCATGCCCCATTCAAGAAATGTAGAACCCGGAACAGATATAGCCCTTGGTTCTCTCCAGACCTGACCGCCCTTAACCAACCAAAAAACATCCTATGGCGTTCTGCATTAGCATCGAACAGCCCCCGTGATATGCAACTTTTCAGGGAAGCTAGAAACCAATATACACAGGCAGTTAGAAAAGCCAAGGCTAGCTTTTTCAAGCAGAAATTTGCTTCCTGCAACACAAATTCCACTGTAAAGTCCATGGAGAATAAGAACACCTCCTCCCAGCTGCCCACTGCACTGAAGATAGGAAACACTGTCACCACCGATAAATCCACAATAATTGAGAATTTCAATAAGCATTTTTCTACGGCTGGCCATGCTTTCCACCTGGCTACCCCTACCCCGGTCAACAGCACTGCACCCCCCACAGCTACTCGCCCAAGCCTTCCCCATTTCTCCTTCTCCCAAATCCAGTCAGCTGATGTTCTGAAAGAGCTGCAAAATCTGGACCCCTACAAATCAGCCGGGCTAGATAATCTGGACCCTTTCTTTCTAAAATGATCTGCTGAAATTGTTGCCACCCCTATTACTAGCCTGTTCAACCTCTCTTTCGTGTCGTCTGAGATTCCCAAAGATTGGAAAGCAGCTGCGGTCATCCCCCTCTTCAAAGGGGGGGACACTCTTGACCCAAACTGCTACAGACCTATATCTATCCTACCCTGCCTTTCTAAGGTCTTTGAAAGCCAAGTCAACAAACAGATTACCGACCATTTCGAATCCCACCATACCTTCTCCGCTATGCAATCTGGTTTCAGAGCTGGTCATGGGTGCACCTCAGCCACGCTCAAGGTCCTAAACGATATCTTAACCGCCATCGATAAGAAACAATACTGTGCAGCCGTATTCATTGACCTGGCCAAGGCTTTCGACTCTGTCAATCACCACATCCTCATCGGCAGACTCGACAGCCTTGGTTTCTCAAATGATTGCCTTGCCTGGTTCACCAACTACTTCTCTGATAGAGTTCAGTGTGTCAAATCGGAGGGTCTGTTGTCCGGGCCTCTGGCAGTCTCTATGGGGGTACCACAGGGTTCAATTCTTGGACCGACTCTCTTCTCTGTATACATCAATGATGTCGTTCTTGCTGCTGGTGAGTCTCTGATCCACCTCCACGCAGACGACACCATTCTGTATACTTCTGGCCCTTCTTTGGACTCTTCAATGCCATACAACTCTCCTTCTGTGGCCTCCAATTGCTCTTAAATACAAGTAAAACTAAATGCATGCTCTTCAACCGATCGCTGCCTGCACCTGCCCACCTGTCCAACATCACTACTCTGGACAGCTCTGACTTAGAATATGTGGACAACTACAAATACCTAGYTGTCTGGTTAGACTGTAAACTCTCTTTCCAGACTCACATCAAACATCTCCAATCCAAAGTTAAATCTAGAATTGGCTTCCTATTCCGCAACAAAGCATACTTCACTCATGCTGCCAAACATACCCTTGTAAAACTGACCATCCTACCAATCATCGACTTCGGTGATGTCATTTACAAAATAGCCTCCAATACCCTACTCAATAAATTGGATGCAGTCTATCACAGTGCCATCCGTTTTGTCACCAAAGCCCCATATACTACCCATCACTGCGACCTGTACGCTCTCGTTGGCTGACCCTCGCTTCAAACTCGTCGCCAAACCCACTGGCTCCAGGTCATCTACAAGACCCTGCTAGGTAAAGTCCCCCCTTATCTCAGCTCGCTGGTGACCATAGCAGCACCCACCTGTAGCACGCGCTCCAGCAGGTATATCTCTCTGGACACCCCCAAAACCAATTCTTCCTTTGGCCGCCTCTCCTTCCAGTTCTCTGCTGCCAATGACTGGAACGAACTACAAAAATCTCGGAAACTGGAAACACTTATCTCCCTCACTAGCTTTAAGCACCAGCTGTCAGAGCAGCTCACAGATTACTGCACCTGTACATAGCCCATCTATAATTTAGCCCAAACAACTACCTCTTTCCCTACTGTATTTATTGATTTATTTAGCTCCTTTGCACCCCATTATTTCTACCATTCCAGTGTTTTACTTGCTATATTGAATTTACTTCGCCACCATGGCCTTTTTTTAATTTTTTTATATTAATATATATATTTTTATTTTGTCTTCACCTCCCTTATCTCACCTCACTTGCTCACATTGTATATAGACTTATTTTTCTACTGTATTGTTGACTGTATGTTTGTTTTACTCCATGTGTAACTCTGTTGTTGTATGTGTCGAACTGCTTTGCTTTATCTTGGCCAGGTCGCAATTGTAAATGAGAACTTGTTCTCAACTTGCCTACCTGGTTAAATAAAGGTGAAATAAAAAATACAATAAAAAAAATTATAATACCWCCATACATAAGTGTGTGTGTGTGTGTGCTAGCGTGTGTGTGCGTATGCATGTGTCCGTGCAGCTAGGCCCCCATTTCCCATGACTTGTATAATCCTGTGTAATGTAAGCTCCCTTGTTTCTCACCTTTGTTTGTTGCCTCCCTCTCTCTCTCCCTCCCACTCACCCCCCCCCTCCTCCCGCTCTCCCCCCAGGAGAGGAAGTTGTGTGCACACCCATGCCTGGAGATCTACAGAGATGACTTGATCCACTACATGAGTCCTCTGGCTCGCCAGGGAGATTTCTACGTACCGGAGGTCCGTCAGGACCCGGACAGGAGGCTGCTGGGAGACAATGACTCTGAGGAGGACAGAGGGACCGACATCACAGGTACACTACAGTAGGCCCTAGACCAGGGCTCTCCAACCCTGTTCCTGGAGAGCTACCCTCCTGTAGATTTTTCCTCCAACCCCAGTTGTAACTAACCTGATTCAGCTTAATCAGCCAGGTGCACTAGATTAGGGTAGCTCTCCAAGAACAGGGTTAGAGATCCCTGCCTTAGACACACACACACACACACACACACACACACACACACACACACTGGGCTATACCTAGTACTGTACAAGTAGAGAACATTATTTGGGGTGTCCACCCACTCTGCCCAGAGTGGGTGAAAATGAACATGCTCATGCACTTTCTCTCACTGTCTCTCACTCTCTGTCTCTCGTCATGTGTTCTGTAATGCTTGTTGTCCCTGCAGTGAGCCAGCTTTGGTGGTGATAATTTCACTTCCTTATATTATAAAATGCATTTTACCAAGACAAATATGATTCTTCATGTTCTGAATAGTTCAGCGGGGTCTCTCTCTAAAATAACATTAACATTATATCCTAAAAGTCAGATTTCGTGACCTACTACATCCGATAATAAGCACCGAGCTATGTGGAGGAGCAGTGCAGCTTTCTCACAGCGACTTTTGGGGATTTTACATGTTGTGGTGGTAGTCTGCAAAGTTGTTTCCATGGGTTGCAAAAAGCTACACTGAACAAAAATATGAACATGTTGGTTTCATGAACTGAAATTAAAGATCCCAGAAATTTTCCATATGCACAAAAATCTTATTTCTCTAATTTTGTGCACACATTTTTTTTTACTGCGTGATTGTTACACAGGTGCACTTTGTGCTGTGGACAATAAAAGACCAGTCTAAAATGTGCAGTTTTGTTACACAACACAATGCCGCAGATGTCTCAAGTTTGGAGGGAGCGTGCAATTGGCATGCTGACTGCAGGAATGTCCACCAGAGCTGGTGCCAGAGAATTCAATTTTAATTTCTCTACCATAAGCCTACATGTCGTGTCTCAAAAACGATATCGATCTCTGTTGTTTTATGTCTTCCGGATTCGAGAAGGATGACAAGTTCAACGCTGAGCCTGTCAGTTAGCCTTTATTCTCGCACAGTATCCAGCCTAGCTGACGCTATTTTCCAGATTTTTGACCTTTTTTTTCTCTCTAGGCTCCATTCATTTAGTCCGCTTAATTTTGGCCATCCTACAGGGGAAAAAACTTCTATAAATTTTAAACAGAAAGACAATTTTAAACATTTATTTTTCCCATAGGTCAAAAGATGCGTTTTTGATTGGACACCCTACATCCGTCAAATTCAACTCTTGACTTTGAAGCCAGTTCCACTGCTTTTTTTCATTGTTCCCCTCTAATCAGGGACTGATTTAGACCTGAGACACCAGGTGGGTGCAATTATTAGGTAGAACAGAAAACCAGCATGCTCTGGACCTCATAGGGTAAGAGTTGAATACCCCTGCCCTACATTATTACATCCATGGGCATACTGTACTATATATTTTAAGGAATACATACTGTATCAATGGAAGCACAATCCTCATATGGATTGGGAGCTCACCGCTTTGTCTTTGAGGCCATTGCCCAGTCAATAAGCAGGGGAACCAGTAGACCTATGCTTCTTTGTTAACTGATTGAATCACTAGTAATAATGGATATGACTGTCCACATTGGAAGGTGTTAGAACACAGATAGCTAGTTGGCAGAGAAATACACATAATGTGAATGTAATGGTGATCCACAGAATAACAGGTCACTCCATGGTATTAGCAGAGAATAGTGTATTTTTGAAAAACTACAAAAACTTTGTATAATTCAATTGGACAATAATGTTCAAAACGTATGCAGTATATGTTTTGTGTGTTATTGTCGCATCATTTCAATTTCCAATTGGTACCAAAGGGATTTGGACCTTGTTGATTGTTGGTTGTGTTTATGAGCTGAATCCCCACGGTGTGTCGTAGTGTGCCTGTGTTTATGAGCTCCTAGGGTGTGCTCCTGTCCTGTGAGTGACACACACATATACACACACACACACACACACACACACACACACACACACACACACACACACACACTGTATCCTGTGAGTGACACCCTGTCAGGTGCTAATGAAAGGCTAAGACCCACAGAACACTGCTGTCACTCACCAGGGGGCTGGTCACAGCCACCACCACCACCATATGCCCATAAAACACACACACCTGGGTAGACGTCACTTACTCAGGGTCTGTCCTTCACCACCACCATATGTATGGCCTGATGCTGCTCAGTGCTCACCCATACTAGACTGGGCTGGGCTGGGCTGTAGCAGAGTCCTCTGGGCTCCATTAACACTGTGGCATGGCACCTAATGTTTAATCAACAGCAAGAATGAGAGATGAGGTTTATGAATACTAACAGTGTCTGCATCCCAAATGGCTCCCTATTGCCTTCCATAAGGCACTACTTTTGACTAGAGCCCTATAGGCTATATAGGGACCATTTGAGACACAGCCAATGTAACTGCTTTATGAGGATATGTTTAGGAATGACTGGACATATTGGCTCATGAGTGTCTGTCCAAATAATTTGGACAGAAACTCATGCAGGTAGTTTTGATGCAGAACATAGTCAAAAAGGTGATTTTAAAGGAAATAAAGAGGGGTCAGACTAGAAGTGAGACTTGGAGGGGAGCCAAAATAGACAATTCATGTTTTAGAGAGCGAGCGAGAGACAGAGCTGCAGATAACACGTTATAGTGAGATGGTGCACAAGATTAGTCTCCACCCAAACATCACCAGGGATAGAATTTGTTGCTGTGGGTGTGTCATGGAGGTGTTGTACACACTGTCTGTCTGTCTCTGTGGGAGTGTATGGGGGGGGGTGTCAGTGTCTGACAGAAAGAGAACATCAGACCTGTATGTCAGGCTGTTTGACTCTTGGCAGATTCCTATAGTAGGTATTGAGGGCCACATATTTGCCTAGACCTAATTCCATGGATGACTCTGCACAAACTGATAAGATGAGAAAGTTCAGTGATCTAAATCAACACATAGCTGTGACTTCATATCTACCATAGACCGCGAAGGCTATATCTCTGAGAGATATGCTTCCAGGAGCCGTGAGCTTGGCCTACTGCTTCAGCTTGCCTGATTTCCCTTTAAATCATCTTCCACTCAGCTCTTAACCTGTCAAGTGAGCCATTAACTTTACTCCAGCCACAAGGGAAGGGAGGGGAGGCAGCCTGGGCCTGGTCCTGGCCTACAGGCAGGCAGCGGGGCGGGGCACAGCGTGGTGGGCTGGGGGAAGGACCTGCAGGCACGCAGCGGGGCGGGCACCGCGTGGTGGGCTGGGGGATGGACCTGCAGGCACGCAGCGGGGCGGGGCACCGCGTGGTGGGCTGGGGGATGGACCTGCAGGCACGGGGCGGGGCACAGCGTGGTGGGCTGGGGGATGGACCTGCAGGCACGCAGCGGGGCGGGACAACGCACCGCGTGGTGGGTCTGGGGGATGAAGAACCTGCAGGCCACGCCAGCCGGGCGGCGCACCGCGTGGTGGGCTGCGGGGATGGACCTGCAGGCACGCCAAAACCCCCCCCCCCCCCCCCCACCCCACCAGCGGGTGGGCGCACAGCGTGGGGCCTGGGAGGACCTGAGGCACGAACCGGGCAGGCACAGTACCCCGTGTGGGCTGGGCGGATGCGCACCTTCAGGCACGCAGCGGCCAGTGGGGCACCACATGGTGCGCTGTGCGGGATGGACCTTGCAGCACCGCAAGCAGGGGGGGGCCACAGCATAGCTGGGCTTGGCGGGATGCGGACCTTGCAGGGCACGCACGCGGCGGGCACAGCGTGGTGGCTGGGGGATGGACCTGCAGGGCACGCAGCGGGGCGGGTCACAGCGTCGTGGCTGGCGGAAGGACCTACAGCAGGGTGTGTTGGGGTGGACAGATGTAAAGTGTGGGTGGTAAATGCATCGAAGTGGGTGATAGGAAGACCTGAGGGTGAAATGGTGTGTGGCAGCGCAGAATTATCCATCTAAACATGTATGTGTGTGTGGTTGTGAATACCTGTGCACATTGGGGGGTGACTACAAACAGAGAGAAATATAATTGTTGCGGCTGCAGCGCTTTCGTCAATGTAGTAGCCATGCAGGGCCAGCTGTGTTGATGGTGATCTAAGACAACAGAGGAAGAGTAGCAGTAACAGGGGTGTGCGGGTGGGTGGTGGGTTGGGGGGTGCGTGCGGTGCAGGTACCAGTGGGATGTCGTGTGTGTGGACCTCTCAATGTTTGATGACCTGTCCTCTCTCACCGTGAGGAATCACAATTTTCCAGCCTAATACACCAGTGGGACCTCAGTTCTGCCACACATGCAACAGATACACACACACCACAGATGACACCACACCACACACACACACACACACTTTATTTTGCAATTCAATCACTGATACTTTCACCTCAACTTTCCACCCCGTACAGACACACATAGACACACACATACAGGAGAGGAGAGCAGTTGTGGCAGATATGTCTGTGGTAGGAAGACTTAGCCATACAGGCTGTGAGAAACTGGGCTGAGGCAAAGCTTCTGTAAGCCAGCCTAATCAGCTGCCTGCTGGCCAACACACAACACACACACACACTTACACAGAGACAAACTGGGACTTGGACCCAGTTATCTAACTGATCTAAACTCCACAACAAAAGTCCTCCAAGGCAAGCACAGAGACTGGGGCTTCAGCTGGGAAATAACTCAACACCCTTCTGTCTACACGACTTAGGATCTTCAGTAGGAGATTGGGATGTAAAATGGTGCAACACAGACACACACACACACACACACAAAGCATGTGCACACACCCATGACACTCATGGCAACCAGAATTATGTCATTCTCCTCTCTCTCATGCTCCCTCCACACATGGCTGCAGACCTACTGAATGTTGAGTTAACAGTGACAAATCCTGCTCTTCTCTATTCCTGTGTCCCGCGCTGACGGTGTTGTGTGTGTGTGTGTGTGTGTGTTGTGTGTGTGTGGTGGTGTGTTGTGTGCTGTGTGTGTTGTGTGAGTGTGTGTGTGTGTGTGGGTGTGATGATATTGTGACAGGTACCCAGTGGTCTAATCACTGACTGGTCTCATCTCACAGAGGTCAGCCGGAACACAAGAGCCTTGCTCGACCATCGCCCCCCTGTATTTGTGACAGGGCCAGCCAACTCCACAACCCCGCCTCCCCCCCCTCTGTCAGCCTCCCTTCCATTCTCAAAGTCACCCTTCCTCTCTGTCTTTTACTAACATGTAAGGGTGCACTGAAGAGTGGGTGGACATGGTATGGATTTGCACTTGCATTTTCCTGCTAGTTTCTTTTCATAAGTTTCTGACATATAGCTGTGTTTTTTTTTTACCCCCTTTTCTCCCCCAATTTCGTTGTATCCAATCGCTAGTAATTACTATCTTGTCTCATCGCTACAACTCCCGTACGGGCCGGGAGAGACGAAGGTCGAAAGCCATGCGTCCCCGAAGCACAACCCAACCAAGCCGCACTGCTTCTTAACACAGCGCGCCTTCCAACCCGGAAGCCAGCCGCACCAATGTGTCGGAGAAACACCGTGCACCTGGCTCCCCTTGGTTAGCGCGCCACTGCGCCCGGCCCGCCACAGGAGTCGCTGGAGCGCGATGAGACAAGGATATCCCTACCGGCCAAACCCTCCCTAACCCGGACGACGCTGGGCCAATTGTGCGTCGCCCCACAGACCTCCCGGTCGCGGCCGGCTGTGACAGAGCCTGGGCGCGAACCCAGAGACTCTGTGACATATAGCTGTGTTAGCCTGTATCTCACTGCTCAGTATTGCCTATGGCTTTTTGAGAATGCTTTTTAAAAATCCTTTGGAGAAAGCACATTAAATGGTAACAAGCTAAAAGTTCCACACAATATTTCACATACTCTATAAGCAAGTAGCAAAAATGGATCGATTATAGTTTTGAAGGGTGGGAAGACTAGCTAGCTGGTAGCCTGAAGGCACCACTGAACATTTCCTCTCAAATTTAAGCCAGGCAGAAGCCAATGTGACTAAGCTTGTGTGTGTATGTGCGTGCGTGCGTGCTGTTCACTGTCGGATTTCAGTTTCCACTATTTCCTATCCATCACATGTAAATTAGTCTAGTGTGAATTAATCAGCGACAGCTCTTGGCTAGATTTCAGTTGCACTGCAATGAGGCAGTTTTATTCAGACAAAAAACCATTGGTTGTGAGTTTGTGTCTGTGTGTAGAGCACATTTTTTCTGCTTAGCTTTGTTTCATAGCTATTTACTATAATTTTACTCATGTCGCCAAGTGTAGGCTAACTGAAGTCACACAGGAGGAAAGGGTCTTGACTTATTGTCCTGACAGTGTTGTTTGGTGTCATTTCATTAGTTGCACATTGGTCAATTTGGAATGATATGGAAAGAGATAGACAGGTGGTAAACCCTTTAACATAAACTGCTGTCAACAGCTCAGTCTTTGGTGAGTCTGACATTTCCTATCAGCTTCAACTTCATCTCTCTCTCTCTGCCTATCTTTCTCACTCTGTCTTTTTCTCTTGGTCTCTCTCTCCCTCTTTGTCCTTGGGTGGTGTGTGTGAGCCACTGTGACAGAATGAGATAAATAAACATTTGGAAGGATCCTGTCTGTCCTATCTGCTATTAGGTACACTGGAGAACTAACAAACCAAACCATCACTCTGCTGCAAAAACACTGACATAGACACTAAAAACTGAAACGCAAAACGATTTGTGTTGTATTTATCACTTAGAAATGCTGAGTTTAAAGTGTCCCTTCTTGAGCTTATGCCCACCACTCATACAGAGAGTGATATATACATGTTCTCAGGGCAGTGTTCATACAAAATTGTTTCTCAGGTCAGAAATGTATCTCATAATTTCTGTTAATATAATTTATTAGGCACAGTTTTTAAATATTTGATCAATCACATAATAATCAACATATCAGCCAGTATCAGAATATGACATTTTAGCGTGTCCGTACAGTATGTGGACATATCACCTGCATGTGTGCAAGTGGGCCATCGCTCAAGGAGAGACTACAGTTAGACATTTTAGCAGCAGGCAGGCCTAGCCTATAAAATATGATAGAAACAGACTAACTAGGTAGCTAATTCAAAACATATATTGTAGCCTGGCTAGTTATCCCTCTAGTTTTTGTCATGTCCCCAAACACTTTCCACCAAGACTCGGAAATAAGGCCATATAAAGTTGATGTACACAGCCGCGAGCTGCCCAGTGACACGAGCCTACCAGACGAGCTAAATCACTTCTATGCTCGCTTCGAGGCAAGCAACACTGAGGCATGCATGAGAGCATCAGCTGTTCCAGGCGACTGTGCGATCACGCTCTCCGTAGTCGACGTGAGTAAGACCTTTAAACAGGTCAACATACACAAGGCTGCGGGGCCAGACGAATTACCAGGACGTGTGCTCCGGGCATGTGCTGACCAACTGGCAGGTGTCTTCACTGACAATTTCAACATGTCCCTGATTAGGTCTGTAATACCAACATGTTTCAAGCAGACCACCATAGTCCCTGTGCCCAAGAACACAAAGGCAACCTGCCTAAATGACTACAGACTCGTAGCACTCACGTCTGTAGCCATGAAGTGCTTTGAAAGGTTGGTCATGGCTCACATCAACACCATTATCCCAGAAACCCTAGACCCACTCCAATTTGCATTCCACCCAAACAGATCCACAGATGATGCAATCTCTATTGCACTCCACACTGCCCTTTCCCACCTGGACAAAAGGAACACTTATGTGAGAATGCTATTCATTGACTACAGCTCAGCGTTCAACACCATAGTACCCTCAAAGCMTATCACTAAACTAAGGATCCTGGGACTAAACACCTCCCTCTGCAACTGGATCCTGGACTTCCTGACGGGCCGCCCCCAGGTGGTGAGAGTAGGTAGCAACACATCTGCCACGCTGATCCTCAACACTTGAGCTCCCCAGGAGTGCGTGCTCAGTCCCCTCCTGTACTCCCTGTTCACCCACGACTGCATGGCCAGGCACGACTCCAACACCATCATTAAGTTTGCAGACGACACAACAGTGGTGGGCCTGATCACCGACAACGACGAGAAAGCCTACAGGTAGGAGGTCAGAGACCTGGCCTGGTGGTGCCAGAATAACAACCTATCCCTCAACGTAACCAAGACTAAGGAGATGATTGTGGACTACAAGAAAAGGAGGACCGAGCACGCCCCCATTCTCATCGACAGGGCTGTAGTTAGAGCAGGTTGAGAGCTTCAAGTTCCTTGGTGTCCACATCAACAACAAACTAGAATGGTCCAAACACACCAAGACAGTTGTGAAGAGGGCACAACAAAGCCTATTCCCCCTCAGCAAACTAAAAAGATTTGGCATGGGTCCTCAGATCCTCAAAAGGTTCTACAGCTGCAACATCGAGAGCATCCTGACTGGTTGCATCACTGCCTGGTACGGCAATTGCTCGGCCTCTGACCGCAAGGCACTACAGAGGGTAGTGCGTACGGCCCAGTACATCACTGGGGCTAAGCTGTCTGTCATCCAGGACCTCTACACCAGGCGGTGTCAGAGGAAGGCCCTAAAAATTGTCAAAGAACCCAGACACCCCAGTCATAGACTGTTCTCTCTACTACCGCATGGCAAGCGGTACCAGAGTGCCAAGTCTAGGACAAAAAGGCTTCTCAACAGTTTTTACCCCCAAGCCATAAGACTCCTGAACAGGTAATCAAATGGCTACCCGGACTATTTGCATTGTGCGCCCCCCCCCAACCCCTCTTTTTACGCTGCTGCTACTCTCTGTTTATCATATATGCATAGTCACTTTAACTATACATTCATGTACATACTACCTCAATTGAGCCGACCAACCAGTGCTCCCGCACAGTGGCTAACCGGGCTATCTGCATTGTGTCCCAACCACCACCCGCCAACACCTCTTTTACGCTACTGCTACTCTCTGTTCATCATATATGCATAGTCACTTTAACCATATCTACATGTGCATACTACCTCAATCAGCCTGACTAACCGGTGTCTGTATGTAGCCTCGCTACTTTTATAGCCTCGCTACTGTATATAGCCTGTCTTTTTACTGTTGTTTTATTTCTTTACCTACCTATTGTTCACCTAATACCTTTTTTGCACTATTGGTTAGAGCCTGTAAGTAAGCATTTCACTGTTAGGTCTACACCTGTTGTATTCAGCGCACGTGACAAATAAACATCGCCACAACATGATTCTGCCACCACCATGCTTCACCATAGGTATTCATCAGACCAGAGAATCTTGTTTCTCATGGTCTGAGAGTCTTTAGGTGCCATTTGGCAAACTGCAAGCGGGCTGTCATGTGCCTTTTACTGAGTAGTGGCTTTCGTCTGGCCACTCAAATCAAATGTTAATTGTCACATGCAAATGTTAATGCGAGTGTAGCAAAATGCTTGTGCTTCTGGTTCCGACAGTGCAGTAAAATCTAACAAGTAATCTAACAGTTCCCCAACAACTACCGTATACACACAAATCTAAAGGGGGTGAATGAGAATATGTAGATATAAATATATGGATGAGCGATGGCCGAGCGGCATAGGCAAGGTGCAATAGATGGTATAAAATACAGTATATACATATGATATGAGTAATGTAAGATATGTAAACATTATTAAAGTGGCATTGTTTAAAGTGTCTTGTATGTCCGTCTATATGTATTGTCTATCCATCTATTTATCTGTCTATCTAGGTCTCGTCTGTCTATGTGTCTGTCTGTCTGTGTCTGTCTGTCTTTGTTGATTCACATATGTTATGCTCATCATTTTCATTCATTCTGCTTAGTAACACAGTGCCAACAAAAAGGTATGCATTCTCCTTAGTCTTGCCTGTTCTCCCCATGTCTTTTTCTCCCTAAGTGCGGCCTCTAACTATTCTTACTCTCTCTCTCCCTGTCTCACTAGGTGCGGACTCCAATAGTGAGTGCAGTTCAGGGAGTGGTATTTTCCTGTCAGACAGCAGAGAGACCTCCCTAGCCCCATCCAGCGTCCCCTCCCTGATCCGACACTACAGAGGAGGAGGAGGTGAAGACCGCAGTGACAGGAGCTCCAGCTCCTCCTCCTTTGAGGAGTTGGACATGGAACTCCCAGACGGACAGGAGGAGGAAGCAGGGACAGAGCAAGTTAGCGACGCCCCCTGCAACAAGCACCTAGAGACGACCACAGAGGAGAGAGGGGTTGTAGCCGGGGGGGAGGAGTGAGGGAGAATGGAGGGGGGAGAAGAAGAAGTGGAGGTTGGGGGAGGAGGAGAGAATTCTAAATGTGCAGTTTTCTATGGCTCTTTTTCAATTAGTCTTTCCTTGAATCCTCCCATTTTGCACTGTCTCCTCCAATATGGTTGAGGTGAGGAAATAGGATGCAGGGAATCACAGAAAGACTTATTGAGAGAGCCATTGTGTCTTCCTACAAGTAGAGTTTTTTTACATTCCCAAACCTATTTTAAGGTGATGAGTTAGTCTGATGAGTGTGTTGTGTTGAGCTGTTGGTCAGGCACAGTTCCAAAGGGGAAATTATTTCCTTCTTTCGGTTGGCTGACAGAAAATAGCCTACTTGAAGAAGAAAAAACTATCAGAAATACGTCAGGTAACCTGAGTTTCTTGAAATCCATGTTTGTTTTTAAGTACTTAATTGATATGATAAGCAAAGTGGTGCATGGTGAACAAGTGTGTTTGGATGCATTTTAGATTGCTTTTTTTACTTGATTGTTATGTTTTTACTATTAAAATGATGATTATCATCCCTTGTGACTGATTGATGTTTTGACCTTTATCCTATAATTGCAGTAAAACTGTAGTGTATCTATATTTGAGATGATCTTACTTTTGATTATTATATAGTGTTTTTCTTTTGAGTAAGAAAAAAACTATTTAGAATATGTTTGTTTGGGTATGTATATGTGCTCAATGTTTTTCCCATACTGTTTATTTTTCCCATCCTTTCAATCTGATCAAACAAATTAATTACTTAAAATGAATTACTTAAAAATCATACAAATGTGATTTTCTGGATTTTTGTTTTAGATTCCGTCTCTCACAGTTGAAGTGTACCTCTGATAAAAAAGTACAGACCTCTACATGCTTTGTAAGTAGGAAAACCTGCAAAATCGGCAGTGTATCAAATACTTGTTCTCCCCACTGTGTGTGTGTATATATATATATATATATATATATATATAAAAGTTATTAAAAAAAAATCTTATACATTAATTCTATGAACAGTTTTATTATGGATTCTAGATGGAGTATTTAGAAGCATACAACCATACACCTCACTCAATACCCATTACTCTGACAGGCCTTTGGGTGTTGATATCTTGTTTTATCTAATGAATGTCCCTATGTTTATTATTGGTTGAATAAAATCAATTTTTTTGACTTGCCTGTTGTCGTATGACTTTGGGCTGTCATGCTTAGCTATGCTCAGCTGTGCATGAAAAAAATGGGAGAGATTAAGAAGGGAGGGGTGAGAAGGAAAGAGGGAGGAATTGGGAGTGTACAGACGACACAGGGATGTATGCATCTGTAATTAAATAACTGGGAGACCAGAAATCCAAGTTTTATGCAAACGGTTATGTATATTCATGAGCAGCAGTATTAAAGTATTTTCAAGATCACACCGTTTATTCCACTCTCAGAGAGATTAATAATACAAGGCAGGCAGGGAAGAATCTCCACTTCAGTTCATTCCTGTTACTAACCCTGAGTGTGCCTCATGGAACCCTATTCCCTACGTAGAGCATTACTTTGACCAGGACCCATAGGGTTCTGGTCAAAAGTAGTGCACTATGTAGGGAATAGGGTGTTTGTTACACATTCCCTGTCTGCTTTAGTCCTGGAATGGATGTCTTTCTAGACACAACCTTGTGGATGATACATTACTCACCATTTGTCAGCGTAGAGCACACTATTGCCATACAGTGGATATCATAAATATTCACCCCCCTTTGATTTCTTCATTTTATTATGTTACAAAGTGGGATTCAAATTGATTTATTTAATAGGCTTTTGTCAACAATCTACACAAAACACTAATGTCAAGTGGAAGTAAACAATCWGATTTTTTTTTAAAGCTTAGTGAAAAATAAAGCACGAATATATCCCCCTGAGTCAATACTTAATTAGTTTTTTTTAAATGTTATCATTTAGCAGACGCTCTTATCCAGAGCGACTTACAGGAGCAATTAGGGTAAAGAGCCTTGCTTAAATTCTTATGGCCGCAATCCCGTTAACGGGAGCGATATGACAACAGCCAGTGAAAGTGCAGGGCGCCAAATTCAAACAGAAATCTCATAATTAAAATTCCTCAAACATACATGTATCTTATACCATTTTAATGGTAATCTTGTTGTTAATCCCACCAAAGTGTCCGATTTCAAATAGGCTTTTCAGCGAAAGCACCACAAATGATTATGTTAGGTCACCACCAACTCACAGAAAAATTCTGCCATTCTTCCAGCCAAAGAGAGGAGTCACAAAAAGCACAAAGAGATAAAATTAATCACTAACCTTTGATGATCTTCATCAGATGACACTCATAGGACTTCATGTTACACAATACATATATGTCTTGTTCGATTAAGTTCATATTTATATCCAAAAACCTCAGTTTACATTGGCGCCATGTTCAGAAATGCCTCCAAAATATCCGGAGAAATTGCAGAGCCACGTCAAATAACAGATATACTCATCATAAACTTTGATGAAAGATACATGTTTTAAATAGAATTAAAGATACACTTGTTCTTAATGCAACCGCTGTGTCAGATTTCAAAAAGCTTTACGGCAAAACACAAGATTCAATAATCTGAAAACAGCGTTCAGCCACAAACGGAAGCCATACAGTTACCCGCCAAATTGTGCAGTCAACAAAACTCATAAAAAGCATTATAAATTTTCACTTACCTTTGCTGATCTTCGTCGGAATGCACTCCCAGGACTCCCACAATACATTTTTGTTTTGTTCTGTAATGTCCATCATTTATGTCCAAATAGCTATTTTTGTAGCGTGTTTGGTAAACAAATCCAACGTCAGGAAGCGCGTTCACCAAAAGCTGACGAAATGTCCAAAAGTTCCGTAACAGTCAGTAGAAACATGTCAAACGATGTATTGAATCAATCTTTAGAATGTTTTTAACATAAATCTTGAATAACGTTCCAACCGTTCCAACCCTCTCATGTAAACGCGCATGTCAAAGAATGGTCAGGTCATGGCAGACCTGACTAATTCTCCTCTCATTCGGCCCCCCTTCACAGTAGAGGCATCAGACAAGGATCTACAGACTTTTGACATCTCGTGGAAGCCGTAGGAAGTGCAAACTCATCCATATCTCGCTGTGATTTCAATAGGATCTTGGTTGAAAATCAACCAGCCTCTGAATTTCCACTTCCTGTTTGGAGTTTCTCTCAGGTTTTTGCCTGCCATATGAGTTCTGTTATACTCACAGACATATTTCAAACAGTTTTTTATCCAATACTAATAATAATGCATAGTAGGGATGGTGCCAGGTTTGCTGGATGTTACGCTTGGCATTCAGGCCAAAGAGTTCAATCTTGGTTTCATCAGACCAGAGAATCTTGTTTCTCATGGTCTGAGATTCCTTTATGTGCCTTTTGGCAAACTCCAAGCATGCTGTCATGTGCCTTTTACTGAGGAGTGGCTTCCATCTGGCCACTCTACCATAAAGTGCTGCAGAGATGGTTGTCCTTCTGGAAGGTTCTCCCATCTCCGCAGAGGAACTCTGGAGCTCTGTCGAAGTGACCAAGGGGTTCTTGGTCACCTCCCTGACCAAGGCCCTTCTCCCCCGATTGCTCAGTTTGGCTAGCTCAAGGAAAAGTCTTGGTGGTTCCAAACTTCTTCCATTTAAGAATGATGGAGGCCACTGAGTTCTTGTTGACCTTCAATGCTGCAGAAATGTTTTGGTACCCTTCCCCAGATCTGTGCCTCGACACAATCCTGTCTCGGAGCTCTACTGACAATTGCTTCGACCTCATGGCTTGGTTTTTGCTCTGACATACACGGTCAACTGTGGGACCTTATATAGACAGGTGTGCCTTTCCAAATCATGTCCAATCAATTGAATTTACCACAGGTGGATTCCAATAAAGTTTTAGAAACATTTCAAGGATGATCAATGGAAACAGGATGCACCTGAGCTCTATTTTGAGTTTCATAGCAAAGGGTCTGAGTACTTAAGTCAATAATGTATTTCTGTTTTTATTTTTAATACATTTGCAAACATTTCTTAAACTTTTTTTGCTTTGTCATTATGGGGCATTGTGTGTAGATTGATGAGTAAAACTGAATGACATTTTGGGAAAAAAAGCCAACTCGTCTCCTTAATTTATTGAATCAGATGGCTCATTCATCACAAAGCCCACTGATATTGTAAACTACTGACTTTGATATTGCAAACAAATTAATTTTTCATTGGCAATATAAATAAACTTAGGGATGACATGCCAGGAACATACGCTGACACTACACATCCAAGTATATCGGATCAAATTATGAAAGACAAGAATATTACTTTTGAATTTCGTAAAGTCAGTGTTAAGGAGGTGACAAGCCATCAGGGTCTAACAATCTAGATGGAAAATTGCTGAGGATAATAGCAGACGGTATTGCCACTCCTATTTGCCACATCTTCAATTTAAGCCTACTAGAGAGCATGTGCCCTCAGGCCTGGAGGGAAGCTAAAGTCATTCCGCTACCCAAGAATAGTAAAGCCCCCTTTACTGGCTCAAATAGCCGACCAATCAGCCTGTTACCAACCCTTAGTAAACTTCTGGAAAAAATTGTGTTTGACCAGATACAATGCTATTTTACAGTAAACAAATCTACAACAAAATTTCAGCATGCTTATAGGGAAGGACACTCAAGCACAGCACTTACACAAATGACTGATGATTGGCTGAGAGAAATTGATGATAAAATGATTATGGGGGCTGTCTTGTTAGACTTCAGTGCAGCTCTTGACATTATTTATCATAGTCTACTGCTGGAAAAAAATGTGTTATGGCTTTACACCCCCTGCTATAATGTGGATAAAGAATTACTTGTCTTTACTTGTCACAGAGGGTGTTCTTTAATGGAAGCCTATCAAATATAATCCAGTTATAATCAGTAATTCCCCAGGGTAGCTGTTTAGGCCCCTTGCTTTTTTCAATTTTTACTAACGACATGCCACTGACTTTGTGTAAAGCCAGAGTTTCTATGTATGCGGATGACTCAACACTATACACGTCAGCTACTACAGCGACTGAAATGACTGCAACACTCAACAAAGAGCTGCAGTTAGTTTCAGAGTGGGTGGCAAGGAATAAGTTAGCCCTAAATACTTCTAAAACTAAAAGCATTGTATTTGTAACAAATCACTCACTAAACCCTAAACCTCAACTAAATCTTGTAATAAACAACGTGGAAATTGAGCGAGTTGAGATGACTAAACTGCTTGGAGTAACACTAGATTGTAAACTGTCATGGTCAAAACATATTGATGCAGTAGTAGCTAAGATGGGGATAAGTCTGTCAATAATAAAGCGATGCTCTGCCTTCTTAACAACACTATCAACAAGGCAGGTCCTACAGGCCCTAGTTGTCGCACATTGACTACTGTTCAGTTGTGTGGTCAGGTGCCACATAAAAAGGACTTAGGAAAATTGCAATTGGCTCAGAACAGGGCAGCACGGCTGGCCCTTGGATGTACACAGAGAGCTAATATTAATAATATGTATGTCAATCTCACCTGGCTGACAGTMGAGGAGAGATTGACCTCATCATTACTTTTATTTATGACTTGTTGAATGCACCGAGCTGTCTGTCTAAACTACTGGCACACAGCTCGGACACCCATATATACCCCACAAGAGGTCTCTTCACAGTCCCCAAGTCCAGAACAGACTATGGGAGGCACACAGTACTACATAGAGCCATGACTACATGGAACTCTATTCCACATCAAGTAACTGACGCAATCAGTAAAATTCGATTTAAAAAAACGGATAAAAAAACACCTTATGGAACAGCCGAGACTGTGAAGCAACACAAACATAGGCACAGACACATGCATACACACACGAACGATAACATACACACTATACGTACACATGGATTTAGAAATGTAGATGTGGTAGTGGTGGAGTATGGGCCTGAGGGCACACAGTGTGTTGTGAAATCTGTGAATGTATTTTAATGTTTTAAAATTGTATAAACTGCTTTAATTTTGCTGGACCCCTGGAAGAGTAGCTGCTGCCAAAGCATTTATTAATGGGGATCCATAATAAATACAAAAAATACAAATCACACAGTGGATAAAGTGTTACCCAAAATTATATGCGTGTCACGTTCGTCATAATGATTGGACCAAGGCGCAGCGTGCGTAGAGTTCCACATATTTTAATAAATTGAAACTCAAACAAAACAATAAAGCACAAGAACAAACGAAATGTGACGCTACTGGTGTGCACACAGGCAACTATCTGTAGACAAGATCCCACGAAACACAATGAGGAAATGGCTGCCTAAATATGATCCCCAATCAGAGACAACGATAAACAGCTGCCTCTGATTGGGAACCATATCAGGCCACCATAGAAATACAATACACCTAGATGACCAACCCTAGACACTATCACACCCCAACCAACARAGAGAATAAACAGCGCTCTATGGTCAGGGCGTGACAATGTGCCTAATTTGCATAAATACACTGTGTATTTGWATATTATTATAAAGGGGTGGAACAGGGCTGCAACCACCAAAAAACTTGCTTTGTATTGGTCTAAGCCTACCTGCGCTCACATCCGCTGTCTAGACCGCCTAATTAATTACTGATTGAAGTGTCATTAGCAGGATATCCTCAGATTAAAAATCAACTCTTGCCTCGAGATTACACCTATCTATGCATACTTTACTTGATTTGTGAGATCAGACATAATATCACACAAGCAAGAGTATGAGAGAGTCGCAGGAGTAAAATGAAAGCAATCAATCCAGTGAGATGTGACAGGTGGATTTTGCACCACTCGGACACAGGAAATAGATGGCTGAAAAAGACAGATCCTCAGGTGGGCGGGGCATGCGCATTGCTACTTAATGTCTTAACCGGTTTTAACACAGTTGCAGCAAACAGTATTTTTCAGTGACAACATGTTTTTGGCATTAGTCTTTCGTTTACACACAGGTGTTTGGACAAAGATAGCTAATTAGCACAGGTAGTACACTGTCTTCCATCTGTTTTCTGGAAACAAGCTCTGTGTCATGGAAATATGGCCGTGTGGGAACCCTTTTTATTATGATTTCTCACTGATATGAAAGATACGTTCCTTATGTGTCCAAAACCATACTGGAAGTGGTGTGGCAATGTTTAGAGAAAGCGTTCAGACTCTTAACACAACTCCCCCAGTCAGGAGATACTATTGTGAATAATCAAATAAAATGTTATTTGTCACATGCTTTGTAAACAACAGGTGTACACTAACAGTGAAATGCTTACTGACGAGCCCTTCCCAACAATACAGAGAGAAAGAAAAGATAAATAGTAGGAAAATAAATCGTAATGAATGGAGAAATAAAGAAATCCACAATGAGTAATGGTAACTTGGCTATATACATGGATAAGAGCGTCTGCTAAATGACTTAAATGTAAATGTAAATGTACCAGCACCGAGTCAATGTGCAGCAGTACGAGGTAATTGAGGTAGATATGTACATATAGGTAGGAATAAAGTGACTAGGCAATGGGATAGATAATAACAGTTACAGCAGCGTATGTGATGAGCCAAAAGAGTTTGTGCAAAAAGGAGTTTGTGTTAGCTGAAGCAGTTAGCGTCTATGAAAGTGGAAGTCAACCCCTGTTATTTCACACAGAGTGAGTCCATGTAATTTATTATGTGATTTGTTAAGCCAAATTTTACTCCTGAACTAATTTAGGCTTGCCTAAACGAAGGGGTTGAATACGTATGCAACGACTATATTTTAGTTTTGTTTTTATTAATTTGTACAAATTTGTAGAATTTTCTTTTCACTTTGACATTATAGAATATTTTGTGTAGATCAATTACAAAAAAATAGACATCTATAAGAATCCCACTTTGTAGTGCAAAAAAAAATTTAAATCCAAGGGAGGTGAAAACTTACGATACCCTGTCACGGCCGTCAACAGAAGTAGACCAAAGCGCAGCGTGGTGAGCGTACATATTATTTTATTTATATGACGCTGACATAAACAATCCAAAACAACTGTGAAGCTAAAGGGCTATGTGCCACAAACAAAGTTAACCTCCCACAAAGACAGGTGGGAAGAAGGGCTACCTAAGTATGGTTCTCAATCAGAGACAACGATAGACAGCTGTCCCTGATTGAGAACCCTACCCGGCCAAAACATAGAAATAAAAATAATAGAACTAAAGAACATAGAATACCCACCCCAAATCACACCCGGACCAAACCAAATAGAGACATAAAAAGGATCTCTAAGGTCAGGGCGTGACATACCCAGTGTATATAATCAACCAACATGTACATTTTGTCTTCCTTTTCCTGTGTCTACTTCATGACAGACAGTTACAATATGCTAACTGTTCCCCAGCATATTGCGTTGTAAAACACAATCATGATAAGTACTATGAAAGTCTATATAACAACAGACAGTGGCGATCAGTGCTGTTTATGATGAGGGAGGACGGTCATTTTTTCATGAGCATTTCCTAATTTCTATTACAGCATGTTGGGTGACTGTCATTCATGTTCCATTCACCCAGTTCAATGTAACATCGATAGGTTTAGGCTACTACATGATACTCAAATTTTACCTATACCCATCATGAGGTTGCTACAACCTAGCCTATGAATAAAAGTTTACAACGTAGGTGCACACAAGTCGAGAGAACATTTTGAGATGACAGACAGTGACACATGGACAGACAGTGACACATTCAATGCCACCTTGCATACTCGTGCCTGCATCTAGCTGATATAGGGTGTAATTATTAGTCCAACAGTTGCAAATGAGAGTTTTTTATTGGACGAATTCAGGTATTTTTATCCCCGTTTCGTTTGCTTCCGTTTTAAGAAACGTTTTTCAACAGAATTGGCGTAATGAATACACCCCTGATCATGGCAACCACATTGTATTCATTCTAGCCTCTTTGCACTCCTCCTCTCACCTTTTCCCTTCGTTTGTGGACTTCAATGAACAACACATCAACTGTACTGTATGTGACCAAGCAAAATAACCTTTCCAAGCCAAACCATGTCATAACCGCTACACACAAAGTAACATCCTAGTCAACATAGCTAATAGAACTAATGCATTAGCAAACCCGCTACAATCATGCAGTAACGTTACAGTGTATAGCCAGTAAGCAGTTACACCGGTGGGCCCCGGTGACAATAAATTAATAAAACCAAAAGCTTACCTTGACTTGGAAGAGTTCAAGTGTTGTGTTGGATAGTCGTAGCCAGCTAGCTAACATTGCATCCCTCTGTTTGAGCCGGGTTTTTGAGTAACTAAACTATTCAGCTGCATTTGCTAGCTAAGTAAGTGAAAGCATCACTGCCTGGTATGGCAACTGCTCGGCCTCCGACCGCAAGGCACTACAGAAGGTAGTGCGAACTGCCCAGTACATCACCGTGGCCAAGCTTCCTGCCATCCAGGACCTCTATACCAGGCAGGGTCAGAGGAAGGCCCTAAAAATTGTCAAAGACTCCAGTCACCCTAGTTATAGACTGTTCTCTCTGCTACCGCACGGCAAGCAGTACCAGAGCACCAAGCCTAGGTCCAAGAGGCTTCTAAACATCTTTTGCCCCCAAGCCATAAGACAGCTAATCAAATGGCTACCCAAACTATTTGCACCCCTCCCCCCACCCACCCACCTACGCTGCTGCTACTCTCTTATCATCTATGCATAGCCATTTTAATAACCCTCCTGCATGTACATAATTACCTCAACTACCTCGACACCGGTGCCCCCGCACATTGACTCTGTACCTGTACCCCCTGTATATAGCCCCGCTATTGTTATTTACTGCTGATCTTTAATCATTTGTTTTTCTTATCTCTGACTTTTTTTGTTGGTATTTTCTTAAAACTGCATTGCTGGTTAAGGGCTTGTAAGTAAGCATTTCACAGTAATGTGATAAATAAAATTTGATTTGATTTGAAACTGAAAAAAATAAAATCTCTCTCTTGCTTCTGCTTCATTTTTGAAGAAATGAATTTGTTGAAAACTGTTGAACTGTTGTCTTTCTCTCTCTTTGAGTCAACTACTCACCACATTTTATGCACACGGCAGTGCTAGCTAGCTAGCTAGCTGTAGCTTATGCTTTCAGTACTAGATTCATTCTCTGATCCTTTGATTGGGTGGACAGCATGTCAGTTCATGCTGTAAGAGCTCTGATAAGTTGGAGGACGTCCACCGGAAGCTGTCATAATTACTGTATAAGTCTATGGAAGGGGGTGAGAACCAAGAGCCTCCTAGGTTTTGTATTGAAGTCAATGTACCAAGAGGAGGACGGAAGCTAGCTGTCCTCCGGCTACACAATGGTGCTACCCTACAGAGTGCTGTTGAGGCTACTGTAGACCTTCATTGCAAAACAGTGTTTTAATCAATTATTTGGTGACATGAATATATTTCGTATAGTTTTATATAAAAAGGATATCTTTTTCAATGTTTTACCATTTTTATTTTAATGAAGTTCACTGAGGAGGATGGTCCTACCCTTTCTCTGAGGAGCCTCCACTCCAACAGACATGTATGAAATGTTATATATTTTTTCTGTCTTTTGTCATTCTATAAAAGAGAATATGTGAGAAAAGAACATAGACACACACATACCACTTTCTTCAAAAGATCATCAATCAACCAAAGCTTGATCCATCCATTGTTTTATCCATCACAACAACTTTCCTCTAGGTTGTTCAGTTCACTTGCTTCTCCACTCCTCAGTGAAATCAAGGCTAGTTGGCAAACGTCAAAGTGCTGCAACCACCCACTCTGATACTGATACAAGCCCTGTTTGCAATGTATACCCACATTTTTTATGTTGCTGTCAATTATTTCCAATGTGTACAAAACATTAGAAACACCTGTTCTTTCCAAGACATAGACTGACCAGGTGAAAACTATTATCCCTTATTGATGTCACATGTTTTAGAGGATGAATGGGCAAGACAAAATATTTAAGTGCCTTTGAACAGGGTATGGTAGTAGGTGCCAGGCGCACCGATTTGAGTGTGTCAAGAACTGCAGATGGTGGTTTTTCCACACTCAACAGTTTCCTGTGTGTATCAAGAATGATCTACCACCTGTGTAAAATAGTAAATATTTACTACTTTTCAGAAAGTATTAAATTGTCCACTATTGGTATATTATTTATTATGGCCATCGAAATATTAGCTATTAAAATCAGATCCAACAATATCAATGGCTTAGAAATCCAGGGCTTAAAAACAAAGCTGTCATTGTACGCTGARGAAAAATCAGCAATTTGTATCCCTGCACAGCCTCATAGAGGATCTAGATCATTTTTCTGATCTCTCTAGATTAAAACAGAATTATGATTCGTGCACCATATTACCTATTGTTTTGCAATAAAATAAAGATTTACATGGCCCTGCCTAACAACTTGTTTTTTAAATTATATGACTAAAAAATATTCCTCTTTATTTGGAACGGCAAACCAGACAAAATTAAACGTGCCTATTTATATAATGCATATGAATTCGGAAGGGCAGAAATTATTAAATATTAAAGCATTGCACCTCTCACTAAAGGCTTCAGTCATACAAAAACTATACTTAAATCCAAACTGGTTCTCTAGCAGATTAGTAAGAATGGCATTTTTACCTTCATTCAGATAATCTCCAAAATATCGCTATTTTTAAACGAGCCATATAAAGCTGGCTGCAATTTCAGTTTAATCCACCAGGAAAAAAACWGAACAAATATTATAACAAATATCACAGTATGGTTAAACTCAAATATACTAATTGATTTAAAAAAATGAAAAAATAATAATCTTAAATAATAATCTTTATGAATAAATAGGACTGGTGGAGTTAAGTCTCACATGCAGTGAACAAAAAATATATGGAAATGTCTGCTCTATCCAAAATTACAACCGATTGCAGCATTACCGCAACAATGCAGGAGGCAAGTGGAATGAGGAAAGGGTAAGGAACTTGACTGTTGGCCCTGCATTAAAGACCACAATTGTGATAAATAAAAAAAGTATGTCAGTTTCATTTAAGGACCAAAAAATGTACAGCTGCACCATACAGGTTACAACATAGTTGGGAAGAGATTTCCCATGTACCGATTCCATGGCACATGGCACATGGCACAACTGATACAAAACGAAGCCGGATTAAAAAAAGTTGAGTTTTTCTATGTAAATTATTATACAAAATTCTTGCAACCAATATAATGTTATATACAACCATCCCAGCTCTGCATATTTTGCTGCGAAGAGACAGAATCATTAGGTCACTTGTTTTTGGTACTGCCATACAGTATGTAGCCTGTTTTTGGTCGCAGGTTCGGGGATAGCAAAACAATTGCAACATCTACTTGGAGCTAACTCTGCAAATAACACTGCAGTGTCATTCTAAAAGTCATAGTCAATTGATCAATAATATAAACTTACTCTTAGCAAAAACAATTGTTTAATTTACAATCTGTAGAAACTATGAGAATAGAAAGGTTCAGAAACGGTCCACCAGCATTGGAGTCAACATGGGCCAGCACCCCTGTGGAACACTTTTGACACCTTGTAGAGTTCATGCCTGATGAATGGAGGCTGTTCTGAGGGCAAAAGGGGTGCAACTCAATATTTGGAGGGTGTTCCTAATGTTTTGTACACTCAGGTTGTGTGCAGGTGCACTTAGTTAAACATGTTTTTCCCATAGGTTCACTAGGTGCAGGTGTGGACATTCCCCCTCTGGGTAGGTGTACTGAGGATGTCTATTTGGCATGTGATGTGATGAACAGTTTGCATCCAAATGGCACCCTAAGGCTCTGGTCAAATGTAGTCAACAATTTAGTACTTAGACCATAATGACAAGGTTGATACCGACCCAGAGGGAGATGACATTTTGAGGGTCTGAATGCTGATAATGCTGATATCAAACTGATTTGCCKATTTTTGCAGCTCTGGTAAACAACACTGTTCTCCCAAGAGTGAATGCAAATGATGAGCATATAAAACATGTGTATCAACAAACACAGTTCTGCTATTTCTTTAAGGGTCACAACATAAGTCATTTCTATGTTCACTCAATTTCTAAATATTCAGTTATATATTAGTTGCCTCAGAGAGCAAGACTCAAATGTTGGACCCAGTAAGACAGACTGAGAGGCCCTATACACACTCTAGTTATACAACTGATGTCCAAAGCATTGGACACAACTGTTTTAATAAATCGGAAAGTTTTGGAGACACCACACAATGGTTGTGTAAATATGTTTGTGCAGACAAACTCTCTGTTGCATCTTAAGAATAGCAGTTGTGTATCGCAACTATGGTGTCAAATGCCTTGTACATCAGTTGCACATTGGGTTACAAAATTCTGGAAAATGTCAATAAATCCCCTGTTTTTTTAAATCCCAGTTGGAAGATTCCTAGATTCAGGAGGGAATAAGCAGGAAATCCGGAATTAGGATTTCTGGAAAACCAGGGAATTTATTGAAAGTTCCTGGAATTATGCAACCCTAGTTGTACAACCTATGTGTGTACAGGGCCTGAGAGAGAACCTCTGATCTGGCACAAGTTGTACTAATCCGATTAAACAAATGGCACTCTAGTCCCTCTAGTGCACTACTTTTGACCATAGGCACTAGGATACCATTTGGTACAGATCTGTAGTGTGTATTTGCCTTTCTGGTCTAATTGCTAATATTTATTGTCTAGATTAGGAACATTGCATGTTATATACTGTTCTACTGTAGGAACATAAGACAAATTAGGTTATATGTCAGAGAAGACATGCAATGTTGTGTTTTGTCATTATGCTAAATACTGCTTTGGGAGCTGTGTGTGTGTGTGTGTGTGTGTGTGTGTGTGCGTGGCGTGCGTCGGCGTTCTGCGGTGCGTGCGTGCGTGGTGCGTGCGTGCGCTGCTGCGCTGCGTGCCTGCTGCAGTGCTGGTCGTGCCAAGTGGCGTGCGCTGCGTGCGTTGCGTGATGCGTGCGTGCGTGCGTTGCGGCGTGCGTGCGTGCGTGCGTTGCGTGCGTGCGTGTTGTGTTGATCATGAATATTTCCTCCTTGTTTTGGTGTGTAACAGGCCTCCAACAACTTATATTACATATTTTTCACAGGCTTGCATCCTCACTTCAATCTTAATAATGACAATCTTTCATAGCTGTTTCAAATGTCCCAATGTTTCTAACCTCTCCAAGGGCTAATAACAAATGAATAGTTAACTTAGCCCTACCGCCGTACAGTTCTATTGCTAGCCATAGGTTTTGCCGCTTAGGTCTGAACAAAACAAACAAGTATTAAGCTACAACAGGAGTTAGGCGAACTCAGATTCAACTACATAGTGGAATTCTATAGAGCATTCTCTAGAATTGTGCTGATTAAATCCTGATGATAAACTATTCTACCCAGCCACGAGGAGGCCTGGCTGAGAGAGGACTCTCTTCCGGATGGACGAGCGAGCCCTTCATTCTGTATCATCGCTGGAATGGAATTTTAATGGACACACGTAGTCAGAACCGTGCGTTATTCAAAGGGATGTTTTCTGATATGCGAAATCTCTGTAACGTTTCCACCCCACCCTAGTTCCAAAGTCCACGGTGCCATTACCATGAGCCCGTCCTCCTCATAGCTCCCTCCCCACCCCACCTCGCTATGCCCCTACTACAGTGTTCTGATGAAATAAAAGTGAAAACTTATCCATGAGGAGGGATAAGGCCATGTGTTGCGTCCCAAAAGGCTACCCTATATCCATCCCTATAGGGCGCATGGTACAGATCAAGTTATGTGCTACACAACTCTAGATCGCGAACTAGTGTTTCCACTTGATAATACCACGCCTGGTTGGAACATAACTCCTGGTGAGCCTTACGACTCCTATCCCCCTGGAACAGTGCAAAGTCCAGAGTTACAAGCACCCCACTGTGGCTGAGCTTGGTACTGCCATTGCCAGCTCAATTATACTGTAACCATTGATATGAAAGAACACGTACTGTATGCAATATGGATGGTTTGGTAAGTAAATTAATAAGTGCAAGCAGAGATATGTTTTGGATAAAAATGTACTTGCATTTTTCATGACCCACCTACCACAACATGCATTCATCCTTCTCCAAATGATGGAACAACAGAGAGAGCGAGAGAGCGAGAGAGACACACACAAAGACACAGAGTTTTTTTTGTTATTCCTACTTTTTGGTTCTTAGCCTAATATAACATCTAGATGTTTCATCAGACAGTGAGTGACCACTGGACAGGAAGTCTTTGATAACAGACCGTTTTCTATAATCCCCCAGGACATTAATCAACATGCTTCTATCTACCATCCTTCTTTCTCTCCCTATTCCTCCCCAGAGCTCCCTGACATTGTAACGTTAAACTAAAAGTCTATTTCAGGAGGAAATTGGTCCCTTTGTGTTAGCAGAGAGGGAATTATGCAACAAACAAATACCAACCCCTTGTCATTTGAATTACCTCTCTCTCTCTCACTGTCTGTCTCTCTCTCTCTCTCTTTCCAACTGAAAACAAACTTTTCCGTTTGTCCCCAGGTGAGAAAATAGAGCGAGAGAGAAAGAGAGACAGGAAAGAGAGAGATAGGTAATGAAGTAAGTTCATTTGAGATAGAATGATTTGGTTTTCTTATGTTGCTTCGCGTTCTTGTTTCCAGAATTTCTCTTAATTGGTTGTGTCCCCATTCAGACGAGCTGACAACAAAAGACGACTGGAGAAGGGGAGGAAAGACAGAATGAAAGAAAGGGGGATGAGGACTTCATGAGCACTTCCTCTGTGACAGKTTATGCAACAGTCATTTGGTTGATGTTATACCGGTAGGTGTTATAACACCATTAAAGAAATTCAACAAAAGTGTTATGAAAAAGTGTCTCATCCGGCTCTGGACCGACTGAGACAATATCATCAAGTTTTTAAGGTCAAAGTCTGTAGTCTTTAAAGAATTCTAATACAGTGATAAACTCTCTATCTCTCTCCCTCTCTCTCGCTCTTACTTCTCCTGATTGTGTTCAGGACATTCTGGTGGGAATCCGCCACACCTCATCCAGTCCCAGCCTATCCAAACAGCTGTTCACAACAGCTGCACCATTGAGTGGCCCAAACAGACAAAGTCCTCTATCCACCTGCCACCTACAAGCTCTACCTCTCTCGCTCTCCCTCTCTACCTCTCTGTCTCCCTCTCTATCTCTTAGTCTCCCTCTCTATCTCTTAGTCTCCCTCTCTATCTCTTAGTCTCCCTCTCTACCTCTTAGTCTCCCTCTCTCCCTCTGTCTCCCTCTACCTTTCTGTCTATCTCTGTCTCCCTCTCTATCTCTTAGTCTCCCTCTCTATCTCTTAGTCTCCCTCTCTATCTCTTAGTCTTCTTCTTCTCTTAGTTGCCCTCTCTATTTCTTAGTCTCTTCTCTATCTCTTAGTCTCCCTCTCTACCTCTGTTCCTCTCTACTTCTGTCTGTCTATCTCTGTTCTCTCTATCTCTCTCATGTCTCTTCCTCTTATTTTAGCTCCCTCTCTATTTCTCTTAGTTCCTTTATCTTTAGTCTCCCTCTCTATCTCTTAGTCTACCTTTATTAACCAGGTAGGCTAGTTGAGAACAAGTTCTCATTTAACAACTGCGACTGGCAATCTAAACAGAAAGCAGTTTGACACATACAAACAGAGTTACACATGGAATAAATAAACATACAGTCAATTAATAGATAATTATATATATATATAAAATAAAAATGACACAAACAAAAACTCCCTCAGTAAGTATAGTCAAAGTAGTTCATTGTTGAGGAGGGGTTTGTCTGGCGTTCCTGCACAAAGCTTCCAAGTTCTGACCACAGTCTTACGAAGATGAGAATTAAGCACTCCCTCATTTTTGGACCACAGTTTACGAAGATGAGCAATAAGCCACTCCCTCTCAGTTTTCTGACCAACAGTTTACGAAGATGCGCAATAAAGCCACTCCCCTCTGAGTTTTCTGAACCACAGTTACGAAGATGAGCATAGCCACTCACTCAGTCTTTTGACCAGCTTAG
>NC_036851.1:37637208-37667274 GCF_002910315.2 Salvelinus sp. IW2-2015 | reverse complement strand
CGAAGATGAGCAATAAGCCACTCCCCTCTGAGTTTTCTGACCACAGTTTACGAAGATGAGCAATAAGCCACTCCCCTCTCAGTTTTCTGACCACAATGTCCGGTGACAAGTACACTCACTCACAACTCACACTTGTTGTATATTAATAACATCTGTATGTGTGTGCGTGCGTGTGTGTGAACAATGGATGAGATAACACTACTACTCAAAACCACAGAATGGTGTGTGATTTATACATTATTGGTGTTAATCAAATATAACTAATCTATAAAGGGAGTATAAGCACTTCACCTCACACTCATTTGTGTTCTAAAATGGCATGTCTTTAGACAGCTGACGGAAGACTTCTGACAATTATGATATGATAGTAGGCTAGGCTACCCTTCCGTATGCATGGTGACTCCACTCCTCCTGTTAAAGAATCCACTCAATTTAGATAGGAAGAGGGGGGGGTAGTTGCCCTGATGGTAGTTGGTAGCCTATCCATGACAGTGCACTGGACAGGCACTCATTAAACACAGCCAACGGAACCTCTTCACACTAACTAACAGAAGGCAGCAGTCCTATAGGCTACAGTCCTGTAATCGAATGGAAATGGAAGGACACCAGTCCAGTCTGCATAGTAACCAAGCCAGGCAAAGATTCTTGAAATAATGTGCATTTAAATACTGAAGTTTGTGAAGTCTTTGAAGCTTAAGAAGAGACATGAGATTCAGCAATTGGAATAAAGTTATTGCCATGAATGTATTGCGGTTATTAACAGCCTAATGTTATAAGAGTAGCCTAGTAGCACATCGATAAAGACCATCAAAGGCATTTGGTGGATATCGGATTTAATGAGAGGGGGATTCTATATTTTTTTATTGGAAAGGCATTCCATGAAGGACCTAAATTAATATTTACAGCAGCAACGATTTATGTACAGTATCAGTCAAAAGTTTGGACACACCTACTCATTCCACGATTTTTCTTTATTTTTACTATTTTCTACATTGTAGAATAATAGTGAAGAAATCAAAACTATGAAATAACACATATGGAATCATGTTGTAACCAAAAAAGTGTTAAACAAATCAAAACATATTTTATATTTGAGATTCTTCAAAGTAGCCACCCTTTGCCTTTATGTCAGCTTTGCACACGCTTGGCATTCTCTCAACCAGCTTCATGAGGTGCTCCTCTGGAATGCATTTCAATAAACAGGTGTGCCTTGTTAAAAGTTAATTTGTGGAATTTCCTTTCCTTCTTAATGCGTTTGAACCAATCAGTTGTGTTGTGACAAGGTAGGGGTGGTATACAGAATATAGCCCTATTTGGTAAAAGACCAAAAGTCCATAATATGGAACAGATAAAATAAGCAAAGAGAAATGACAGTCCATCATTACTTTAAGACATGAAGGTCAGTCAATCCGGAAGATTTCAAGAACTTTGAAAATGTCTTCAAGTGCAGTCGCAAAAACCATCAAGCTCTATGATGAAACTGTCTCTCATGAGGACCGCCACAGTAAAGGAAGACAGGAAGCAGAGTTACCTCTGCTGCAGAGGATAAATTCATTAGAGTTATCTGCACCTCTGATTGCAGCCCAAATAAATGCTTCACAGAGTTCAAGTAACAGACATATCTCAACATAGACTGCGTGAATCAGGCCTTCATGGTCGAAATTGTTGCAGAGAAAGCACTACTAAAGGACACCAATAAGAAGAAGAGACTTTCTTGTGCCAAGAAACACGAGCAATGGACATTAGGCTGGTGGAAATCTGACCTTTGGTCTGATGAGTCCAAATTTGAGATTTCTAGAATTCAAGGCATACTTAACCAGCATGGCTACCACAGCATTCTGCGGCGATACGCCATCCCATCTGGTTTGCGCTTAGTGGGACTGGCATTTGTTTTTCAACAGGACAATGACCCAAAATACACCTCTAGGTTTGTGTAAGGGCTATTTGACCAAGAAGGAGAGTGATGGTGCTGCGTCAAATGACCTGGACTCCACAATCACCCGACTTCAACCGAATTGAGATGGTTTGGGATGAGTTGGACCGCAGAGTGAAGGAAAAGAAGCCAACAAGTGCTCAGCATATGTGGGAACTCCTTCAAGACTATTGGAAAAGCATTCCTCATGAAGCTGGTTGAGAGAATGCCAAGAGTGTGCAAAGCTGTCATCAAGGCAAAAGGTGGCTACTTTGAAGAATATAAAATATATTTCGATTTGCTTAAAACTTTTTTGGTTACTACATGATTCCATGTGTGTTATTTCATATTTTTAATGTCTCCACTATTATTCTATAATGTAGAAAATAGTAAAATAGTAGAAAACAGTACCAAACTTTTGACTGGTACTGTATATAAATGTACAACTAGTATTTTATGAATAGTAATAACAGACTGCAACCTGCATTCCAAGCACAACTGCTATACACCAAGCAACTTGCGCCCGAGACTACAAAGCAGAGGTTGGTCTGAGCTGAAGATTATCAACATCGCGTGTCCACTGTCCTCCTCAATAGTCAGGGTGTGTGCCTGTTTCTAAGTTGATCCTGATGAACTCCAGCGCATAGAAGGATCTCTCTCTCCCTCTTTCTGCTATGAAGGTATTTCATTCGATGTGACACAATAGGCAAGAATGTTATAATCGTATTATTAAATGGCGCGTGATGTGTACATTTGCTAATGAGAATTCTAAYCTTTAGAATATTTTACACAGCATAATGCTTCGTGGTTTTGAATAGCGCTTGCCGAGACATTTAGGAACATTTTGAATTGTGTAACTGTATAGGCCTACTTGACTATCTACTCTGGTCGGTCTGTCCGTTTAAAGTCATAGTAGCCTACTCTATACACTTGGCACGTGTAACTTTGATCACAACTATGTGGTCAACAACGTAGAGGAATTTGCTACCCGTGTCAATCTGAACTCGATTTCAGAACCAAGGACAGTTCCCACCTGCTCCACCTGGGAGACCGACGCGCGAGGTTTCCCGACTTCCGGACTCAATTGATCTTAAAAGTTCTTATACTATTTCAAAAGTCATAGGTCCACACAACTTTGGAAAGAAGGGACTTGAAGGATCATCATTTTGATGGGATCGGATGACTGAACCTCGAAGTCTTGATAAGGCTACGACAAGATTTTAATAAATGCTACCAGGTAAGAAATTAACTCTCCTGTTTTAGGCTAGGCTACTCACAGCGCTCCAGATCACAAATGCTTTTGCATCTATATAGCATGAGCTGACGCATTGCTTACACGCACATTATTTAATGCTCTTTCTACATCTCTATAGCCTACAATACATGATAGTCTGATGATAACAGCGCTATTACAACATGTGGATTGTTAAGAATACAGGGAATAAAGAACAGGATAGCTACGGTCTGTAGCTGACTGTCTTGGCACAAATAGCAGTTTATTTTACCACCATATCAATATAGGTTTACGCATTCTAGCCCTATGCTATATGGCAACATTATGCAATTCATGGAAATAGCCTACACATAGACTATTTTCGATTCTAAGAAAGATTATGAATTTACAAGCTGTTTGAATATAATTTTGAATCAATTGATAATAAACACAGGCACATGTAGCTGCCACTCCCACTGGAGTCAAGGCTCTATTGTTCTACAGGCACATTATCTAATACAAAGTGTGACAGGTCTGAATAATTACTTAAAACAGTATATTTTTTGAATGAAATTTTCTTAGACTGTCCATTGTTTATTACATAATTATAGCCAAGTTATTGCAAACCAGTAGGCTATATAGAAATTACACACAGGTTTATGACGCAAATATTTAAGAGTTATGATGATAACTTGTTATTTAGAGCAGGGAATTTTATTTTAATTTTATTGAGTGCCGAGCTGTAGTCTACAAACAGAGAAATATACCAATTAATGAACACACAGAAAAAACTGCCGGTGCCAAACAATAATAGCCACACTACATGAGACGTCAAATATCTGTTCTAAAATGTAATGCTCACCATAGCAGCAGATTAAGGTAGCCTATAGGCCACCATAGCAGCAGATAAGGTAGGCCTATAGGTCACCATAGCAGCAGATAAGGTAGGCCTATAGGTCACCATAGCAGCAGATAAGTAAGCCTATAGTCACCATAGCAGCAGATAAGGTAGGCCTATAGTCACCATAGCAGCAGATAAGGTAGGCCTATAGGTCACCATAGCCAGCAGATAAGGTAAGCCTATAGTCACCATAGCAGCAGATAAGGTAAGCCTATAGGTCACCATAGCAGCAGATTAGGTAAGCCTATAGGTCACCATAGCAGCAGATAAGGTAAGCCTATAGGTCACCCATAGCAGCAGATAAGGTAGGCCTATAGGTCACCATAGCAGCAGATAAGGTAGCCTATAGGTCACCATAGCAGCAGATAAGTAGCCTATAGGTCACCATAGCAGCAGATAAGGTAAGCCTATAGGTCACCATAGCAAGCATATAAGGGTAAGCCTATAGGTCACCATAGCAGCAGATAAAAGTAAGCCCCTATACGTCATCATAGCAGCAGATAAGGTAGGCCTATAGGTCACCATAGGGTAGCAACAGGCACTATATTAATATATTGTTAGATAACATTATGTGGTGAACAGGTAAGATTTGACTTTAATATGTTGCTGAGGCTAATTGGATTTTGTCTGGTTTCTCTTCTAGCTGTAGGCCACTACCTCTGTCCTCTCTGTCCTCTCTGTCCTCTCGGTTAATTCTGTCATCATCTAAATAGAAGGGAATTATTTCCTCTGGTCTCGAGAGAATGCGTAGAAAGTTTTACCGTGGGTGTTATTTCCATATATAAAACGAACCATTCGTCGGTCGAAATGACCAACCGGTGTGTTGGAGGTTTGCGACAAATTACTTTCTGCTGATTTCACAGGGCAAGCTTTTGAGCGTGATGATTTGAGTACGCTTGCCTAGGTCTTATAATTTGTCCAAATGTATGATTTCCTCTTGAACATCACTTCACTAAATTCAAATGTCCATGTATGCCACAGAAATTATTGCCATGAGCAATATGACATTATTGTGCAATGATTGATTTAGGGAAATCTGCTGAAGGACAGCTTTTACTCTCCTCGGAAACTGACATAGATCCTCTATAGGCATATGTAAATGGMATTCATTTTTATTGAGCTCCATTCCTCTTCATGAAACACCTTCAAAATACCTTCCTTCCTTTTTTGAAGTGGCACCCATTGTGTGTTGTGTCTCTTCTCACTATACAGCACCAATAGCCCCATTCATTTCATGTAGAAAGAGTCAAAAGCCTCTTATCACCCCACTGAAAGTAGGTCCTAGTTGGAGGTCTTCTTTTTGGATTGAGCCCAAAACCCTCCTGTGTGAATTTGACACGCAGTCACTAATGCACTATATTGTAGCCTACAATGGCTATTCAATCACACAATTTGGTTTGAATAGGCTTCTGTTTATGGAGTGCAGCTTTTTGATACGTTCACACAAAAACACCAGTTGTCTGTCTGAATGTCGCCGTGTGAGAGCTACTTGAAATCTGAAGTACCTATGTGAGTTGGATTCAGCCGCGGACCTTTTTCAGTTCATTTTGAAGCCCATTGAGTCATGGACATTCTCACACTGTGCTGGTGAAAATCCCCTAGCAACGCAGAGATGAGTGTCGGGGGAAGGACTTGAAGTTAACATTTTGGCTCATTTTGAGGAAAAATMGAATTGATCAGCATTTTTGGGGGGTTTGTGTGCATGCGTGTGTTTGGATTGAGAGATGAAATGGAGCACTGAAACATAACTAGTCACTTGGAGAGATAAGAAAGCTGGAAAGGTGCTGTATCACATGGGTAAATCTAAATCATGATTATTTCCCAGTCACAAATAGATTCCACCTTTAAGCTTATCTGTCTAGAATAAGAAGTGTTATCCCCTTATGATTACAGGTCTTATTCCCATTCATCAACACAAGGTGTCTATTGTTGTTTTAGGGGGTGAGTGATTGTACCTTCAGAAGTATTCACACCCCTTGCCTTTTTCCACATGTTGTTGTCGATTCTGCGTTACTGGCCTACACACATTACCTCATCATGTCTAAGTGGAATTATGTTTTTAGATATTTTTTGTTTTACAAATGAATAAAAAATGAAAACCTGAAATGTTTGAGTCAATAAATATTCAGCCCCTTTGTTATGGCAAGCCTAAATAAGTTCAGAAGTAAAGATTTGATTAACAAGTCACATAATAAATTGCATGGACTCACTCTATGTACAATAAAACTGTTTAACATCATTTTGAATGACTAAATAGTCTCTGTACCCACACATACAATTATCTGTAAGCTCCCTCAGTTGAGCAGTGAATTTCAAACACAGATCCAACCACAAAGACCATTGATGTTTTCCAATGCCTCGCAAAGAAGGTCAGCTATTGGTAGATGGGTTAAACAAAAGCAGACATTGAATATCCCTTTGAGCATGGTGAAGTTATTAATTACACTTCGGATGGTGTATCAATACACCCAGTCACTACAAAGATACGGGCGTCCTTCCTAACAATTGCCGGAAAGGAAGGAAACCGCTCAGGCATTTCACCATGAAGCTGATGGTAACTTTAAAACAGTTACAGAGTTTAATGGCTGTGATAGGAAAAAACTGAGGATGGATCAACAACATTGTAGTTACTCCACAATACTTAACGTAATTACAGAMTGAAAATGAAGAAGCCTGTACAAAATATACATCCTTTTTGCAATAAGGCACTAAAGTAAAACTGCAAAAAAATGTGGCAAAGAAATTAACTTTATGTCCTGAGTACAAAGCATTATGTTTGGGGCAAATCCAACACAACACGTCACTGAGTTTCAAACATGGTGGTGGCTGCCTTATGTTATGGGTATGCTTGTCATCGGCAAGGACTAGGGAGTGTTTTAGGATAAGAATAAATGGAATAGAGCTAAGCACAGTCAAAATCCGAGAGGAAAACCTGGTTCAGTCTGCTTTCCAACAGACACTAGGTGTAACGACAGTCATATTCGTTCTCCTCCTCAGYCGAGGAGGAGCATGGGTCGGACCAACACGCAGCGAGGTATGTAGACATAAATGATTTATTTAATGAAGACGAACACGAAAAAACACTTGCATAAACTACAAAACAACAAACGACGTTAAACAGACCTGAACTTGTCGAGTTCGTTCATTTCATTCATTCATTCATTCATCTTTTCATTTCGTTCGTTCTTTCCTGTTCGTGCGTTCATTGTTTTTTATGTTCACAAGTTCAGGTCTGTTTAACGTCGTTTGTTGTTTTGTTTTATGTCAAGTGTTGTTTCTGGGTGTATAGGTGCGCGACGGGTCCTCGTACCCATGTTTATTTTATGTATGTATATTTTCYTGTTTGGAGCATGTTAAGTGGACATTTATTAAAAGTCTCCATTTACACTCCGTCTAACTCTCCTGCGCCTGACTTCCCTGCCACCTATACACACGACCCTGACACTAGYAGACAAATTCACCTTTCAGTGGGACAATAACCTAAAACATAAGGCCAAATATACACTAGAGTAGCTTACCAAGATGACATTGAATGTTTCTGAGTGGCCTAGTTACAGTTATGAAAATATATGTCATGACTTGAAATTGGCTGTCTAGCAATGATCAAAAACCAACTTTTTTAAAGAAAATGTTCAAATATTGTACAATCTACATGTGCGAAGCTCTTAGAGACTTACCCAGAAAGACTGACAGCTGTAATCGCTGCCAAAGGTGCTTCTACAAAGTGTTGACTGAGGGGTGRTAATACTTATGTAAATTTGATATTTCTGTACTTCATGTTCAATAAATTATCGAACATTTCTAAAAACATGTTTTCACTTTGTCATTATGGGGTATTGTGTGTAGATGGGTGAGAAATAACATCCATTTAATCCATTTTTAATTCTGTCTGTAATCAAACAAAATGTGGGTATGAATTATTTCTGAAGGCACTGTATGTATTTTGTATTAAATATTTATATCCATCTTAGCATGAATTGCTTAATTGTTTCTTCGTTGAAATGTTAAAACAAATTAAGAACCTACGCCATCATTTTCACATTACAGACTGCGCATCAATCATACTTAAACCAATGACTATATAATACTTAGTATACTCACACCGGCCAATCATACGTATACCAATGYTAATACCCATTATATTACCAATGTTATGATAGACAAAATCAGACATATTTAATCTATGAAGGCTGTATTTGAGCAGTGGCTTGAGCAGCTGGGCTCTCTGTCTGAGGGCTAACAAGGCTTAGGCTCCTTCTGGCTCCACCATGTGTTGTATGATGGTGTTCAGGTCCGTTAGGGAGGTGGGGTCAGTCCTTTCAACACTGGCTGCTGTCTGACATCTCATCACCTGATCAGGGTGTCACTTGACACAGCATGGGGACATCTACCAACTAATGAAGGTGTCATGCTCCAAGATAACATTAACGTTCATATGAAGATGCCATGCTCTTTTTACCAAAAGGACATCAACACCCATGTAAAGGTGCCACACACCATTATCTTCCAAGAGGACATAATCATTTGTTCTTAAACGACTCACCTGGATAAATAAAGGTTCAATAAATAAAAKCATGAAAATTATACATCACCGTCCATATGAAGGTTCCARCATGCACCATTTACCAAGATGACAAGCTGCAATCTATTTGACCTGAATGTCCAGCACAGTAGAATTTATTCTAGACTGTTCTACATCAATGTATTCACAAGCTTCTGCTGCCCACAGTTGATGCAAACAGAAGCTTAACTGGGACTCTTTGTACAGTTGAAGCCAGTGAACTATACTGTACCAACTGTCATCTGTATGATCTTCAAGACCTGTGTTTGGTTGAAACACATGCTCAAAGCAACAACTGTACTTAGTCACTCAATAGTTGGTTGTTATTTGGATCCAAGAGAGAGGTACATTGTATTGGAGGCGGTTGACTAATGTAGCCTATGTTGCTAGAGTGATCTGAGTTGGAGAGACAAACAGCTTTTCCATGCACGTGATGTGAGGCTGATGTGGGGTGGGTACTGTATGTGTGTGCTATCTGGCTAGCTGAGGGTTCAAAGCGGAGCAAGGCACACTGTTTTCTCTTTTTGAACTCCTGTTTCACAGGGAATAATTGTGCAGAGACAGCTGGGTAGGGAGGAAGCGGCTCTCTTGGCTGCCGAGTGCAATCGTGACGGCCGATTCTGCCACGAGCCAGATTTAATGTGATCAAGGCCTGATAGAAGATACCTAAGAACTAAGAGGAGGCGGAGTGAGCGTTGACAGTCGTAGCAGCAGCTCCAAATCACGTCAAATTACTCTTGGTTTTCTCTGTCTGTTATCTATCTCCTGGTTCAGGAAAATGTTAAGTATGGCCTCTGCTCAGTGGCAAATGTTTCCTTAATATTGTCACAAATATAATTTGATATATCTACCTACCTCCAATCTTCAAGCTTGTGTGTCCCCAAATCTCTTCAACACACACCTGGGGGATTTGTGGTAGCACTTTGTTAGCTATCACCAGACAAAAATCCACTCTTGGATCAAAATGTTGTATAACTGAGCCAAATTAAAGGTATCTGGTGGAGCAATCATGTGTCAGCATGCTATATCTGTAGGAGACTTTTAGCATCTATGCCAGTCAGTCCTTAGACCTTACCATGGCCTAGTTCCTGTCCCTTCTTGGTCTTCCTGCTTGGCACTGATTCGTCCATTAAACTCCCATTCTCTGATGGGCTCGGCGAATTGAGAGCCCCCACCGAACCCATCTGGTCCAAGTGACAGTCGAGCGTGATGATTCGATTTCTAACATCAATAAAACTGTTTTGGGTCACCTGGAGCTACCCCGTAGCTCATGCTGGAAGACTGTGGCTCAGTCCCAATAATCTTGTTCACTACTCCCCACACAGTTTTAAGCATTGGATTGGTGTTAGGCATTGGCTAGAGGGAGTTATCATATACCAGCCATATCCTTCAAATTTATGAAGGTTAGTGAAGAAGTACACACTTTGAGAGAAAGGAGATATTATTGGAATGCACAATATGAGGCAGGAAGAAGGATCTGGCTGGCATATATGTAGGCTTCATGATCTCACCATGCCAATCACAAAGAAGAAGAAACTATACAATGAAACAAATATAAATTATATAAAGAATGATTGTAAAAAGATTTGAATCACCTTAAATGAAATTTTGGGCAATAAGGCAAACTCCATCATTCATTGAATCAGATGGCTCATTCATCACAAAACCCACTGATATTGCCAACTACTTTAACCTTTTCGGGCTAGGGGGCAGTATTTTCACTTCCGGATGAAACGCGTGCCCAAAGTAAACTGCCTGCTACTCAGGKCCAGAAGCTAGGATATGCATATAATTGGTAGATTGAGATAGAAAATACTCTAAAGTTTCTAAAACTGTTTGAATAATGTCTGTGAGTATAACAGAACTGATATGGCAGGCAAAAACCTGAGAAAAATCCATCCAGGGGGAAAAAATGGAGGTCACTCTCTTTTCAATGAGTTTTCTATGGGGATCTAGATTTCTGTGGCACTTGCTTGCAGTTCCTATCACTTCCATTGGATGTCAACAGTATTTAGAAATTGGTTGATGTCTTTCCTTTGAGAAATGAAGAAGTAGGGCAGTTCAGAATGAGGGTCGAGTGTAGTGTACTGTTTGTTAGGGGCGCGTGACCTGAAAGCTCGCTCCACTTCGTTTTTATCCCCTATTTAACGCAGTATTTCCCGTCTTAAATTTGATCGATTATTTACGTAGAAAAATACCTAAAGTTGTATTAGGAAAGTTGTTTGAAATGTTTGGAACAAGTTTACAGGTAACTTATTAGATATTTTGTAGTCAGTTTTTCTGGATCAAACGCGCCAAATAAATMGACATTTTGGAGATATAACGCCAGAATTAATCGAACAAAAGGACCGTTTGTGATGTTTATGGGACATATTGGAGTGCCAACAAAAGAAGATCTTCAAAAGTAAGGCATGAATTATATCGTTATTTCTGCMTTTTGTGTCGCGCCTGGCGGTTTGAAATATGAATGTTATGTGTTTGTTTGGTGGGGTGCTGTCCTCAGATAATCGCATGGTTTGCTTTCACRATAAAGCCTTTTTGAAATCTGACACGTTGGCTGGATTAACAACAAGTGTGGCTTTAATTTGGTGTATTGCATGTGTGATTTCATGAAAGTAACATTTTTATAGCAATTTAATTTGAATTTGGCGCTCTGCCATTTCATCGGATGTTGTCGAGGGGTTGCGCTYGCGGAACGTCTAGCCGTAACAACTTTTAATGATTTTTTCATCAGCAAGATTAGCAAATTTAGGCATGACATGCCAGCAATAAATGCTTATACTACACATCCAAGTATAACTGACCAAATTATGAAAGACAAGCGTTGTAATTTTGATTTCCGTGAGTGTGGAAGAGGTGAAAAAATGATTGTTGTCTATCAACAATGATAACCCACCTGGTTCTGACAACTTGGATGGAAAATTACTGAGGGCAATAGCGGACGATATTGCAACTCTTATTTCCCATATCTTCAATCTAAGCCCTCAGTCCTGGAGGGAAGCAAAAGTCATTACGCAACCCAATAATAGTAAAGCCCCCTTTACTGGCTCAAATAGCCGAACAATCAGCCTGTTACCAACCATTAGTAAATGTTTGGAAAAAATAGTGTTTGACCAGATACAATGCTATTTTACAGTAAACAAATTGACAAGAGACTTTCAGCACGCTTATAGGGAAAGACATTCAACATGCATYGCTGAGAGAAATTGATAATAAAAAGATTGTGGGAGCTGTTTTGTTAGACTTCAGTGCGGCTGTTGACATTATTGGTCATAGTCTGCTGCTGGAAAAACGTATTTTTTATGGCTTTACACCCCCTGCTATATTGTGGATAAAGAGTTACCTGCCTAACAGAACACAGATGGTGTTCTTTAATGGAAGCCTATCCAACATAATCCAGGTAGAATCATGAATTCCCCCAGGGCAGCTGTCTAGGCCCCTTACTTTTCTCAATCTTTACTAATGACATGCCACTGGCTTTGAGTAAAGCCAGTGTGTCTATGTATGAGAATGACTCAACACTATACATGTCAGCTACTACAGCGACTGACATGACTGCAACACTTAACAAAGAGCTGCAGTCAGTTTCAGAATGGGTGGCAAGAAATAAGTTAGTCCTAAATACAGTACTTCTAAAACTAAAAGCATTGTATTTGAGACAAATCATTCACTAAACCCTAAACCTCAACTTAATCTTGAAATGAGTAATGTGGAAATTCAGCAAGTTGAGGAGACTAAACTGTCACCTCAAAACATYTTGATYSAACAGTAGCTAAGATTGGCAGAAGTCTGTCCATAATAAAACMCTACTCTGCCTTCTTAACAACACTATCAATAAGGCAGGTCCTACAGGCCTTAGTTTTGTCACGCCTGGACTACTGTCCAGACAAGTGGTCAGGTGCCACAAAGAGGGACTTAAGAAAATTAAAATTGMCTCAGAACAGGGCAGCACGATTAAATGTACATGGAAATATAACATTAGTAATATACATGTCAATCTCTCATGGCTCAAAGGAGAGGAGAGATTGACTTCATCACTACTTGTTTTTGTAAGAAGTATTGACATGCTGAATGCACCGAGCTGTCTGTTTAAACTACTAGCACACAGCTCAGACACCCATGCACACCCCACAAGACATGGCACCAAAGGTCTCTTCACAATCCCAAAGTCTAGAACAGACTATGGGAGGCACACAGTACTACGTAGAGCCATGGCTACATGTGTAGGACTCGAACCGCCCAGTTTATAAAGACATTTATATATTTGGAATTTATTTTGCATTGTTGAATATTCATATCTGATTGGCTTGAGGGGCATTCTAAAGCATGCATTATTTCCCTATAATGCATGTTATATCTGCATTGTAGAATTCAATGGCTATAGATCATTCTTACATGTTCTATATTCGAGCTGCTTTTGAAAGCAAAAGTTGAATTGAAAACAGTATTGGCATTGTTGAATTCAATTTTTATAACAGCAACGTAGGACTGATGGTTTGGTTAGCTAACGTCTGTTTGTTTGGATACCAAGGCAACTACTGTAGCTATCTTGTAAACTTAGTAGCTACTTCAGTGGGTTTTGAACAAATTTCTACCGGCAAATGAACACATTTCTAGGAGCAAATGAGTTAAATTATAGCCATGGTATAAAGGGATAATCAACTCGGGGCTCTATGCGTTCTCCGCTAGCGCGTTGTGGAACACCTTTCACGTGATTCATTATTTTCCATAGAACACATAGCCCCTCCTTGATTATCCCTTACGTAGTGGTGAGCTTCTGTAGAGATGGCATATTCAGCAGCAATCATTGTACTTGTTCCGGCTAATTTGCTTCATTGTCTGTTGCTGTGTCTGCTGCTGGGGTGTGGCTGAACACTATCACACACGCACGCACACACACACACAAGAGATGCATCAGGGGCCCACACACCTGTCTCTTATACACATCTAGATGTGTATAAGAGACAGGTGGTATACGTTCTGATATACCACGGCTGTCAGCACTCAGGACTCGAACCGCCCAGTTTATAAAGACATTTATATATTTGGAATTTATTTTGCATTGTTGAATATTCATATCTGATTGGCTTGAGGGGCATTCTAAAGCATGCATTATTTCCCTATAATGCATGTTATATCTGCATTGTAGAATTCAATGGCTATAGATCATTCTTACATGTTCTATATTCGAGCTGCTTTTGAAAGCAAAAGTTGAATTGAAAACAGTATTGGCATTGTTGAATTCAATTTTTATAACAGCAACGTAGGACTGATGGTTTGGTTAGCTAACGTCTGTTTGTTTGGATACCAAGCAACTACTGTAGCTATCTTGTAAACTTAGTAGCTACTTCAGTGGGTTTTGAACAAATTTCTACCGGCAAATGAACACATTTCTAGGAGCAAATGAGTTAAATTATAGCCATGGTATAAAGGGATAATCAACTCGGGGCTCTATGCGTTCTCCGCTAGCGCGTTGTGGAACACCTTTCACGTGATTCATTATTTTCCATAGAACACATAGCCCCTCCTTGATTATCCCTTACGTAGTGGTGAGCTTCTGTAGAGATGGCATATTCAGCAGCAATCATTGTACTTGTTCCGGCTAATTTGCTTCATTGTCTGTTGCTGTGTCTGCTGCTGGGGTGTGGCTGAACACTATCACACACGCACGCACACACACACACAAGAGATGCATCAGGGGCCCACACACAGGAAGAGTGACAGGAAATTATATATGTTACATACTCACACTGTGACCATAAGTTATTACTAACTTTAGCCTAGCTAGAGGAGTAGGTGGGCACATTCCCTCTGTACTAGAAATMCAAAGTACTTTTATAGGGAAGTTTAACATTACACAGTGTACTGCACTACGTTATTTAGAAAATGTTTAAGATTAAGAAGTTTGTCATGACAAACAGTGTCATGACAGTGTAATGTCTACTACAATGGATCAGAGCTAGGCAAAGTTGATCAACATCAGTACCCTTATAGCCTATACCAGTGAACAAAACTGGTCGACAGGACATCAATTCAACTGCAAAACTGGTTGAWATTATGTATTTATAACTGGGTAAGGTTCAGCAACAGCATGTAGGGGAGAGTGGGGTAAGTTGAGCCCTTTTTACATTCAGCATCACTCCCTTAAGGGAAATATAGTATTCTTTCTAACAAATATATTTACATATACACTGATATACAAAACATGACATAGACTGACCAGGTGAATCCAGGTGAAAGCTATGATCCCTTATTGATGTCACTTGTTAAATNAAAGCTATGATCCCTTATTGATGTCACTTGTTAAATCCACTTCAATCAGTGTAGCTGAAGGGGAGGAGACAGGTAAAATAATTATTTTTAAGCCTTGAGACAATTGAGACATAGATTGTGTACGGTATGTGTGCCATTCAGAGGGTGAATGGGCAAGACAAAATATTTAAATGCCTTTGAACGGGGTATGGTAGTAGGTGCCAGGTCCACCGGTTAGTGTCAAGAACTGCATCGCTGCTGGGTTTTTCACTCTCAACAGTTTCCCGTATGTATCAAGAATTGTCCACCACCCAAAGGACATATAGCCAACTTGCCACAACTGTGGGAAGCACTGGAGTCAACATGGGCCAGCATCCCTGTGGAACACTTTCGACACCTTGTTGAGTCCATGCCCTGAGGAATTGAGGCGGTTCTGACGGCAAAAGGTTAGCTTGTCCAAATAAAGGGGTCTCTTAACCCAGGTATGGGTTAAGTTGATCTGCAGGACAGGGTAAGTTAAGTCGCATACACATTTCTGTACAGAATTAAATATTACCACTACGGAATAAAAAAACATGTCTATCTTTATTTCCAGAACACAATTCAACACAATCCCAATCGTGTTTTGTCTTTTTATATTTTTAAGCATCTTTTAATACAGGCTGAACAAACGTAACCATTTTTTTAACATAGGCCAGGCCCTGTTATTACTGTACCTCTTATCCCAGCGATAATGCTTTGCATTACGCCTGGAAAGAAAACACTTTAATATGCTCAACTTGCCATTGGCTCAACCATTAGCTCAACTTACCCCAACGCAAACATTTTGACTATATTAGCCCACCCAGCTACAAGGATGCACATTCACACCCCAACTGATGTATAGAACAATCTTAAGAGTATGTACTTCGGTTTAGATACAAGCATCATGAAACCTCTAACACAATAAATTAATTTAACTTGCTTACCACTTTTTCCATGTGGTTTCATCCTTCACAGACTCCATGAAATGATGACTTCTTCCTAAATATTTGGTCAAATTATTCAATTTGTGTATGGTTTCCTAGAAACAAGGGTGGCTCAATTGAATTTACCCCTTTTGCTCAACTTCACCCCACTCTCCCCTATGAGTGAGATGGTTGATTGCCACACCTTCAACTAACAGCTATAGCTACTATCTCGCATCAGTGAAGAGGTGGTGTCCAGCAGCTAATGTGACTGATTACCTCAGCTTTCCTTCAGAAAGTTCTCCGATGATCAATCATAGTTTGAAATMGAATGTTGATTGTGAAATAGAAATCACAAGAGAAAGTGGTGTATGTGTCAGACCACTTCCTTATATGCTTCCTTAGTGTAAATTGATGTTTCTTGTTGATATCGTGTTGATCACTACTGTGCTTGCGTCCCAAATGGCACACTATTCCCTATAGGCCCTGGTCAAAAGTAGTGCACTATAAGGAATAGGATGCCATTTAGGACGCAGCCCTTTATATCCTATACAGGGAGCCTGCTATCATCTTTCTTTTGCTCACAGTTGAGTCTATATTAAATGGTCATTCATTTATATCCTGAACGTCTATTTCTGAATATCAAGATAATATTCTCTCAATATATTTTCCTATTCATTACAAATGCTTCATTGCTTTGTTTGACAAACCCATGTAGCACTCTCTCTCTCCCTCTTTATCCCTCTCCTTATCTCTCTCTCCCTCTCCCTGTACCTCCAATCAAAATATACTTTCAACCCCTAATATACCAGATATATAACCTCAACATGGTGAGAATTTATTTCAGCAATACTCTTGTCATACTGCCCACTACCCCTCCCCCACCCACCAATACCACCATCCTCTTTTTTTACCCACAATGTTTCCATGGCAACCTCAGTTAGCGAAGAAGAGAGCACTTCCAAGTGTGAGAATATCTCTTTGTAAGGCACGGCAAGCTGATGATAGTTCTTGGGTAATATGGTTCATACTCCATGATGCTGTACTGTAAATGTTTGATTCAGCTTTTTCATTACCGATTCGTCTTCGATTAGCTTCACTTGAAGTAGGCTATGACCACTGTAAATGTTCTGACCTTTTTTTAAGAGCAGAGGCTTTCCAACTGCTATTGCTAAGAAATACAATCAATAAACATGTGGAAAATGCATAGCCTAACGACTCAAACTAAATTCTTCCACTGCTCTATGCTCGCTACATTCTTCAGTCTGAGATTGCCATCATTGAAGTCGTTTGTGGTGACGAGGGGCGTTGTACAAAACAAAGTCATCAGCGATTGGATCGTCTATAACCAATCAGAGTATCAAAGCCAATGACACGTTTTCAAACCGCCYCTTTACCCACGTGTGTTGTAGCTCTGGCCCAACCTATCGGTTTCTGGACCAATCAGATGGTGCCAATGTGTCCGCATTCTGTGAAGCGTTGGGAAGGTACTCAGATCTAGACTCATTGCTTAGAAGAAACTAACGTCCGTGGGCGTGGCGTAGAGTTTGGTCAGAGCAAGGAGTCTGGGTAGTCAGGCAAGACTTTAAGGGTGTGATATCTATCAAGAAATGACACACATAGATGATCAATTGGACAGCCCAGAATTTGACTTTCTATCATATTTTAATGAAGGGCACAAACACATGGAAAGGTTAACATGCTCAGTGAGCATTATAAAGGACAGATTACAAGTTGTGCATCCCAAATGGCACCTTATTTCCTACATAGTCCACTATTTCTGACTAGTGTCCTATGGGCCCTGTTCAAAAGTAGCACACTATATAGGGAATATGGTGCCATTTAAGACGCAGACAAGACTATAAGGCTAACAGGGACCTCATTAACCAGCGGTCCTTTAACTGAAGCATCATTATGAGCAACATAGTAGAAAAAGTGGAGATGCGGATCTTGGAGCAGGGACAGGCACCCAAGACAGAAAACCATTATTATCAAGACAGACGTACACAGATTCAGATCAGACAACAGATCAGCACGACAGGGACGAAGACAGACAGACAGACAGACAGCACAGAGCAGACACGACAGACAGACAGACAGACCAGACAGACTTGTGTGTTTGTGTGTGAGAGAGAGAGAGAGAGAGAGAGAGAGAGAGAGAAGAGAGAGAGAAGAGAGAGAGAGAGAGAGACAGAGAGAGAGAGAGAGAGAGAGAGAGAGAGAGAGAGAGAGACATAAAAATAATGAGGAAATAGTAAAAAATGAGAATTAAGGTATTTAAAAATCTTAGAGCCTAGAGGGCAGTAGATGGGGTGCTGGGAAGATCCAGAGCAGTAAAATAATCCAGTCCTTCTTGTCTCCAACATGCATGCAATCACACTCACTCACTCACGCACGCACGCACCGCACACACACACAACACACACACACACACACAACACACACACACACCACCACACACACACACACACACCACACAGACACACACACACACACAGTGGCTTGCCGAGGAAGGGCGACACACTCACTCATCTGTTGAGATGGCTGCCAGTCTGGTTGTGTGGCCCAAGACAAGTTGCTGGGATGAAGTGCTGCTTGAGGAATGCGCCGAGAGCCATGACCGCCAGTAGCCAGTCTTTAAGATAGAGAGCTCTTATAGAAGGGCTGTAAAGCAACCTTTAAAGGTTGTTGAAAGATTGATGGGGAAATGAAGCCATCTTTTCCCTTTACACCTTAAACTGGACTGGAGGTAGAGAGGAAAGTCTGGATGTTCACACCCTCCTCCCATGAGAAGTAGGAGCAAATAGCATCTGTGATAGTTTGGAATAAATTATATTATTTTATTTTAAAGGGGGCAAAAATACTATTTGAATTACAAATGTGAATGAATTACTTTTATGACTGAAATACCACAATATTGATGCACAGTAACATGAATAATGATATATTGTTCCATCTTCTCTCCTCCACTTGCAACGAGTAACCAAGATGCCACGAGTGTCGAGAGAGGGCTCTAGAGCGATCCACCTCACCCAGCCCCAGCCCCTGTAAGAACCTCCTGTGTCCCACTCCTCTACCCACCACCCACCACACTGACCTCAGCTACCCGACCTGACCATGCCCACCTCCGGCCTCCTCTGCCCCGGGCTCTGGGCCAAGGCTGCCCCATGGTGGTCCCTCCACCTGCTCCTCTTTGACTTGCTCATCCCAGAGGCCCTGCCCAGCCCTAACAACAGATTCCCTCCTTCCACCAAGAGGGAGATCACCATCGATGGGGACCTGGTAATCGGCGGTCTGTTCCCGGTGCATGAGAAGGGCGAGGTGGCGGAGGACTGTGGGAAGATCAACGAGCAGAGAGGGATCCAGAGACTGGAGGCGATGCTGTTAGCGCTGGATGAGATCAACGCGGACGAGCGGCTGCTGCCGGGTCTCAGGCTGGGAGCCCACATCCTAGACACCTGCTCTAAGGACACCTATGCTCTGGAGCAAAGCCTGGAGTTCGTACGAGCCTCCCTCACCAAGGTCCATGAGCCGGGGTTCATCTGCCCAGACGGATCCAACCCCATCCAGGATGACGTCCCTCTGGCCATATCTGGAGTCATCGGGGGCTCCTACAGTGACGTGTCTATCCAGGTACGTTTCTCATAGGAATCTATTCATTAGCTGGTTATGACTGTGTCCAGTTATTTCTATACAYTCTATGGTCCACACAAGTACTTTTACACCTTGTCGACTCACATCTCACCCATAGCAGTCTAAGGTGTCCCCTTTGTGTCATTTTTGTGTGATTCATACTATGAATGAATCCACATACAATGTGATTTTTGATTTTGCCTAATATATGACACATTACAAACAGTTGACCGTAAGGTAGGCTACCCGTACCCACCAGCAGATAGGACGACTAAGTTTCGTTCAGGTTCTTTCAGTCATCACAGATTCCAAAACGAGCCTTGGACAATGCAGATATGCAGTATTTTTACCTGTTAGCCACACATAATTATTCCTTTGCACATTAGGTATCTGGTGTTTAAATGTTTTTTTTCTGTGCCTATGCCTGCACACAGATGTAGGATCTTAACTTGAGGTTTCAAAAGGCTTCTAAAGTTTGTAATTTCCACTTTAAAATGTCAGACTTGATTTGCCCTAACACAAAATGTATCAACCCCTACAAAAAATGGCCATGAATTATAATCCACATAATTAATAATATAATTAATTCACAATTCCTGTTGCTGCAAGATTATTGTCCTGCTGTAGCAAACTGGCTAAAATGAAGATCCTACATCTGTATACCTGCTGGTGATCAGCAGGATCACATCACATGGTCATATGTGAGACGTGCCGGTAGAGACGTGTTGCTAACAGGATGTTGATGCTGACATTGATCAGTATTCAGGTTTCACGAGTGGCAGAGAGAAATGGAGCTGAAACAGAGAGATTGAATAGAGCTCTCAGTTCTCGCTGACAAATCAAAGCTCTCTAACTAATTGGTTCCAGCTGAGATGTTGTCGTGTTCCTCTCCATTAGTTAGTACTCCACATACTGCATTTGTTTGTGTGTGTGTGTGCTTGATTGTGTGTGTGTGTTTATGTTGGAGTGGGTTGCTGTGTCTATAAGTGTGTACACTATGTCTTTGAGATGCTTTCTTGTTCAAAATTCAAAATTTCAAAAAACGTTTTAAAAAGAAGAAGAAAACAGTCACCAGAAGTGGATGGCATCCTATCCCCACCTAGCTGCCTACCTCCGCTGAGCCATAGGAACTTTCCTCTAGCTCCAGCTTTAACAGTTTTGTTTGGCTCTGGTCGGGCTGGAATAATTATCAATCTGGGAGGCTTGCAGTAGCTGCCTGCAGTAGGTGTTTAAAGCTCTCCTCCGCCACGGGATTCGTTCACAGGGACCTCCGTCACATTGTCAGCGCGAATACTTCCGTCCGCAACGCGGGAACGCTGACCTTTCTCCACACCTATGAAGAGGAGCCTGCGGCGACATGGAGTCAGAGACGTAGCTACTTAATTAATGCCTGTTCTCCACTCCCAGGGTTTGGGCTACTGTAATTAACCATGATGCACTAGGCGTAAAGGAGAGGAGGCCAGCGTGAATAATTGTATAATTCAGAGACGGGGCGTTACACTGGGAGGGACGTTGTTAGTTATTGATCATGTCAACGATGGGGCTGATAGAGAGGTGTGTGTGTGTGTACAGTGTGTACAGTGTGCATGCGTGTGTGTGTATGTGTTTGAGTGCATGTTTGTGCATGTGGGCGTGTGTGTATTGCTTATGATGAAGTGATCCCACAGACAGAACGTGTCATCAGGGAGTGTTGCAGCATGTCTGCTACAGAATCCATCAGCACCATGCCAGTCAAAACATGTACGGTTCAGATCACAATATGATCACACTTATGAGCTGTGACTTCATGGGGAGGCTTTTGTAAAGTGCCAAGCCTTGGTGAAACATAGTTTGCTTCCCAAATGTCACCCTTTTCCCGATGTAGTGCACTACTTTTGTCCAGGGCCTATAGGGCTATAGTCAGAAGTAGTGCATTACATAGGGAAAAGGGTGCCATTTGGGAAGCAGACGTAGTCCACGACAAGTTACTTCTGGAATGATTRATCATGTAAAGTATTCACTTCTGCCATGCTTCCTAGCAACTCTTAACTGGACGTTATAACAAATCCCTTGATAGATGACTCTCTGTCAAATGTGATGAGGAAGAGCAGTAGTTTCTATTTGCTTAATGAACGATAAAGCTTCTGCTCATGAAGTCATTAAGTTATCTGGAAAAGGATCATTCATTATGACACCCTCCATTACATTTTTTTTGTTGTAAAATGACAGGATCAATCTGTAGCATATTTCCAGCGACTGCATTTTTAAATTTTATTCTGTATTCTATTTCTAACTTTTAAGATCTAATTTATGCTTGTGTTCAGTGTCTACATAAAGTGCATTCCGGTCTATACCTCTCAGTGTGGTACTTTAGAGAAACACCAGACAACACAGCAGGGATTGCATTATACACTCCAGTCTAGTAAATTGAGGCAGCAGTGAACACAAAGCCTCCCTACTGAGAGAGTAGAGATGTATGGATCCCCGGCCCCTTTTGTGGTCAGTGACAGTCAGTGACAGGAGAGCTGAAAGGAAGTGGATACTTCACCGTGTGTGAGAAAGGGTGACAGAGAGGGACACTTTACTAGACGGTCACACATAAAGGTTTTGGAAGAAACTGAGCTTTTGAGTGTTTCCATATGGATTAGAATTAGAATACATGCTTACAGTACTGTCATAATGTAATTGGGGTTCAATGTTCTGTTGGCAGTGGCCCTATACTTCCAGGTCCCTTTCATTGCCTCACTCCTTTTTGAGTAGTGATGACTGAGGAACCTGTGGTGGGTTTTGTCAGAAGGAGGGCGGCTGCTTACATACTCAGTCCCACTGTATCTCAGAGGCAGAGATGTTTATATATGTGTTTATGTTACTCAGTAAGTCCCACTGTGCCACAGAATCAGAGGCAGAGATGTTTGTATATGTGTTTATGCTTACCCAGTTTGTCCCACTGTGCCACAGAATCAGAGGCAAAGTATAGTATAGATGGACACCACCAGGGCCAGTGGGGGTTAGTGATGGAGCCGGAGGGGAAGGCTGCAGTCTTATCGGCTCTTAACCAACCATGCTATTTTTTTTTTCACGTTGTTCATATCTTGTTTTGTACATAATGTTACTGCTACCTTCTCTTATGACCGAAAAGAGCTTCTGGACATTAGAACTGTTATTGCTTACCTCAAACTGAACGAAGAGTTCTTCTTCAAGGAAAGGAAACAAGCGATTTCGCGGAAAGAGATCAGGGTGCCTTGTGAGGATCAGGCAACGAGTGGCTAATCTGCCCTTGCCTTCCGTCCTGCTAGCTAACGTTCAATCGCTGGAAAATAAATGGAACGAACTGAAAGCACGTTTATCCTACCAACGGGACATTAAAAACTGTTATATCTTATGTTTCACCGAGTCGTGGCTGAACGACGACATAAAGAACATGCACTCTATTGGCAGGACAGAACAGCAGCCTCTGGTAAGACACGGGGTGTGGGCCTATGCATTTATGTAAACAACACTGTGCACGATATCTAAGGAAGTCTCAAGGTTTTGCTTGACTGAGGTAGAGTATCTCATGATAAGCTGCAGACCACACTATCTACCTACATACCACCATAGACCGATGCTGGCACTAAATCCACACTCATTGAGCTGTATACCGCCATCAGCAAACAGGAAAACGCTCATTCAGAGGTGGCGCTCCTACTGACCGGGGACTTTAATGCAGGGAAACTTAAATCAGTTTTACCTCATTTCTATCAGCATGTTAAATGTGCAACCAGAGGGAAAAACATACTAGACCACCTTTACTCCACACACAGAGATACGTAAAAGCTCTCCTTCGCCCTCTATTTGTCAAATCTGACCATAATTCTATCCTCCTGATTCCTGGTTACAAGCAAAAATTAAAGCAGGAAGCACCAGTGACTCAGTCTATAAAAAACTGGTCAGATGAAGCAGATGCTAGCACAAACTGGAATATATTCCGGGATTTTTCCGATGGCATTGTGGAGTACACCACATCAGTCACTGGCCTTATCAATAAGTGCACCGGGGACGTAGTCCCCACAGTGACCGTACGTACATACCCCAACTGGAAGCCATGGATTACAGGCAACATTCGCTCTGAGCTAAAGGGTAGAGCTGCTGCTTTCAAGGAATGGGACTCTAACCCGGAAGCTTGTAAGAAATGCAACTATGTCCTCCGACGAACCATCAAACAGGCAAAGCGGCAATACAGGATTAAGATCGAATCGTACTATACCGGTTCTGACGTGTGTCGGATGTGGCAGGGCCTGCAAACTATTACAGACTACAAAGGGAAGCACCACCGAGAGCTAACCAGTGACACGAGCCTACCAGACGAGCTAAATAACTTCTATAATCGCTTCGAGGCAAGTAACACTGAAACATGCATGAYAGCATTAGCTGTTCCGGACGACTGTGTGATKYCACTCTCCACAGCCAATGTGAGTAAGACCCTTAAACAGGTCAACATTCACAAGGCCGCAGGGCTAGACGGATTACCAGGACTTGTACTCCGAACTTGCGCTGACCAACTGGCAAGTGTCTTCATTGACATTTTCATCCTCTCCCTGTCTGTAATATCAACATGTTTCAAGCAGACCACCATAGTCCCTGTGCCCAAGAACACTAAGGTAACCTGCCTAAATGACAACCAACCTGTAGCACTCATTTCTGTAGCCATGAAATGCTTTGAAAGGCTGGTCATGGCTCACATCAACACCATTATCCCAGAAACCATAGACCCACTCCAATTTGCATACCGCACCAACAATTCCACAGATGATGCAATCTCTATTGCACTCCACACGTCCCTTTCACACCTGGATAAAAGTAACACCTATGTGAGAATGCTATTAATTGACTACAGCTTAGCGTTCAACACCATAGTGCCCTCAAAGCTCATCACTAAGCACTTCCCTCTGCAACTGGATCCTAGACTTCCTGAAGGGCCGCCCCCAGGTGGTAAGGGTAGGTAACAATACATCCGTCCACGCTAATCCTCAACACGGGGGCCCCTCAGGGTTGCGTGCTCAGTCCCCTCCTGTACTACCTGTTCACTCATGACTGCACAGCCAGGCATGACTCCAACACCATCATTAATTTGCTGATGATACAACAGTGGTCACACAGGACTGATCACCGAGACAATGAGACTGTGTGGTGCAAGGAGAACAACCTCTCCCTCAACATGATCAAGACAAAGGAGATGATTGTGGACTACAGGAAAAGGAGGACCCGAGCACGCCCCCATTCTCATCGACGGGGCTGTAGTGGAGCAGGTTGAGAGCTTCAAGTTCCTTGGCGTCCACATCACCAACAAACTAACATGGTCCAWGCCCACCAAGACAGTTGTGAAGTGGGCACGACAAAACCTATTCCCTCTCAGGAGATTGAAAAGATTTGGCATGGGTCCTCAGATCCTCAAAAGGTTTTACAACTGCACCATCGAGAGCATCCTGACTGGTTGCATCCCTGCCTGGTATGGCAACTGCTCGGCCTCCGACCGCAAGGCACTACAGAGGGTAGTGCATACGGCCCAGTACATCACTGGGGCCAAGCTTCCTGCCATCCATGACCTCTATCAAATCAAATGTATTTATATAGCCCTTCTTACATCAGCTGATATCTCAAAGTGCTGTACAGAAACCCAGCCTAAAACCCCAAACAGCAAGCAATACAGGTGTAGAAGCACGGTCGCTAGGAAAAACTCCCTAGAAAGGCCAAAACCTAGGAAGAAACCTAGAGAGGAACCAGGCTATGAGGGGTGGCCAGTCCTCTTCTGGCTGTGCCGGGTGGAGATTATAACAGAACATGGCCAAGATGTTCAAATGTTCATAAATGACCAGCAGTCAAATAATAATAATCACAGTAGTTGTCGAGGGTGCAGCAAGTCAGTACCTCAGGAGTAAATGTCAGTTGGCTTCATAGCCGATCATAAGAGTAGCTCTACCGCTCCTGCTGTCTCTAGAGAGTTGAAAACAGCAGGTCTGGACAGGTAGCACGTCCGGTGAACAGGTCAGGGTTCCATAGCCGCAGGCAGAACAGTTGAAACTGGAGCAGCAGCACGGCTAGTGGACTGGGGACAGCAAGGAGTCATCATGCCAGGTAGTCCTGAGGCATGGTCCTAGGGCTCAGTCCTCCGAGAGAGAAAGAATGAGAGAAAGAGAGAATTAGAGAGAGCATACTTAAATTCAAACAGGATACCGGATAAGACAGGAGAAGTACTCCAGATATAACAAACTGACCCTAGCCCCCGACACATAAACTACTGCAGCATAAATACTGGAGGCTGAGACAGGAGGAGTCAGGAGACACTGTGGCCCATCCGATGATACCCCGGACAGGGCAAGAGGAAGGATATAACCCACCCATTTTGCCAAAGCACAGCCCCCACACCACTAGAGGGAATCTCAACCACCAACTTACCATCCTGAGAAAAGGCAGAGTATAGCCCACAAAGATCCCCCCACGGACAACCCAAGGGGGGGCGCCAACCCAGACAGGAAGACCACGTAAGTGACTCAACCCACTCAAGTGACGCACCCCTCCTAGGGACGGCATGAAAGAACCAGTAAGCCAGTGACTCAGCCCTGTAATAGGTTAGAGGCAGAGAATCCCAGTGGGAGAGAGGGAACCGGCCAGGCAGAGACAGCAAGGGCGGTTCGTTGCTCCAGAGCCTTTCCGTTCACCTTCACACTCCTGGGCCAGACTACACTCAATCATATGACCCACTGAAGAGAGATGAGTCTTCAGTAAAGACTCAAAAATTGAGACTGAGTCTGTGTCTCTCACATGGGTAGGCAGACCAATCCATAAAAATGGAGCTCTATAGGAGAAAGCCCTGCCTCCAGCTGTTTGCTTAGAAATTCTAGGGACAATTAGGAGGCCTGGTATTGTGACCATAGCGTACGTGTAGGTATGTACGGCAGGACCAAATCGAAAAAGATAGGTAGGAGCAAGCCCATGTAATGCTTTGTATAACAGGCGGTGTCAGAGGAAGGCCCAAAAAATTGTCAAAGACTCCAGCCACCCTAGTCATAGACTGTTCTCTCTGCTACCGCGGTACCGGAGCGCCAAGTCGAGGTCCAAGAGGCTCCTAAATAGCTTCTACCCTCAAGCCATAAGACTCCTGAAGAGCTAATCAACTGGCTACCCAGACTATTTGCATTGCCCCCCCCCCCAACATTTGATTTGGTTTTGATTTGATTTGATGTGAAATGACACCCCAGGAGAGCTCTGCCCATAGAGTTACAATATAACACTAATTTAGAATGTTATTCAATTCTATGGTGCTGCCTGCATCCTTCAGAGGAAAAGCTTTGCTTTTCCCATCTGTGGGGTGCAACAGGGCCACATAGAAACACAGAATCTTGGCACAGACCTGTCCACCTGACTAGGGGTGGGGGGACGATGCAGCGATGCTGCCTCAGCCTGGATGCCTGTCACTGGTGCCAACTGCTGCCTGAGAGGGGGTTGTGTGATGTGCTGGCCTTCTGTTTGTGCTATTACCCAGTCATTCACCGCCCAGAATAAAAGCCCATTTTGCATCCCAAATGGAACGCCCTATTCCCTTTATAGTGCGCTAATTTTGACCAGAGCCCTATTAAAAATAGTGCACTATATAGGGAAAAGGGTTCCATTTGGGATGTAGCCATAGGCTATAACAGGACACTCAGACAGAGAACACATGGCATAGCATCATTCCGTATAGATTAGCTGGTTTTTCTCACACTGATGTGAAAAGGTTGTATGGCCATCTGGATAAGACTTGGGGCGAAGCATCACTGATGACAGGAGCCCCGTTTATACCTGGTTCTAACATGCGTCAGTTGTCCAGATCTTGTCCACATTCTGATGTGCTCACATTTGTCGACAGGTGTAGAGAAGCAAAATATGCATTGTGAACTGATTGTGATTAGATCTTCCTGACCACCTCCGGAGGTACAATACCGGTCAAAAGTTTTAGAACACTTACTCATTCATGGGTTTTTCTTTATTGTGAAGACATCAAAACTATGAAATAACACATATGGAATCATGTAGTAACCAAAAAAGTGTTACACATATCAAAATATATTTTATATTTGAGATTCTTCTAATAGCCACTCTTTGCCTTGATGACATCTTTGCACACTCTTGGCATTCTCTCAACCAGCTTCATGAGGTAGTCACCTGGAATGCATTTCAATTAGTATGTGTGCCTTGTTAAAAGTTAATTTGTGGAATTTCTTTCCTTCTTAATGCGTTTGAGTCAATCAGTTGTGTTGTGACAAGGTGGGGGGATATACAGAAGATAGCCCTATTTGGTATTATGGCAAGAACAGCTGAAATAAGCAAAGAAAAACGAGAGTCCATCATTACTTTAAGACATTTAAGACTTACTTCCGGCGCCGACAAAGATTGCCGCCTCGCTTCGCGTTCCTAGGAAACTATGCAGTATTTTGTTTTTTTATGTGTTATTTCTTACATTGCTACCCCAGGTAATCTTAGGTTTCATTACATACAGTCGGGAGGAACTACTGAATATAAGAGCAACGTCAACTCACCATCATTACAACCAGGAATATGACTCTCCCGAAGCGGATCCTGTGTTTTGCCTTCCACCCAGTACAATGGATCTGATCCCAGCCCTAAACAACGACGCCGTAAAAGAGGCAAACGAAGCGGTCTTCTGGTCAGGCTTCGGAGACGGGCACATCGCGCTCCACTCCCTAGCATACTACTCGCCAATGTCCAGTCTCTTGACAARAAGGTTGATGAAATCCGAGCAAGGGTAACATTCCAGAGAGACATCAGAGACTGTAACGTTCTTTGCTTCACGGAAACATGGCTCACACGAGAGACGCTAACGGAGTCGGTGCAGCCAGCTGGTTTCTTCACGCATCGCGCCGACAGACACAAACATCTTTCTGGTAAGAAGAGGGGCGGGGGTGTATGCCTTATGATTAACGAGACGTCGTGTGATCATAACAACATACAGGAACTCAAGTCATTCTGTTCACCTGATTTAGAAATCCTCACAATCAAATGTCGACCGCATTATCTACCAAGGGAATTCTCTTCGATTATAATCACAGCCGTATATATTCCCCCCCAAGCAGACACATCGATGGCCCTGAACGAACTTTATCTGACTCTTTGTAAACTGGAAACCACACACCCTGAGGCTGCATTCATCGTAGCTGGGGATTTTAACAAGGCTAATCTGAAAACAAAACTCCCTAAATTCTATCAGCATATCGATTGTGCTACCAGGGCTGGTAAAACCTTGGATCATTGTTATACTAACTTCCGCGACGTATATAAGGCCCTCCCCCGCCCTCCTTTCGGAAAAGCTGACCACGACTCCATTTTGTTGCTTCCAGCCTACAAACAGAAACTAAAACAGCAAGCTCCCGCGCTCAGGTCTGTTCAGCGCTGGTCCGACCAATCTGATTCCACTCTTCAAGACTGCTTCGATCACGTGGATTGGGATATGTTCCACATTGCGTCCAACAACAACATTGACGAATATGCTGATTCGGTGAGCGAGTTCATTAGAAAGTGCATTGACGATGTCGTACCCACAGCAACGATTWAAACATTCCCAAACCAGAAACCGTGGATTGATGGCAGCATTCGCGTGAAACTGAAAGCGCGAACCACTGCTTTTAACCAGGGCAAGGTGACCGGAAACATGACCGAATACAAACAGTGTAGCTATTCCCTCTACATCAAATCATTTCAACGTTTTGCCGAGAACCGACACTACAGTGGTAGGCTTGATTACCAATAAACAGACGAAGACGCGCCTACAGGGAGGAGGTGAGGGCCCTCGAGTGGTGGTGTCAGGAAAATAACCTCACACTCAACGTCAACAAAACAAAGGAGATGATTGTGGATTTCAGGAAACAGCAGAGGGAGCACCCCCTATCCACATCGACAGAACAGTAGTGGAGAAGGTGGAAAGTTTTAAGTTCCTCGTGTACACATCACGGACAACCTGAATTGGTCACCCCACACAGACACAGCGTTGTGAAGAAGGCGCAGCAGCGCCTCTTCAACCTCAGGAGGCTGAAGAAATTCGGCTTGTCACCAAAAGCACTCACAAACTTCTACAGATGCATAATCGAGAGCATCCTGTCGGGCTGTATACACCGCTGGTACGGCAACTGCTCGCTCACCACAACCGTAAGGCTCTCCAGAGGGTAGTGAGGTCTGCACAACGCATCACCGGGGGCAAACTACCTGCCTCCAGGACACCTATACCCACCCACGATGTCACAAGGAAGGCCATAAAGATCATCAAGGACAACAACCACCGAGCCACTGCCTGTTCACCCCGCTATCACCCAGAAGGCGAGGTCAGTACAGGTGCATCAAAGCAGGGACCGAGAGACTGAAAAACAGCTTCTATCTCAAGGCCATCAGCTGTTAACCAGCCACCAACTAACATTTAGTGGCCGCTGCCAACATACTGACTTCAACTCCAGCCACTTTAAATAATGGGAATTGATGGAAATTATGTAAAATGTATCACTAGCCACTTTAAACAATGCCACTTAATATAATTTTTACATACCCTACATTACTCATCTCCATAATGTAATATGTATATACTGTACTCTATATCATCTATCTGCATCTTGCATCTTTATGTAATACATGTATCACTAGTCC